>NC_052322.1:26870722-27470722 GCF_016432855.1 Salvelinus namaycush
CATGGAATAACAGGGAGCTTAAAAAAATAACAGCCGATGTTGTTGATGTTCAGAAGACTTACTTTTGACCATGGTACTCCTCAAAGAACTTCTCCTTCCATGCCTCCACTTTCTTCTCTTTCTCCATCTCCTGGCGGAATCGCACTTGCATCTCATGGGTGAACTCCCCTGAGCAGGTCAAACAATATTGGATTAACCTACAGATAACTGGCTATAGCGTTTTATATAATACCTTCATGTATTGACTGATTCTGTTTCCCCTGGTACTTGCATGGTATTTAGTAGGAAGCTATGTGACAGCATCAATGGGTACTTTCTGGTACTGAATACCCAAGAGACAGTAATTCATGGGTTATTATTGTAAACCATGTTATTTCTAGAAAAATACCTGGCAATTTCTGTAGAGTAAAATAAATTGCTAGCGAATTAACTCTTGAAAGGAAAGAGTTCCCCACCTGTGTAGCCAGTCAATAACCCCTAGTCACGTGATATCAGTGGGCCTTTATACCAACCATAGTATATAATTAAGTAAGTAGGTACTAACCCTCAGCAAGCCTTTCCTTCCAGCTCTGGGAGGCGTGAGTGAAGAATTCATTGTTGAGAGCTGAGTTACTGAGGCGAGCCAGACCATCAGGTCCAACCTGGAGAAGGAGGAAGACAGGACATACTGGGTTACATTCACAGACAGAGCTGTACGAGAAATCCAAAAAACAATATGGCACAGAAATGATGAGACATGATGGGCTGGACTAAAAAGGCACACTCCAATAGAGAATCTCCATTGAAAAATCTTTTTAGTCCAGGGAAAGGTTTAACCTGGGTCCGGGAAACTGTCCTTGAGTTATACAGTTGAAGTTGGAAGTTTACATACACTTAGGTTGGAGTCATTAAAACTCATTTTTCAACCACTCCGCAAATTTCTTGTTAACAAACTATAGTTTTGGCAAATCAGTTAGGACTTCTACTTTGTGCATGACACAAGTAATGTTTACAGACAGATTATTTCACTGTATCACAATTCCAGTGGGTCAGAAGTTTACATACACTAAGTTGACTGTGCTTTTAAACAGCTTGGAAAATTCCAGAAAATTATGTCATGGCTTTAGAAGCTTCTGATATACTAATTGATATAATTTGAGTCAATTGGAGGTGTACCTGTTGATGAATTTCAAGGCCTACCTTCAAACTCAGTGCCTCTTTGCTTGACATCATGGGAAAAGCAAAAGAAAATCAGGCAAGTCCTCAGAAAAAAAAAAATTGTAGACCGCCACAAGTCTGGTTCATCCTTGGGAGCAATTTCCCAACGCCTGAAGGTACCACGTTCATCTGTACAAACAATAGTACGCAAGTATAAACACCATGGGACCACGCAGCCGTCATACAGCTCAGGAAGGAGACGCGTTCTGTCTCTTCGAGATGAACGTACGTTGGTGCGAAAAGTGCAAATCAATCCCAGAACAACAACAAAGGACCTTGTGAAGATGCTGGAGGAAAAAGGTACAAAAGTATCTACATCCACAGTAAAACGAGTCCTATAAATCGACATAACCTGAAAGGCCGCTCAGCAAGGAAGAAGCCACTGCTCCAAAACCGCCATAAAAAAGCCAGACTGCGGTTTGCAACTGCACATGGGGACAAAGATCGTACTTTTTGGAGAAATGTCCTCTGGTCTGATGAAACAAAAATAGAACTGTTTGGCCATAATGACCATTGCTATATTTGGAGGAAAAAGGTGGAGGCTTGCAAGCCGAAGAACACCATCCCAACCGTGAAGCACTTCACAAAATAGATGGCATCATGAGGACGGAAAATTGTGGATATATTGAAGCAACATCTCAAGACATCAGTTAGGAAGTTAGAGCTTGGTTGCAAATGGGTCTTCCAAATAGACAATGACCCCAAGCATACTTCCAAAGTTGTGGCAAAATGGCTTAAGGACAACAAAGTCAAGGTATTGTCAAGGTAGTGGCCCTGACCTCAATCCTATAGAAAATTTGTGGGCAGAACTAAAAAAGCGTGTGCGAGCAAGGAGGCCTACAAACCTGACTCAGTTACACCAGCTGTGTCAGGAGGAATGGGCCAAAATTCACCCAACTTATTGTGGGAAGCTTGTGGAAGGCTACCCGAAACATTTGACCCAAGTTAAACAATTTAAAAAAGGCAATGCTACCAAATACTAATCGAGTGTATATAAAATTCTGACCCACTGAGAATGTGATGAAATAAATAAAAGTTGAAATAAATCATTCTCTCTACTATTATTCTGACATTTCACATTCTTAAAATAAAGTGGTGATCCTAACTGACCCAAGACAGGGAATTTTTACTAGGATTAAATGTCAGGAATTGTGAAAAACTGATTTTAAATGTATTTGGCTAAGGTGTATGTAAACTTCCGACTTCAACTGTAAATGATGACTAGGATTATAAATTATGAGCAAGATCCCTCACCTGGCGGTCGACCTCGGGGAGGAGCTGCAGGAGTTGCTGTTGGGAGTGGGCTGGGAAGGCAGAGAAGGTGCGCATGTTGATGAGAGCCCTGATGTTGGTGTTGACCAGGATAGAGCCGGGCGTCTCAAAGTCCACCTCCACCCCGCCTCGGCTCCTCTTCATGGGCCCTGCAGACAAACACAACCACAGGCCCGCAAGTGGCTAATGCTATCCAATGGATATGGGTTTAAAACTCAAATCATTCAACTAACAGCAAGCACAGCATGGCCGTTCCATTGCAAGCCAACAACTCCAGTTAAGAGCCAGCAGCACAGTCATTCAGGCGTTTAGTTTAGCAGCCAACACAATCACAACAGCTATCAGTCAGTGAGCGGTTAAGTATGTCCTGGCTGGGTAGCCAGTGTTGGGATAGCTAGCCGACCCTGGCATTCAGTTAGCAACCTGCAATGCACTGCTGTTCAGTTAGCATTAGTGACCAATGCAACCCTGACAATGTTAGCGTCCAGCGTACTATTGGTTAGCTACCAAATCACCCTGTCAGTCTGGGATTGACCCAAAGTCCAGGTTTGACGCTTATTCGTAGACAGCTGGCCTGTGTAGAAACTAAGACATACATCTAATAGTTCTACAGTTTGTGTACTATGTCCAGATTATGTTGTTTGACCTCTTCATTTGTGACAGCTAAATTCATAAGATATACAGATTTGTCAAGTTTTTTACAGTTCAGGTTCCATCAGGCATATCTCTTTGCCAAAGGTGTCCTGAACAATGATGAAAGGAAAATAAACTGGCTTACAACTGGAAGAGGGAGGGGTTGGTGTTTTAGGGTTTACTGGAGGGAGGTTGGTTGGGTTGGTTATTATACCCGGGTCTAACCCCTGTACCTGAGTGGTAGCCACGCAAGCTCTTGAAGTGCTGGGGGCGTTTCCAGCTAGCCAGCTCGGGGCGGGCACGGAGCGTGGGGCCTGGACCCCCCCTAGAGTCTTCCCTGCGCCTCCCCGCTGCTCCTGAGGGGGAGAGGTGGGGGGAGGGGGAGCCTGGTGAGACACTCCGGTCACGTGTGTGAGGGGGGACTTACGAGCGGGAAGGCGGGGGTGGGCAGGTCAGGCAGACAAGCCAAAAGGGGAGGCAGCAGAGCCCATAGCACGGGGTGGGGGGGGATTGGGACAGGTGAGCAATACAGACAAAGCAAAGGGAGCAGTTACCCAGTCCCACATTAACACAGAGAGAGGAGGGTAGGGTGGAGCAGAAATCTCAGAAAGAGCTCCCCCACCTCATAGATAGCAATTGGGTTTACTGGGCAGCTAAATGTAAGGCGGGAGGGAAGGACTGATATGAGTCTGGAATTTCCAGGTGCACATAAAAGAAGCAGGGAGGACAGAAGTTGCACTCAGACAATGAGTGGCTAGGAGGGTTATTCTGCACGCAGAGACTGACAGACAATCAGCCACAAGAGGGGAGGGTTTCAGGGGATCCTCAGAATGAGAGAAAGACTCTGGGTGCACGAGGAGCACGGTCAAAACTGCACACAGGTCACATTTCAGTCAACACGAAACCTGCAGGAACACTAGCCATTCCTACATTCTACACTTTCTTCCCATAGATAGCACTAAAACAGTTTAAAGGCCATTCACAGACGGTGTTTTTATTACCCAGAGCTTACTGAGAAACTTGAAGAAGTTACAGTCTAAGAATGCTGCTGCAAAAGTAAATAGGCAACACATAAATAAAAAGACTGGCAAAGCAGTAGAGGCCCATGCTGGGTGAGAAATGGTCCAAGCCCACTGTAGGAATATGACTCAGAGGTGTCTGTGTGTGTAATGCTACAAATTCTGCAAACATTTTTTGCCCAGGAAGAGGTTGTGTGTGTGTGGGTACAGCGAGATGGGGTTAGGGTAGCAAAGGGGCTAGCAGAGAGAAGTGCTCACCTGATGGGACGTGTTCACCATTGACCTTGAGTGGAGTGAGGACCACCCGCGGCATCATCACAGCCTTCTTCCTCTGTCTGCTCGACTGCAGAGAAGGAGAGAAACGGACATAGTGAGAGGTAATAGAATGCTGAGGTTATCACTAAGCCAGACATAAAGGGGATCTGCAATCATTTCCTATGCATGTAGTATAAAAACCTCTTTCGACTCGACCTACGCACAACCACCTATAATATCCCTATTGAGCAACAGTACACATACAGACAGCCCAGGTTGAGGGGGTAAAGCGTACCTGTCTGGATCGACTTAGTCGGGTCTGTGCCTGGGCCTCAGAGCGCACCTGTCCAGAGACTCCAGATCTACTCAGCCTGGTCTGGGGCTCTGTGGAGCAGGAGGCACTGGACGAGCTCTCATCTATGGATGCTGTGAGGGGTAGAGGGGGCTATGGTCAGATACCAAATTGTTCTCTCTTTACTGGGTTCCAAATGGTTTAGTCGATGATAAATGGTCCATGGACCACAAACACTGACAATAAGGTTTTTCACACTGCACATGTATTGGTTTCCGTTATCACAATTGGTGGTGTTTATCATCTAGCACTTTTCAGCCATGCACTCAGATAAACAGGAGCTCACCCAAATAAAATGTTTATCTTAAAAAAATAAATAAAAAAAAACAGATCTAAGCCACGGTTGGCAGTTTCATGTGCACCCGTAACCACAGCAACAATCACATCCTAAAAATAAGAAAAAATGTCTCTGGTTTGCAGTTGTTTAAAAACACTTCAATTTATTCTATCATAGGCATGCTCTTTTCGCCTTTATCACGACACGTGTTGTTTTCAAAGTGCCTTTGAACAGGGCAGTCAGAGATTTAATAGTGATGCGTTAGATATGTGTGCTTAATAAAGACCATTGATGTAGTGGTATAAACAAACGGTGGATAAACTGTAAAAGGACGGTTGATAAGATGGGTGGTGATTAATGTAAACTTCAACAATGTTAATTTACAGTGGAAGTAAACACCAAATAAAAAGGGCATTTACTCTCCACTAAATGATCACTGATGAAGGCATGTGGTGATCACAACCATACACACCATCGTTCTCTCCACTGGCTGCAACTATTTCCATGGAGTCACAGCTCTCTTGCTCCGCACCTTCCGTTGGCCCTGCTGTTGCTGCGTTAGCAGTAGCCAGTGTGCTGGCTTCGGCTGTCTCCGCCTCCGTGGAACTCTTGGTCCACTGCAGAGCGTTCTTCTGCAGAGGGACAGTCAGAAGAGAGATTGCTATCACAAACATGCATGTGTGTGTATTCCAGATATGGTTTGTATGAGGTTTATTAGGGGTAGGGATAAGAGGTGCGTGTTTGAGATATGGGTGTGTGGATTGGGCTGGTTCCATACCTTCAAGGTAAACAGACTCATCCTGCCAGGAAGCTTAAAGAAGATGCTGTTTTTTACTCTGTCCCCCCTCACCTGGGAGTGCAGCATGGTCACCAGACAGGCCAGAGGGGCTGTGCCACTGGTGGACAGAGAGAGAGAAACAGGGTGGGGTGATGGAGAAAGAGTGGGAGAAGATGACTGAAGCAGAACAATACCTATGGTATGCAAAGAGACAGCTAAACATAAAATGGAAATATTGTCCCTTTGTTCTTGTGCCATCTTACCTTCTGTTTTTGTTGAGCATATTGTGGATCAGGCCAGGTAGAGATCATGGAAGAATTGTGAAAAATGTGAGTCAAAGTTGAAACATTCCTTTCTCATGGATATTCTCATAACATAGACTTATTTTACATAAAACATGAGTGCTTCCGCCTCCCGGGTGGCGCAGTGGTCTAGGGCACTGCATCGCAGTGCTAGCTGCGCCACCAGAGTCTCTGGGTTCGCGCCCAGGCTCTGTCGCAGCCGTCCGCGACCGGGAGGTCCGTGGGGCGACGCACAATTGGCCTAGCGTCGTCCGGGTTAGGGAGGGTTTGGCCGGTAGGGATATCCTTGTCTCATCGCGCTCCAGCGACTCCTGTGGCGGGCCGGGCGCAGTGCGCGCTAACCAAGGAGGCCAGGTGCACGGTGTTTCCTCCGACACATTGGTGCGGCTGGCTTCCGGGTTGGAGGCGCGCTGTGTTAAGAAGCAGTGCGGCTTGGTTGGGTTGTGCTTCGGAGGACGCATGGCTTTCGACCTTCGTCTCTCCCGAGCCCGTACGGGAGTTGTAGCGATGAGACAAGATAGTAATTACTAGCGATTGGATACCACGAAAAATTGGGGAGAAAGGGGGATCAAATTAAAAAAATTAAAACATGAGCGCTTCCATTCTTGGTTTTGTTGCTGGTATACATTACCATAAAGATGGGCTTTAAAGGTATAATGCGAGATTCTGGCATTTAAGCCCTTGTTCTACAGTTGAAGTCGGAAGTTTACATACACTTCAGCCAAATACATTTAAACTCAGTTTTCACAATTCCTGACATTTATTACTTGTAAAAAATCCCTGTCTTAGGTCAGTTAGGTTCACTACTTTATTTTAAGAATGTGAAATGTCAAAATAGAGAGAATGATTTATTTCAGCTTTTATTTCTTTCATCACATTCCAAGTGGGTCAGAAGTTTACATACACTCAATTAGTATTTGGTAGCATTGCCTTTAAATTGTTTAACTTGGGTCAAACGTTTTGGGTAGCCTTCCACAAGCTTCCCACAATAAGTTGGGTGAATTTTGGCCCATTCCTCCTGACACAGCTGGTGTAACTGAGTCAGGTTTGTAGGCCTCCTTGCTCGCACACGCTTTTTCAGTTCTGCCCACAAATTTTCTATGGGATTGAGGTCAGGGCTTTATGATGGCCGCTCCAATACCTTGACTTTGTTGTCCTTAGACCATTTTGCCACAACTTTGGAAGTATGCTTGGGGTCATTGTCCATTCGGAAGACCCATTTGGAAGACCCAAGCTTTAACTTCCTGACTGATGTCTTGAGATGTTGCTTCAATATATCTACATAATTTTCCGTCCTCATGATGCCATCTATTTTGTGAAGTGCACCAGTCCCTCCTGCAGCAAAGCACCCCCAAAACATGATGCTGCCACCACCGTGCTTCACGGTTGAGATGGTGTTCTTCAGCTTGCAAGCATTCCCCTTTTTCCTCCAAACATAACGACGGTCATTATGGCCAAACAGTTCTATTTTTGTTTCATCAGACCAGAAAACATTTCTCCAAAAAGTACGATCTTTGTCCCCATGTGCAGTTGCAAACCGTAGTCTGGCTTTTTTATGGCGGTTTTGGAGCAGTGGCTTCTTCCTTGCTGAGCGGCCTTTCAGCTTATGTCGATATAGGACTCGTTTTACCGTGGATATAGATACTTCTGTACCTTTTTCCTCCAGCATCTTCACAAGGTCCTTTGCTGTTGTTCTGGGATTGATTTGCACTTTTCGCACCAAAGTACGTTCATCTTGAGGAGAGAGAACGCGTCCCCTTCCTGAGCGGTATGACGGCTGCGTGGTCCCATGGTGTTTATACTTGCGTACTATTGTTTGTACAGATGAATGTGGTACCTTCAGGCATTTGGAAATTGCTCCCAAGAATGAACCAGACTTGTGAAGGTCCACAAATTTTTTCTGGGGTCTTGGCTGATTTCTTTGATTTTCCAATGATGTCAAGCAAAGAGACACTGAGTTTGAAGGTAGGCCTTGAAATTCATCCACAGGTACACCTCCAATTGACTCAAATGATGTCAATTAGCCTATCAGAAGCTTCTAAAGCCATGACATCCTTTTCTAGAATTTTCCAAGCTGTTTAAAGGCACAGTCAACTTAGTGTATGTAAACTTCTGACCCACTGGAATTGTGACAGTGAATTATAAGTTAAATAATCTGTCTGTAAACAATTGTTAGAAAAATTACTTGTCATGCACAAAGTATATGTCCTAACCTACTTGCCAAAACTATAGTTTGTTAACAAGAAATTTGTGGAGTGGTTGAAAAACGAGTTTTAATGACTCCAACCTAAGTGTATGTAAACTTCCGACTTCAACCGTACTTACCCAGAATCAGATGAAATTGTGGATACCATTTGTATGTCTCCGCGTGCAGTATGCTACTGTAGCATTGCTATTGTACCTGTAGACTTCCAGTCATTGCACTAACGCTAGTTAGCGGTAGTTTTGCAAGCCAATGCTAACTTCCTTCATACTGTCTGCAGAATCATAAAATGGTATCCACAAGTTCATCTGACTCTGGGTAAGTGGTAGAACAAGGGCTTAAATGCCAGAATCTCGCATTATCCCTTTAATTAAATGTGTGTGTGTGGTGGTTGTTTACCTCATTTCCTTGAGCCCCTTGGTCTGTATAACATGCAGGATCTGCTTGGGCGTCATGGGGGCATCAGAGAAGTTCTCTAGAACCTGGTAAAATTACAGTCAGTCATGAACATGTTATAGCCCATACAGATACAATTTAAGATATACCTCCAACTATACCATACATCCAATAAGTGAATACAGCAGCTTCAGAAATATCTGGTGAAAAAGGGCAACAAAATGTGAACTCCATACCTTATGAATGGAAGATTCACAAAAGGCAGTGTATAAAACTAGCGACCATTTATTAAAATGTTTCAAAACGCCTGAGTTAACCACTCAAGCTTTGTCAGCAGAAAGCATGTGGCTTTAATATCCACTAAGACAGTGAAATAGCACAACACACCCACAACTAGGCCTATCCCTCCAGAAGAACCAATTCATATAAACGTACTATAACAATTTAAATAAGTGATATCGTGATAAATAAGTGGGTAAATGCTGATTGCCAGCTATGGTGAAAAAATTAACGCTCACTATACTTTCAATGCATTTTTACGCAAAAGGTGGGTAAACACTCACGCAAAATAAAAAGGTGTGTAAACAATGTTTATCCTCCACTACACCACTAATTCTAATAAAGTGACATCACTACATAGCCTAGCAGCATTTGTGGTTTTAAGTGCCACCTCCACTCCCTTAAAAATACTGTGAATTATTGATTAATTTCCATTAATAAGACCAGAGATAGGTGCTTGAGGTTGTGCGATTAATCCAGCGCCTCTCAGTGTGTCGTCATGACAGGATGCATGAGAAGGAACAACACAACACAGACTGGGTAGTAGAGCGCTGCTTCAAATTAACCCAAGGACACACGTGCAGGAAATTGGACGAAGAGGAAAGGGTATTTCAGTCAGGGAGACCAGCAGACAAAGCCGACTCCAAGCACACAACACACACACTGACAACACAGGCACACACTAAAGATGCACATCACAATAGAGCAACAGTATGCACCATGATTCGGTGAGGCGTTGATTACAGAATACTAAGACATGTGGCATTCAATGTAACAATTATGTTGTCCTTGTCCCTGTAGAAAAAGGAAACTGAAAACAGTCTCTGAGGAACTCAAGGGGCCAGATGGTGGATAAGTTAGACCTATCAGGGTTCTCTGCAATCTGTGGAGAAAAGAACCTGCCCAGTCATGCATGGAGAAAACCCATCACACACCACTACCAAACTCCTGATTAATGCCATGGCAGATAGATTATTTTGACTTACTGCAGATAGGCCTATATGAAAATTATAAACTAGCCTACAGGCTGTGCTTGTGGTTGTCTAGGCAACATGACATTGTTGGTAATAGTATGAAAAGTGTCTTGAAGGTTCTCCTTTTTTGTATGTGGTGTTATGCAACGCTAAATGGATTTGTTCCATATGGTGATGTGTGTCCTCTATCTAGTTGAAGATACAATTTCACACCGGCCCATCCCCATTTATCTGAATGTGTGAGCGTGCAAGCTAGGTATTTGTGTGTTTCACTAGCGGTTCTCAAACCATGCTTGAAAATCTATTTTTTTTGTTTACATCTCTTATCACTAAATCGGTCTGTTATTCCTGTATGCCCCAGAGAATAATGAGAAGCTAGCATGGCCTAGCACAAGTTTCAGAACACACTGGACTCTCCTCAGCCTATGAATATTGTTTAGGTTCCCCAAAAGCTAGCCTAGCCAAAACATTCGCACCACAAGATTCTGCAGTGACATATGGGCTTCGGATATAAATACATGCATTCCCCACACAGTGAAAACCAAAAATGGCACTGAGCTATGTAGCGCTGCCGTGGCGTGCAAGGATGCTGATAGGCAGGGAACAGAAAAGTAGGGTCTGGCAACAGAATAGAGCCCCACCCTAAAATTTAAGTAACTTCCACACCCATATTAGAAAGGAAAAATTTGCCAAAGTTGAGCTATAATGCATCTGCAATATGCATGCACAATATAAAACATGGTAGGCTTTATAGCTATGTGAACTGAATAAAATGTGTCATTAACTACATCCAGTTCAAAATCCTCAAGAAACACCAATGATACTGCTATGCAACACAGCCTCATCTGGCAGTTGAGTCGCAGAAGAGGGGTCTGCCTACCATTTAAATGTATGGACTGTTGCCGAATGCAGACCGTTTACAGCAGTAAATGGGCACTGTGTGTTAGGGCTCTGCATAACTACACAATGTAGGTGCCTGATTATCCTACTCAGCATCAAGACACAGCTCTGAGTGGCAACCTCATGACATTCCCAATCGTATATCCTTTTTACACACAATTTTAATCCAAGTACTCTCTGATACAATATAAATAATTTAATCTACCGCATATAGTAGACCTGTATATTTAGAACACTCTACAAAGCATAGAGAATAGGGTGTCTTGTTGCGGAAGAAAACATAATGGAAAACTGAATTACAATAAAATGTTGCAATGGTCATTGAAGAAAGCCAAAAGAGGACTTGCATTACACAAGAACACAGACATGATTTGTATACCATTGGGTAGTAACGTTAGCTGGAAGCCTACAAGCAACTTCTTAGCAGTCTTATTTATCAATATGGCTAAATAAAAACTTTACATACATACACCAGCTTAGCTATCCAATAACCATGATGATAGCTACATAAAGACAACTGTATCCATCTTTGAATGGTTGTAGCTAGCTACCACCTAGATAACATTAGCTAAGGCTTGGGGTGGTATTCCCCTGACCCTTGGTCTGACCATAACCAGAGGGACCTGTCTAAATGTGTTAAAATAAGAGCAGACAGTGTAATTAACGTTAGCTTGGGTGGATAACTCTGAAATTGTTATTTGTTTACATTTTCAATTAATGGTGGTACCACTGGTAGTCTGGCTAATTTACCAATACAGTGGGTTATGCTAACTCGCTAGCTAGCAAACAAAGGGTCAAACTGGAAGGCAGACGTACCCGTATGTTAGCTATGCTCCTGTCAACAATAAGCGTTAGCTTAGATACAACCAGAGCCATCTAAATACATGACTCTGGCTACAACCACACGTGGAATGACTAACGTTAATCATATGAATAATACAATTATTTCGTTATCAGGGGCTCAATGCATTTACTCATTTCACTGTTAACATGCTGGCAATTTAGCTAAATTAATTTGAGATTATCCGAGCACTCCCTGCTAGCTAAAGTGCAGTGCCAACCAGACAGCCCAGGCTCCGACTAATATTTGTTTGGTTGCTGAGTGTTCGTCTTCCCTGTCAGTACATTAGCTAGTTACTATATTACAACTAAAGATAGTATTACCATGCGAGCCGCCTCAGCCCACGTGCGTTCCTTCTTTCTCTTCTGTTTGTCCTTCATTTCCTCCCCTCTAGTAGCTAGCTAGTTATCGGTTGCACCTCCAGCAGCAGCTAGTTCCTAGCAAGCTAAATACGGTCGGTGGATCAAGAAACCCCGAACTAGCAAGCTAACGTTAGCTGAACTGTTTCTCTCCGTTTCGCTAGCCTTCCCACCACGTAGTTGCTCGTTCTCTCGCTCGTCTGGTGCTCGGTAGGCACGCCTCTTGTTGAGCTAATTAATTTAGCTATATAAACTATTATTGTTCTACGCTAGTGCACGATAACGCGCCTAAAGGCTAGTAATAAGCTAGCTAGCTAGCTAATAAACACATACGGGGGGCGCAGTAACGAGCGAGCGCCTCTCGTCTTGAAGCTACTACCACAGAGTTTCTAAACCTAGAGGGCCCAACATCGCGATACTTCCCAAGACTCTACCTATAGCTCAGTGGACTCAACAGACCAGACTGGGGTTTGGGAAGTCAAAGAGAGAAGTGGACAATTCTTCCTTAAATTGTTCGTTTTCTCGATTTCTGAAGGCACAACTTTAGATTCGAGCCAATGTCTTAAGTAGCTGATTGTGTTATAACTCCAACCTCAAACTGACACGTTTTAATTTTCGTCAAAACTAGTTTATATCGATGGACCGTTAGACCTGATGACGTGTTTCTGCGCATGAGCTTAGCTAGCTAACGTCGCATACTAAACCATATTGTTGTATTAATAAGGGTTCACAGCGAAGCTAACCTATTGCTTATCTCTCCTGTATTCTTTTTTCTTGACATGGTCAAATAACTCAAGCATAAATGTGTAACTTTTTTCTAAATTGGCACAAAGTAACTGGCACAGAGTAACTTGGTAAAAGATTATGTCACAGATTGGCCTATAGGTGGCGCTGTTATAAGCAGTCTCACTTAACACACTCCAGCACAGTAGGTGGCGGTATGCAGATTAATCATTTGTTTGCTGACCGACATATTGGATGAAGAAGTCTCACTGACACCGAAGATAGAACAATGAGCCAGATGTTTCACTGGATGTATAAATCTGAAGCATCCAGTTGGCGTTTCCGCTCACCACCAAATATGGTGATGAGAGGAAGCCCAGTGGCCTGCATTGGAGAAGATGGCGCGAGATGGATTTTGGCCGACATTCTTCAAATGTTCTCATCGATGAAACATTTGATCTCAATACAGTTTTCTATTCCCAAAACTAGAATATGCTACGAACAGATTGGACTACGTTTTGTAGACTTTACCCTTTGCCAAAGTAAAAAAAAAAAGGCATTGTCTAGAAGGAGTGCACGAGCGAATTGAGTTATTGCAGAGGAGCACTTCACAGACTAGGCTTCCCTAACGAAATATGCAAATACATGCTAAAACGTGCAAATAGGATCTCGCTTGCTCGTGCTTGGCTCTGCCTACCTCCTTGCCCACTATGATTCATTTGCTCGCATCGAAAAAAACAGGCTGTTGTCTATCTTGGGTTAGTTATACAGACCTTTGCTTAACCCAGATAGAACAAGGGTTAGTGCTGTACAGATTTCTGTTCACAAAACTACAATCTGTTACGGGGAAAAAAGTCAAAGGGTCACATCTACAAAACTTAGTGGACTCTGTTCGTAACAGATTGTTAGTAATCAGTGTTGGTTTAAATGGGAGCAAATTAAGCATAGTTGTCAGAACAAGCAAGGAAGTGGGCAGAGCCAAGCACGAACTAGCGAAAAACGATTGGTGTGTTCTAGCATGTATTTGCATATTAACATTAGGGAAAGCCTTCTCTGTGAAGTGCGCGTGTGCAATAACTCAAATCGCCCTTGCACTCATTGTAAACGATGAAACGGAAATATGCTAATACAATACTTGTTCTGACAACTATGCTTCATTTGCTCCCATTTAAACCAACACAGATGACTAACTGTCTTGGGTTAGTTATAAATATCTTTGCTTAAACCCTCATATCTGTCACCCCATTTGACATAGCCCCATAATGGATTTAAGAAGCCTAACGTTACTCCTTATCATCCAAGTACCTTACAAGTTCTGTTAAGAGGCGAATTGGCTCTGTCAGCCAAAACAACCAAATACTCCAACTAAACTTGAATCAATTCTCAACTGCGGTAAGGTTCTAGAAACTTAAAGCACTCTACTTTCATAACACATCAAAAATAATTTCACAAATGCAAAATATACACTTTAGCCGGTTTTAATAGTTGCAACCGACAGTATTTTTCAGTGACATCACGTTTGGGGTGTCTTCCGTTCACACTAATTAGCACAGGTAGTCGACTCTGTCTCCCATCTGTTTTCCGTAAACAAGCGCTGTATCATGGAAATATGGTCATGTGGAAACCTTAACTAAATTGGAGAAAAGCAAAGGGATTGGTTAAGAGATGGCGGAGTCATCAGGAAATCAGATTTTACGTGTCCATTTAAATCCTTTGTAAATCCACTCCACAATGGCTTATCTACTTGAAACGTTTTAAGGTAATCAAAGCCATTATCATGATGAACCATGTTAAGTTTGGCATTGATATCTTAAAAAATAAGGAAACTATTAACAATTCACTTTTTTGACTATGTAACGCTAATACTTAAAATAATCATAAATAATATTCTTCTCATGGACTAAATGTCAGATTCACTCCAAATCTGGTTATGGACTCATTACAATAGTTCCTAAAGAGTTTGAGAAAACAACATTGACGCATTCAAAGATGGCCACACTATACCAGTTGATGCATATTAGCACATATGCTAAAATGTGCAAAGTATACATATAAAAAATCTAATAAAAACCACATTTGGAATTTACTAATGAAGGGATTGATCACAAGATGGCTGAGATATTGACAAATCAGATTTTACGTTTCCATTTAAAACACTAAATCCACTCCTCAGTGGTCTTTCAACTTGAAAGTTGTCATCGCCCTCATGGACGTCCCTAAGATTGACCACACTGAATTTGGTATTGATATATTAAAAAAAACAAGGAAACTATTAACAACTTATTTTTTGCAAATGTAATGCTAATGCTCAAAATCATCTGCAATCCTCTTCTCCTTTAATGGTTTTGATAAAAAAAAAAATAGGTGCTGCATTCAAATATCTCCGCACTGTACCTATAGATGCATGTTAGCACATATGCTAATGCAAAAAATTCTGGGCACAGACGGCAGTTCAACGTCTAGTTTTGATTTACATTCGGTTGAACTTTCAACTAACATGAATTCAAGCAACGTGAAATACCATTGGCTGTACTGTAGGTTAAAAGTTGATTGAAAAAAAATAAGAAATGCCCCTACGTTGACTTTTTGCAAATCCAATCAGTTTCCCACTTTGATTCAACCTCATCACATATTTTTTTTTGAGGGGGGGGGGGGGGGGGGGGGGGGGGTTGAAATGACGTGTTAACAATGTTGATTCAACCAATTTTTGCCCAGTGAGTCACTTTGGAATGCAAGGCGGACAGAACACAACAATGAGGTCAAGGGTCAAAACACTGCAGGAATGAAATACAAAACAACTCTCCCTACCCCCTCTCTCTCTCAAGTCACTCTACAAACCAACGCTAGTGGGAGAGAATTGACAGAGATCAAGCCATTGTGGCTCTGCTATCTGCAAAATTAGCCACAATCAGTGCTACACTTGGACTGAAATAGGTGCTGGTACTCATTTTGGGTGTCGGTACTGTTTATATTTAGGTGCAGGAGCTCCACAATACTTTTGAGCTAATATTGTCAAAGAGAAACAGGAGCTCAAGCAGTAGAACATTTGAGGTGCCGATACTCAGCTCCGGTGAGCTCCTGCCCAAGTCAAGCACTGGTCACAATGGCATCAACATGTAACCTGTCCATGGAAGAACCTGGCAGAGATCAACCTGAAGGAAAACATGGAGAGGAAAAATCTGAGACCACCCCTGTGGGCACAGACGTCAATTCAATGTCTATTCCACGTTGGTTCAATGTTATTTTATTGAAATGACATGGAAACAACGTTGATTCAACCAGCGTGTGCCCAGTGGGACATTCTGTTTTGAGATTTTTAAAAATCCAAGAATAAATAAGATTTTTCTAGGCTACTATTTAATTACATAAAGACATAAGGGGACATAATTATATTTACTACAGCGTTAAGATAAAATCCTAGGGCTAGCCATATTTTTCATTGATGTTCCAGTACTCTAGTTTGCTTAGGGTGTGCAGTGCTGTTCAAATGACAGTGGAAAAGGCCTGTGTCTGTGTCAGCCTTAACTGCCTATTTATTAGCACACACAAAAATTGGGGTAAGGGACAATTAAAATTATTTTGGTTATTATCAAACAAAAACGGATTATAGTCTGTAAAAAATAGAGTACTAGTCATTATGATTGCCCATACCCCCAAATCAAGTCACACAGAGAACATCCACATTAATAAAAATAGGTACAATCTGTCATTTCAACAGCCTGATCCTGCCACATTGTTTGATGAACTGAGGGATGGGGCTGGGGAAATGTAACCACACATTTTGCAGCTGGAGCTATGAATGCAAACCTGGACAGACAGTCTGTGAGATTGACATTATATAGTTTGAAGCTATTGGTACAAGACAAATAAGAAAAGCAGTAGGCTATGCAATCTTACTACACAATCAATGCAACCTAAATCCATGTTGCAAACAGTTCCTCAATGAAGGAACTGTTTGAAACATGGATTAAGGTTACTTTAGGATTTTTGGTCATCCTGAGACCTGACCAGAACCAGAACCAGATTATGACCAGAAAATCTGATGGAAAATACGATGAGGATCTTCTCCTCATACCCGTCTTAAGTGAGTTCGCTACCTCCATCATCCTCTCTTCTTATATAGTGTCATGATGTGGGGTCCATATGGCCATCCTCTTGTTTTTTGGGCGTACAACACCTTCAATTCAACAGTTTTACTTTTCTACAGAAAAAATGAGTATATGCAATGATGTTATGGAATTATCTTTTCCAAGTTTTAAAATATTGTCCCGTGTCTTAAGGTTTAATATGAAGTATTGCATACTAGGTCGCACAGTGTTGGTGAACCTTATTTAGTTAGCAACCCCTACAAAAGTTTGTCAAAAAGTGGTGTGTCTGACGTCACACTCCCATAATGCAAGCGCTCTGCAACTCCAGCGCCGCCGAGGAAAAACCCAGGCCCCGAAAAGAATAAATCTTTAAAAAATTGGAAAAATAGTTTTACAAAACATCTGAGAGAAAAGGACCAATAACCGAATCGCGAAAGTTTTAAAGGTACGTTTACGCCAATTTTCAACGGAAACGTCCCAAATATACGCCTGCCAGGCTGATAGTAAAAATCTACTCATACCGATCAAATTCGGTGACATGAACTTGCTGAATTTCTTTAGCACTTTTCAAATAGTAGTGCAATATGTATATTTATTTTCATTACTTTATGTAATTAAGAAAAACATAACTGTTTTGTTAGCGCTCATCACATTTTCAGAATACAAACGTTTAAAAAATATATTTTTGAATGTTATCATCACGTCATTATTTTCGTATTACGTTTCCCCATTCATTATTTTTCAATCATTGCTCATGAATTACACGAGTCCATTTATTGAGTTAAGTTAATTTACTTTGTGTTTTTAAGTTACTACGCGAATACGTTTTTGTGTGTTTTTGACTTCATATACATGCTGATCACCGCGAGTTGATGATGAACCATATGTTCGTTGTATATAGACTCTTGATTCGTTTCCAAGTGAAACTCGCATACCTTGCTTTACATTGCTCAGATCAGAGTGTCTTTTGTACAGTTGCCCCATCAAATGATGTAAAAAGGATAATTTTCTAATATAGAATACAATGCTCATATCATGCCACCCCAGGTTTCACTTGATGAATATTGATCTGCAGCACTTGCACAATTAGCCTAACCATAGTAAATCTTCAACTTAAAAAGCCAAGTAATATATATTTTTTTATATTACAGTATTGTTCAAGTTTTCCTTATTTCACATGTGTAATCACAAAAACACCTCAACTCCATTACTTTACAAAGTAATGACTAAAGTTCTATGTAATAAAAGTGTTACTACCAATGATGTATAGCTATGGTTATTACACAGGTATAGGGTAAAATAATGTAAAGTGCATCGCTTTGGATGGGTGCTATACATGGGGTGTGTCCGGCATCAGCTTGACCCTGGTAATTTCATCACACAACAACTGTAGGCTGATCTTAACCTTGTGCTTCTTTATAGGACTGTGGTCATGCAAAATTGCCACTCACGTTCAACCGGTCCTCTGGCTCGTGTGGCTGGATGAGACAGGGAGAAGAAGCACACAACTTTGGGCCTTACCCAAGAATTACCCTGTGGAGACACGCACACATACACACAAACACACACAACAACATAAAACTCACACAAGCTCAGGGATGCTCACCCATATCTAGTCTGAGCCTTAGCAGCTGAGTGAGTGACTCTGCTCTCTTTGCCCAGGCCCTATTGGGTTGCTATGGCAGCTGCTGCTGCAGAACCCCCCCATCTAATAGAAGCTCGTACTGGAAAGGGAGACAGGCGGACAGACCCTCACCTGGAGAGAATACGAAACACTCCACTAGCAGCATTCAGCAGCATTCAACACCCTACTCTCCATTAACGGTGCAGCCAATGGTGTCAAGTTTGAAGGTCCTCTCTTAAAATACCCCATGAGTGTTTTGTCCGTCTGCTCATGCTTATGGCCCGTCGCCCTCTGCAGAAGACCCAGCGCCGTTCCCTCTGCTAGAGCATGTTCCAACAGAAGGAGCACCTGAAGAGCCACCTGCAGGCCCACGACGCCAACAGGCAGGTGTTCCACTGCCAGGAGTGTGGCAAACAGTACAGCACTCAGTTGGGCTACCGGCGCCACCTGCTGGCCGCCCACGCCCCTGCCTCCAGCGCCACCATCCCTGAAGAGCTCCATTGCCAAGAGGGGGCGCCTGCCCTGCTGGAGCAGCTAGGGAGCCACACCGACAGGCTTCCGCCCCTGGAGGTCACCGCCACCGTCAGGGAGAGGAAGTATTCGTGCGAGCGCTGCGACCGGCGCTTCTACACTCGCAAGGATGTGCGGCGTCACGCGGTGGTGCACACGGGCCGCCGTGACTTTCTGTGCCCGCGCTGCGCCCAGCGATTTGGTCGCAGGGACCATCTAACGCGCCACCTGAAGAAGAGCCACATCCAGGAGCCCACAACCACCACCCCCACACCAGCCCCCACCACACCTGGGCCCGTAAAGGAGGAGACAAGTCCGGTGCAATGCAGCAATGGACCCTCCTCCAAGGAGCATGTAGAGGCCTTCCCCATTGACATGTACAGCAGTTACCCCTTGCAGACCATGTCCAATCCAGGCATGGGCCACCAACACCACTCCCTCATGCAGGGCTCCCTGCCCACAGCCATGGGGGTGGGCCTCAACATGCCAGGCCCCTCTCCCCATCCCCACCACCACCTCCCCCAGCAGCAACAGCAGCCTTATGGCCACATGGCCAGGTATCAGCATGGATCTACCTCATATCCCCGCACTGACATGGAGAGCTTCCTAATGGACCTGCAGAGCGGCCTGCCCCCACACCTGACCACAGCCTCCTCCTCTACCTCCTCCTCCGCCTCCCCTCAGAGGGAAGTGCTTTCAGAAACCCAGGGTGGCCCAGTGGCCGGGGACCCCCACCTTCTGTCCAGGAGCCCCGCTCTCTCCTCAGCCGAGCTGTCATGCGCTGCTAACATGGACCTGGGTCCTCTTCTGGGCTTCTTGCCGTTCAGCCTGCCTCCCTACAGTGCTCATATGAGTATGGGAGGTCTGGTGATGGGCTACCCGTCTACCTCCACCTCCACTGTGCCGCCCTCCTCCTCCAGCCCCCTACCCTATCAGGCCCCAGGAGGTCTCACCTTCCTGCAGCCCCCACAACTTCACGCATCCCAGGGCCCCGGAGCCCACAACCACAACAACAACCAGCTACCTCAGGGGTTCAGCAATCCTGGAATGAGCACTTCCACCTCCCTACCTCGCTACTACCAGACCTTTCAACAGTGAGCAGCCTGATACCATGTGACCCACGTGACCCCAGCACCAGGCCAAGGGACACTCCAAATATTCTTGAATAAAGCCTCCCATAAAGGACGAGTGTCTAGAAAGTCTTGAATATACGAGTGATACATATAGGCATCCAATGTGCTTGCATTTATTTTTTTTATGGAAAAAAAATGGGAATTGTATTTTTTTAATGATGCTAATTAAGCTTTCAGTAGCAATAGTTTTTGTTATGATGATGTTGAACACAAAGAACCACTTCATCAGTATTACCTTATCCGATAATAAGAAACAGGAGCAGAAGGAGAATAGAAAGTGTGTTTTAGCAACCAAAATGTTGTTTTATTGAACCCTGTTAGAAATAGGCCAAATGGTTGCACTTTGTTCAGAAAAGACCGCATAAGGTCTATACAATGTGGACATAAGTGCTACATGACACCTGCCACTCATCTTGTTTTCCAATAATGTTAGTCACTTGTCTGACAATGGTCATGTTAGATATTTAACAGCAGTTTACGTAAAAGTGTACTTGTGTTATCATGTTCTGCTTATTTATACAAAAACTAGAGATGTTTGATTTTTATGTTCCTTTAAAGCAGTTTCCCAAACCTCTATCCAGGACCCCCATTCCAATTATTTGGTCTGTTCCAGACAGTATTAGCACACCTGATTCAAGTAATCAAGAGCTTGATTATTAGTTGACCAGTTCAATCAACTGTGCTTGTTCTGGAATATACCAAATAAGTGGAATGGCAGGGGGTACTCGAGGAGAGGTTTGTCAAACACTGCTTTAGAGGGTGTTACTGAAATGGGTTTCATATTACTGCATATCATTGACTGTCTCCTTTATTCAGTGAAATGTTGCACCGATGTCTTTAAAAAATGCTACTGTTGTGCCTCTTGGGTGTCTACTCTATTGACTGGGTTTAAGCACTTAAGACATTATGAAAGGATAGAATTGATGTCTTATGAAATGTTTTGTTCCTTTTACCTCAACAACATGCTCTCCTAGATGAACAGATTAATACAGAACTCTGTCCTTTGGGGTTAGGGTATATCATTTTAATCTCTTTCCTAGTTACTTTGGCTCTAACTTGTGACATTAGATCTAAAGTGAAAATGTAGATTTTATTAATCAAATTGCTTGTTTTGTTTAGATACAACAGACAGTGACATTGATTGACCCATAAACTCTCTACCTCTATCTTATCCTATTACAGTACCCGTTTCTTTCTTGGCGTGGAGGTAACTGTTATGTAAAAATTAACAATCAGTACGGAATAACATCTCTCCTCCTTGAACATTGTTGTCTCTTTTACCAGTACTTATGTATTGTATCCTTTCCTGATATGTAAAGATCAGTTCCTTCACGCCCATGATGATTGTATACTTGTTGGCAGCGTTTTAGACAGACTACATTGCAGACGCCTGCCAAATCTCACAACACCTGGATAGGTGTTATAACATATCACCTAACCACATCATATGATATAGCAATCTGAGGCCCGACTGCGCAGTCAATTAAGTAGCACGCAACCATTGGTTGATGCAATGCAACTGTCTGAAATGTAGTCAGCCTGGAACGCGTCCTTTGACTACCTCAGAAAAGAGCAACTTGTAATTGCAGAGAAAACATTTGTGTAGAGTTTATTTTTGTCAGTTCAACGAATGCACACTTTATAGTAATAGATTTGAATTGAGGTTAGCTTAGCATATTGACGAAAGGATGTTATGCCCAATAGTTAAGTTCCCATCATATTGTATTGAATGAGGATTCCATTTAATTCAATTGCATTGTTGCCTGTAGTAAAATTAGCTGGAAGCGTTACTAGTATGCAGGCATCACATCCTCGTTAGCTCTTAGGACAAGGCTCTAGCTGTTTGTTCCATCACCCTATAGAAGAAGATACAAAACAAGAATTGCTGAACTGCTCTTATCATATTATCTTTGAAGCATTTTCTTATTGTATGAATGTAAACAATAAAGTACATATTAGATTGGATTGGTTTCTCGTTATTTTGTTATTAGGGCTCTTGAGTGGCGCAGCGGTCTAAGGCACTGCATCTCAGTGTTTGAGGCGTCACTGGTTCGAATCCAGGCTGTATCACATCCGACTGTGAATGGGAGTCCCATAGGGACACAATTGGCCCAGCACCGCCCGAGTTTGGCTGTCGTAGGCCGTCATTGTAAATAAGAATTTGTTCTTAACTGACTTGCCTAGTTAAATAAAGGTTACGTATAAAAAATCACTTGAACTATTTCCTTTATAGATGTAGTGTCATATCTTTTGGCATGAATCCGCTTCCATACATTTCCACACAAGAAAATAAAAATATCAAAGTACAAAATTGCTGCTCATTTTATGAGTGAAATTATGTTGTGTAGCCACTATTTATTCACACACTGTGTCCTGTTTTGTTTACACAGACAGACCATGACAAGAGTACCTTCTCTGACTGATTATGTGGGAGGTCTTTACAAGTATGCAGTTTGTCCAGCGTAGGTCAGTACAGATTTCACAGGGGGTGACATTGTAAGGCGGCAGTGTAGGTACTGTATTAATGGGTGACATTGTTACGTTGCTATAGGTACTGTATCCGTCTCCGTATCCAGAGAGGTCAGTTCCCCACCGCTGCTGATCTTCTTGAATCTGTTGGCTGCCGCTATCGCAATGTAGTTTTTCTGTCAACAAGCACAGAAGCACGTTTACAACATAGTGAGCAGGGCAGTAAGGTTGGATGCGTCTCATCAACAATGGTTGGCCGGAAACAATTGACATGAAACAGCTGATTGCAGTGCAAAGAGGATAAAACTACCATAATGTGAACAATGTGTCTTCCAACTACAAAACCAACTAAATGAACCACACTGTGTGGTGGAGGAAATCTGTTGGACTGACCTTCCATAGTTTCTTGGCCAGGTATTTCTTCAGCAGGACCTGGGACTTCAGTACTATATTGCTGCCCTTGGCCTTCTCTGCAATGTTGTTGAGCCACGGATGTCTTAGACACTGTAAAGCACTCATTCGCCCTCTGGCCAAACAGGGAACAGGGTAGAAGTATAACTAATAAACTGTAATAATCATCACAATCATGAGTGTTATGATTATTATTTAAGCTTTGGCCCTCACCCCCTCTCCTTGACCAGAAGGTGGGAGATAAAGTCCTTAGCCTCAGCTGAGATGTGCTCAAAGGCCTCGTCCTCAAAAGAACAGTTGGCAGAGAGGACGTTGTTGAGGGTCTGGCTCTCATCATCACCCAGGAAGGGTGAAAGGCCACTTAGACTGCGGAGGATGAGAGGAAGGAAGTGCCGCATGCACATACACAGGGAAACAGGTCACAATGAAAGAGCATGCATGGTAGGGACATGGGGGGTGAATCCTAACTTCCACTTAAGTCACATTTTTACTTAGTCATGCATTGATGTCAATGGGACACGAAGTAAAAATGTTACTTACGTGGAAGTAAATTTGCCCCATACAACTTACGGTTTAACTTAGATGTTAGGGAATATGAGGCTGATATTTTAGACTCACAGCATATAAGTGACGACCCCTAAGGTCCACATGTCTGTGGGAAAGGACACAAAATCAAAGTTGACCACCTCTGGGGCCAGAAATTCAGGGGTTCCAAAATTGACTCTGAGCTTCTCCCGAGGCCTGTATCTGATTCCGAGGAAGAAAGAAAATGTATTTTCAAGGTTCTTTTTGAGAGAGCTGCTACCAGTGCTCACAATAAATCCCCCAAAGTCACACCCACAGCTGAAGAGAGGCATTACCTTCTTGCCAGCCCAAAGTCGATAATCTTCACCTGATGGCCAGTTCGATTCACACAAAGGATATTCTCCGGCTGTGAACATTGGAGTGTGCAAATTCATTTGGATAAATTAACCATTGATTACTTTTCTTACAACAACACACACATGGATGCCTCTGAGTTATGGTGAGACTGACCACGCTGTGCTTCAAGTGGCAATTAAAATGTGCTTGGCATTTGTGACGGTGGTGAGCCTTGAAATCTGGAATGCACATCCAGTCCACCATACTCACTTTCAGGTCGAGGTGGAGGACGTACATCTGATGCATGTAGCTGACCCCTTCACAGATCTGCTTGACAAACACCATGGCGTCCACCTCGGTCAGCGGTGCGCTCTCATCCACAATCCTGTCAAACAGCTCCCCGCCTTCAACACTGCCACACACAGACATCAGGTTGACCAACTCCACTGGACCTTTCTCCCCTTTCCCCTTTCCATTGTGTACTTTTGATTGAGGTATACTGTATGTAATGCACTTTGTCTTTGTTTTAATAATGTATCCATATTTGTGGTGATTCAGTGTTCCATATCTGTCTCTGAGTGTCTGTACTTTGTACTTTAGTGTCTGCTGCCAGCAAACCAAATCCCCCCTCAGGAGATCATTAAAGTATATTAATTAATTGTTAATTTATTGATCCCTGTTAAATGATTTGTAGAATGTTTGGAAGCACTACAGTGTAATGGAGATCTTGCTAACCAATGACACTGAATAGCAGAGTGGAATATGAAGGAATAGTAGCCACTTACTATTCCAGAATTAACACCAGCTGGTGCTTGGCCTCAAAGGCATCGTAGAGCTGGAGGATGTTGGGATGACTCAGCTGGTTCATTGCCTGCACCTCGTTATTTGCCCTTTCCTGAGAGAACAACACAGGCAAATGTGTATGTGAACATAAAAATATGTACCTCACTCACTCACTCACCTTTTCTTTAGCAGTTCGTGTGTTGATTATCTTAGCTGCGAGCTTTAGTCCAGAGGATTTTTCAGTGCATTTGTGCACCTTGCCAAAGCGTCCGCTGAGGGAAAAATATGTTTTTCTTAACTCATTAACACACAAACCCAATAGCTATTAGATAACATCTGGGAGATTACTAGTTCTACCACTATTCCAGACCAGTAGGCTACAGATGTCAGTTTACCTCCCCAGCACCTCTCTGGTGTGGATGACGAAGGTGTCAGATGGGGGGTTGGATCGCAACGACACACAGCGGTGAAGGAAAGGAGCTGGCTGGGGGGGAACGTCATCTGAGAGATAGATAGAGAGAGAGAGATTGGGAGGGCAACACTCATTAGCGCAATGTCAGTACACGTTTCTGTATAATAGCATACTAATCCCAAAATTCTCAAACACACTAAGGCTTTTTGTGCACGGAAGTCAACATTCACCTATGACCTTATGACAAGTTTTGGTATGGGACTTGGGCCGGGTCCTTTCTGCTGTAGTAGGGACTACTATGATCTGTATTCCACTGGCTGCAACTGGACTAGCCCCTCCCAACACACTGCAGGTCTTCCCAACAGCCGGTCCACGGGCAGGGCAGACATACTGGGGCTTGGGCCTTGAGCTCTGGAGCCTGAACCAGAAAGAAGGCCAGCACAATCAGAGCAGAGCAGAGTAGCATTTATAATTTGTATGGTGGAAAGCAATGTGATTCAAATTGGTGGTGGATGTGTTGAGTTTTTCACATTTAGATATGATATCCAATCATTTATCATTTTTATTAGTATGTATGTTAGATGATGAGTAAGCGCCTTTACCTCTGCAAGGACTCTGGACAGCTGTACACTTGTCTAAGGGAGGAGCTCTCCACGGTTGGCATAAGGACAGCCAACCCAGACGGCTTTTTTGGTGCGGGGGCGGGACTTGATGGAGCAGCTGCTTGGTTCTCCGTCACTGTGGTCCTCGTCTCAGTCTTTGGAGTGTCCGCCATTAATGGGACAACCGCTACAGCTGGAACCTCTCTCATCCCACCCCTTTCAGTTTCACTCTGTCTGTGGGAATCTGCTGCCATTGGTTGACCTCTGACCCCCTGCTGGTTCCCTCCAATCCACTGCTCTCCAACACATTCTCTTTGCTCTGCTCCCATACCAGCAGACACCTCTTAATTAATATACAGTTATAGTCTGAAGTTTACATACACTTAGGTTGGAGTCATTAAAACTCATTTTTCAACCACTCCACATTTTCTTGTTAACAAACTATAGTTTTGGCAAGTCGGTTAGGACATCTACTTTGTGCATGACACAAATATTTTTTCCAACAATTGTTTACAGACAGATTATTTCACTTATAATTCACTGTATCACAATTCCAGTGGGTCAAAAGTTTACATACACTAAGTTGACTGTGCCTTTAAACAGCTTGGAAAATTCCAGAAAATTATGTTATGGCTTTAGAAGCTTCTGATAGGCTAATTGACATCATTTGAGTCAATTGGAGGTGTACTTGTGGATGAATTTCAAGGCCTACCTTCAAACTCAGTGCCTCCTTGCTTGACATCATGGGAAAATCAAAAGAAGTCAGCCAAGAACTCAGAAAACAAATTGTAGACCTCCACAAGTCTGGTTCATCCTTGGGAGCAATTTCCAAACGCCTGAAGGTACCACGTTCATCTGTACAAACAAAATTACGCAAGTATAAACACCATGGGACCACGCAGCCATCATACCACTCAGGAAGGAGACGCGTTCTGTCTCCTCGAGATGAACGTACTTTGGTGCGAAAAGTGCAAATCAATCCCAGAACAACAGCAAAGGACCTTGTGAAGATGCTGAAGGAAACGGTTACAAAGTATCTATATCCACAGTAAAATGAGTCCTATATCGACATAACCTGAAAGGCTGCTCAGCAAGGAAGAAGCCACTGCTCCAAAACCACCATAAAAAAGCCAGACTACGGTTTGCAACTGCACATGGGGACAAAGATCATACTTTTTGGAGAAATGTTTTCTGGTCTGATGAAACAAAAATAGAACAATTTGGCCATAATGACCATCGTTATGGTTGGAGGAAAAAGCGGGATGCTTGCAAGCTGAAGAACACCCTCCCAACCGTGAAGCACAGGGGTGGTAGCATCATGTTGTGGGGGTGCTTTGCTGCAGGAGGGACTGGGGCACTTCAAAAAATAAATGGCATCATGAGGGAGGAAAATTATGTGGATATATTGAAGCAACATCTCAAGACATCAGTCAGGAAGTTAAAGCTTGGTTGCAAATGGGTCTTCCAAATAGACAATGACCCCAAGCATACTTCCAAAGTTGTTGCAAAATGGCTTAAGGACAACAAAGTCAAGGTATTGGAGTGGCCATCACAAAGCCCTGACCTCAATCCCATAGAAAATTTGTGGCCAGAACTGAAAAAGCGTGTGCGAGCAAGGAGACCTACAAACCTGACTCAGTTATACCAGCTCTGTCAGGAGGAATGGGCCAAAATTCACCCAACTTATTGTGGGAAGCTTGTGGAAGGCTACCCGAAATGTTTGACCCAAGTTAAACAATTTAATGGCAATGCTACCAAATATTAATTGAGTGTATGTAAACTTCTGACCCACTGGGAATGTGATGAAAGAAATAAAAGCTGAAATAAATCATTCTCTCTACTATTATTCTGACATTTCACATTCTTAAAATAAAGTGGTGATCCTAACTGACCTAAAACAGGGAATTTTTACTAGGATTAAATGTCAGGAATTGTGAAAAACTGAGTTTAAATGTATTTGGCTAAGGTGGCTTAAGGTAAACTTCCGACTTCAACTGTATGTCTATCCATTCATCTGGCAATGCTTTCTCTGTGTTCCTATCTATCATATAACTCATAAACACCCATCAAATCCATGAATGTTGGTCAGCTCAATCTAGCCAAATATAGGTCTTGAGCTCACAGAGTATGACATGACTATAGTCATACCACTAAAATGGAAGTGAGTTACCTTTCTTTGCAGGAGCGATAGGAGTCTGTTGCTTTGTTTCCTGGTGTCTGTTCGTCTCAAACTGATTCTGGGTCTCAGCCTGAGCATGAGAGAAACAGAGGCAGCTTGAGCATCTCACAAGGTGTGCCACTGACCAATCATCAACTAAAAGGCTTGTTTTATGTTTTGCCAATTAGAGATATGGAGTAGACACATATCCATGCAATGTATACACAAAACCATTCACACAATGAAGAAACATATTATAAGAGTACCTTTTCAGTGCTTAATGAATCACTGACTGGCAGAGATGCTGTCCTAAGTGACGCCTCGATGGATGTCACCGCTTGGTTCTTCATCACTGTGGTCCTTGTCTGAGTCAAAATCTTTTGAGTGTGCGCCATTGATGGGAAAACTGCTACTGCCAGCCGTGTCAATGTTTTCTTTGCATCTGTCTCTATCAAATAACACACCAATTGAATCCACCCTGGATTATGGTCACCTACATTTGGTCTAGAGCTCATTGAGTATGAATAGTTACCTTTCTTTGCTGGGGTGGTAGGAGTGTGTTGTGTCTTATCCTGCTGTCTGTTTGTCTCCAACTGATCCGGGATCTCATCCTGACCATGAGAGAACATAGCACCAGACAGACTAAAATGGTTGCTTTATGTTTTGTCATTTAGATATACATGTTTACCATGTTGACATGTATCAACATGGAAAAAGACAATGCAGTGTATACACAACCATTCACACAATGAGGAAACAGACTCAAAGTACCTTAGAAGTGACTAGTGAGGTCCTGGCTGGCAGATATACTGTCCTAGGTGATGGCTCAATGGGTGGGGCTGGGGAAGCTTCCTGGCAGGTGTGGGGGTTCCTTTGCTCCAGACCTCATTTACAAGACAAAACAGAATTATCCTCAAAGGAAATTGGACACAATTCCTACAAGCCTTTGTCATCTTCACAGTAGCATGGACGTTGTTGTAACATCAACATTGTGTGAGCAAAATCATTGTAATTCATGTCCACTTCACAGTTATTCATCTCCTTTGAAATGCAGTTTGAAACTTTAATGCAGATACACGGTATTGGTTGAGACATTGAAACACTAAACCATGGGTCAATCCTGTAGTGAGCTCAGTCAAACTTAGCTTGTCAAAAACAATACAATCCTTCCGTGTGTCATTTCAGACCGATTGAACGTTACCTTTGGCCAGGGCATCTAAGGTCCTCTGCATCTCACCGATCTTCCTCTCAAAGTTCTCTAGCAGCCTGGACTGGGCCACAAGCTGCCTTTCTGTTGCCTCTGGCTGGCCGCTGTGCAGACTGCAGGTGGAGCAGACGGAGCAGGAACCTATTTGTCTGGAGAGGAGCTCATCCAACTTGTGAGTCAAGTTATCTACTTTGGCCTCTAGGACAGGTAGGTTTGTGGGGAGTGGGACAGGTGGTGTACACCGCACAGAACCCATGATGAACAGTGGTCCTCAATAGGCCTCCGCAAAACACAAGCCTCTAGACTAGAAGACATAGGCAGAGTTATCCTCAAGAAATGAAAAGGCTGGTTACAGATTATAAAAAAGTCAGGACAGTTGGTTACAGATCCCTCCAAAAATATAAAGGTTGGCACTCTTCAGGACTCCTCTCAGAGCTCTTAAAATTGTACCTACCTCTTAGATCAATGAAAGCGGTAGAAGGCAGAGTAGGAAGAATCTCAGATCAAGAAAGACCAGTATTGGTGAGAGTCAGACAGTAGGGGTTGGTCCTGTCCAGAGAGCAGAATGCCGCAGTGAGCTGGTTTGCTCCGTTATCTCTTCCAGCGACAGCCTCATTGTCCAGAAATAGGCAAGCGAGGGGCAAGGGCGCTGAGGGTTGGGAAACAGTAGCAGATAATGAAGGTATGCATGTCAGGCCAGACAGACGTCAAGAGGACATACGCAGTTCCTCTGATGAAGGAGAGCATGTGCACACAATATTTTTTTTATTTGGGCATAGAAGGCAGTGATTCAAATGTCTGGGTCTTGGCTAATCAAGTTACAACCAATCCTTTCCAGGCTTGGACCAGACTCCTAATTTGCATATTTATTGGTGTGTTAATAGTCTCACTAAACTATCAGATACGGTTCCCCCATAATACTATTCTCAATGAGCTGACTACTGAAATGACACAGTTTGGCCTCCATCCAACCAGTGTCTCAACCTCTGGTCCCCAAGATGGTTAGTCTACACCAGTGGTTCCCAAACTTTTTATAGTCCTGTACCCCTTCAAACATTCAACCTCCAGCTGCGTACCCCCTCTAGCACCATTGTAAGCCTGCCACACACACACTATACAATACATTTATTAAACATAAGAATGAGTGTGAGTTTTTGTCACAACCCGGCTCATGGGAAGTGAGAGAGCTCTTATCGGACCAGGGCACAAATAATAATATAATAATAATCAATAATTTTGCTCTTTATTTAGGCATCTTACATATAAAACCTTATTTGTTCATCAAAAATTGTGGGTGTGCTTGAAAGGATGCACATAAATCATTTTCCACACACAGTCTGTGCCTGTATTTAGTTTTCATGCTAGTGAGGGCCGAGAATCCACTCTCACATAGGTACGTGGTTGCAAAGGGCATCAGTGTCTTAACAGCGCAATTTTCCAAGGCAAGAAACTCTGAGCTCAGCCCTATCCAGAAATGATTCAATTCAATTTTCACAGAACCGCTTGTTGCAATTTCGATGAGGCTCTCTTGTTCAGATATCAGTAAGTGGACTGGAGGCAGGGCATGAAAGGGATAACGAATCCAGTTGTTTGTGTTGTCCGATTTGGGAAAGTACCTGCGTAATTGAGCACCCAGCTCACTCAGGTGCTTCGCTATATCACATTGACTTTGTCTGTAAGCTTAAGTTAATTTGCACACAAAAAATCATATAATGATGGAAAGACCTGTGTGTTGTCCTTGTTAATACAGACAGAAAAGAGCTCCAACTTCTTAATCACAGCATCAATTTTGGCACGTACATTGAATATAGTTGCGGAGAGTCCCTGTAATCCAAGATTCAGATCATTCAGGCAAGTAAAAACATCACCCAGACAGGCCAGTCGTGTGAGAAACTCGCCATCATGCAAGCGGTCAGACAAGTGAAAATTATGGTCAGTAAAGAAAACTCTAAGCTCGTCTCTCAATTTTAAAAAACGTGTCAATACTTTGCCCCTTGATAACCAGTGCACTTCTGTATGTTGTAAAAGTGTTACATGGTCGCTGCCCATATCATTGCATAATGCAGAAAATACACGAGAGTTCAGGGGTCTTGCTATAACAAAGTTAACCATTTTCACTGGTGTCCAACACGTCTTTCAAGCTGTCAGGCATTCCCTTGGCAGCAAGAGCCTCTCGGTGGATGCTGCAGTGTACCCAAGTGGCGTCGGATGCAACTGCTTTCACACACGTTACCACTCCACTATGTCTCCCTGTCATGGCTTTTGTGCCATCAGTACAGATACCAACAGATCTTGACCACCAAAGCCCATTTGATGTCACAAAGCTGTCCTGTACTTTAAAAATGTCCTCTCAGGTTGTCCTGGTTTCCAGTGGTTTGCAGAAGAGGAAGTCTTCCTTAACCCTTGTGTTGTCTTAAGGGTAAAAAATGATCCGCCACTATGTTTAACAGCAGAAAGAAAACACTAAATTATATTTTTTCAACTTGAAATTTGATTACTTTTCCTAGAGTGACCCCAACATTAGAAAAAGTGAAACATCGCCTTTGTTCATATTTCCATGAAAGCTGTGCACCACCAGGGTACAAAGATTGTTTTAGGGTCATTTTTGACCCGGCAGTTATAAAATAATTTACACGCCACAAAAACCACAAAGACACACAAGCATTCCCGGGTGGCGCAGTGGTCTAGGGCACTGCATCGCAGTGCTAACTGCGCCACCAGAGTCTCAGAGGCTCTGTCGCAGCCGGCCGCGACCGGGAGGTCCGTGGGGCGACGCACAATTGGGCTAGCGTCGTCCGGGTTAGGGAGAGTTTGGCCGGTAGGGATATCCTTGTCTCATCGCGCTCCAGCGACTCCTGTGGCGGGCCGGGCGCAGTGCGCGCTAACCAAGGGGGCCAGGTGCACGGTGTTTCCTCCGACACATTGGTGCGGCTGGCTTCCGGGTTGGAGGCGCGCTGTGTTAAAGAAGCAGTGCGGCTTGGTTGGGTTGTGCTTCGGAGGACGCATGGCTTTCGACCTTCGTCTCTCCCGAGCCCGTACGGGAGTTGTAGCGATGAGACAAGATAGTAATTACTAGCGATTGAATACCACGAAAATTGGGGAGAAAAGGGGATAAAATAAAATAAAAAATAAAAAAGACACAAGCACAATGAGAAATTTAGATTATGAGTGCTGCTGATTGAACTCAGACAAAACTAAAACTTTATTGTGCATGTGCAGCATCTCCCCTCCATGACCCCACACATGACTCAAGTTCACAGACAAAATAAACAACATTTCAGTCAAAATGAACAACATTTCTGACAAAATAAATATTTCTTGAACGCATCGTTTACTAATGGGGAATGCAGTCAGAGGCTATAAATGTGCTACAGATGACAGTCCCCCAGTTCTCTCTTTGCTGAAGCCATGAGTGCACGTTTCAGTGCCCAACGGGTTGTAGATCTGATTTTTTTGTCCAGGAGGAACAAGAGAACAATGATTTAGAAGAGGAGGAGGTATCTGAAGAAGAAGATGGGGAAGAATACAACCCAGGGCACGATGCATCATCTTCAGATGAAGAAGAAATCCCCCAAGCTGAGAGACATTTTTGTCAAAGAACAGCAAAATAAAATGGTCCTTGTCACCACATGACAACCAGGGCAGGATGGCAGCACAAAATGTCTTAAGGATTACCCCAGGGCCCACAAGACATGCAGTTGCCCATGCCCAGGACATCGCCTCAACATTCTACATTTTCATCACACCAGCCATCAAAAAAATCATCCTGGAGATGACAGATTTGGAGGGTTTCTGTAAATATGGAGACAACTGGAAAAGGATGGATGAGATTGACCTGCGTGCCTACATAGGGCTGCTAATCTTAGCGGATGTGTATAGGTCCCGAGGCAAAGCTACATGTAGTCTCTGGGATGCAGAGTGGAAGGGCGATTTTCTGTGCCACGATTCCACTGAAAGTCTTTCACACTTTCTCAAGAATGCTACGATTTGATAACTGTGAGACAAGACCTGCAAGACGTGTGAGAGATAAACTGGCGGCCATAAGAGAGGTCTGGGAGAAGTGGGTGGAGCGTCTACCATACCTCTACAACCCTGGGCCTGAAGTGGATGAGCAACTGGTTCCATTCAGAGGTACATTTTTATATCTGTAGTGTAAGTGATTTTCACTGTTAATTGTATTATGTATTGCTGTAATATTATTGATTTATGTGATTGTTTTCGGTGACACTGATACTAATTACTGATAGTAATCTCTTTTTTCAAAAGGTCGCTGTCCTTTCCAGCAGTATATGCCCAGCAAGCCAGCAAAGTATGGCATCAAGATATGGGTGGCCTGTGACGCGCAATCCAGGTACACTTGGAAGATGCAAGTCTACACAGGGAAGCCGACCAGTGGAGGCCCAGAGAAGAACCAGGGGATGCAGGTTGTGCTTGATGTGACAGATGGACTGAGGGGGCACAATGTCACGTGTGACAATTTCTTCACCTCTTATGAACTCAGCCAGCAGCTCCTGAAGATACAACTCTCCTTCCGTGGCCTCCAACTCCAACTTGCTCTTAAATACAAGTAAAACTAAATGCATGCTCTTCAACCGATCACTGCCTGCACCTGCCCGCACGTCCAGCATCACTACTCTGGACGGTTCTGACTTAGAATATGTGGACAACTACAAATACCTAGGTGTCTGGTTAGACTGTAAACTCTCCTTCCAGACTCACATCAAACATCTCCAATCCAAAGTTAAATCTAGAATTGGCTTCCTATTTCGCAACAAAGCATCCTTCACTCATGCTGCCAAACATACCCTCGTAAAAATGACCATCCTACCGATCCTCGACTTCGGCAATGTCATTTACAAAATAGCCTCCAATACCCTACTCAATAAATTGGATGCAGTCTATCACAGTGCCATCCGTTTTGTCACCAAAGCCCCATATACTACCCACCACTGCGACCTGTACGCTCTCGTTGGATGGCCCTCGCTTCATACTCTTCACCAAACCCACTGGCTCCAGGTCATCTACAAGTCCCTGCTAGGTAAAGTCCCTCCTTATCTCAGCTCGCTGGTCACCATAGCAGCACCCACCTGTAGCATGCGCTCCAGCAGGTATATCTCTCTGGTCACCCCCAAAGCCAATTCCTCCTTTGGCCGCCTCTCCTTCCAGTTCTCTGCTGCCAATGACTGGAACGAACTACAAAAATCTCTGAAACTGGAAACACTTATCTCCCTCACCAGCTGTCAGAGCAGCTCACAGATTACTGCACCTGTACATAGCCCAAACCACCACTTCCCCTACTGTATTTATTTAGCTCCTTTGCACCCCATTATTTACATTTCTACTTTGCACATTCTTCCACTGCAAATCTACCAATCCAGTTTTTTACTTTGCTACATTTTATTTACCTCGCCACCATGGCCTTTTTTTTTGTTGCCTTTACCTCCCTTATCTCACCTCATTTGCTCACATTGTATATAGATTTCTTTTTCTACTGTATTATTGACTGTATGTTTGTTTTATTCCATGTGTAACTCTGTGTTGTTGTGTGTCGAACTGCTTTGCTTTATCTTGGCCAGGTCGCAATTGTAAATGAGAACTTGTTCTCAACTTGCCTACCTGGTTAAATAAAGGTGAAATTAAAAAAAGAGAAAGATCACCACGGTTGGCACAGTTAGAAAGAACAAGCCTGACCTCCCCCCTTCACTCCTCGCAACAATGCTTCGTGAGAGATCTTTTCATCAAAGTTAGCCTTCACCCCCACCACTCTAGTTTCTTACCTCCCAAAGAGGAACAAGAATGTGGTCTTCCTTAGCACACTGCACAAAACGGCTGAAATCAGTGATCGTGAGGACAGGAAGCCAGCCATCATCCTGGACTACAACAAAGGAGGCGTGGACAACCTGGATGTGATTGGAACTTACAGCTGCAGGAGGATGACTGCCCGCTGGCCCCTGGTCATCTTCCATAACATCATTGATGTGTCCTCATACAATGCCTTCGTGATATGGAACAAGACCAACACTACCTGGATGCCTGATAAGCGGAACAAGAGGGTGTCCCTGGAGCAGCTGTGCACGGTCCTGGTAACCCCACACATTCAAAAAAGGGAGCGCCTCCCTCGCACAGCAGCCTCTGCAGCGTTTGTGAAAGCTGTTCAGGGGGCTAAATCTTGTCCTGGTCCACCTGAGGCTGCAGCCAATTCTGCCCCCCAAAGGACTGTGAAACAAATACTATGTGCTGCAGAAATACATCTGCAAAGTCCATGCACATGTAACGGATGTGAAATGGCTAGCTAGTTAGCGGTGGTGCGCGCTAATACCCTTTCAATTGGTGACGTCACTTGCTCTGAGACCTTGAAGTGGTGGTTCCCCTTGCTCTGCAAGGGCCGCGGTTTTGTGGAGCGATGGGTAACGATGCTTCGTGGGTGACTGTTGTTGATGTGTGCAGAGGGTCCCTGGTTCGCGCCCGGGGCGAGGGGACGGACTAAAGTTATACTGTTACACACACACACTTCCATACTGTCCTACATGTGCTAATTAGAGATGATTGATTTATGTTCTTCACGTTTTTGTTTTGTATCTATTATCTTATTGTTTATACTGCTTGTGGGTGGGGCAATGGTAAAAAAAAAAATGGAAGACTAGTATTTTGTAGTTGAATTCCTCATTGTACAGTATATAAGAATATATCACTGTTGGCAAAAAAGTTCAACACGGTTGTTTCCTTTCAATAAAATGTTTTCAAAACGACTTTGTAGCACGTCTGCTACTTTCTTAGGCTATACAAGTGCTATCTCTTGCAATTTTTTTTTTTTTTTTTTACACCTATGCAGTACCTTTAGGAATAATAATAATCCTCTACTTTAGTAAAGAAAACAATGACAGGTGTGTTGTAATAAAAACGAGTGGTGTCCACTGATTAAACCCAGATAAATCAAAGTTTGATGAATGACAAGTTGTTTCTTCAAGCAAATTAGATTTGGGGTTTAAAATTCAATTAAGCTGCTATATTTTAGGGGTTTAGTGAAGGCAGGTCATTTTTGACCCATAGGACAAGGGGAGTATACAGAATGTTTAGACTATACAAGGGTTAATTGACCCCCCCATAAACACAACGGACATATACCAGGAGCTGTGCCAGGTCGGTCGGCCACGTCCATTGACTCATCCAGCTGTAACGCTTATAATTCACTGGCTTGTATGCGAAGCAGTAATTATTTCAAAACTTCTCCTGCCATGTCACTGAAGCGTCATGAAAGTGTTTGATGAAGGCAGTCTGTATAGTTTTTTGGGGCCTTTCCCCCCCAGCCATATCCGCAGCAGCAGGAAGAATTAAGTCCGCCACAATAGTATGGGGCTTGCCTGTCCTAGCCACTCTGTAACTCACCCTGTAAGACACTTCTAGCCCCTTCATATTAATGGTATCTGTTGTTTATGACATGTCTGCAGTTTTGCCACAACACAATTCCACAGACATCTCATTTTGTAAGAATGCAACTGGCATACTGACTGCAGGAATGGCCACCAGATCCGCTGCCAATTGAATTTCTCTACCATAAGTCGCTGTCATTTTAGAGAAGTTGGCTATACGTCCAACCGGCCTCAACCGCAGATCACGTCTATGGCGTCATGTGGGCGAGTGGTTTGCTGATGTCATCCTTGGGGACAGCGCCCCATGGTGGAGGTGGCGTTATGGTATGGGCAAGCATAAGCTACAGACACAATTGCATTAGTGATGGCAAAGTCAACACACAAAAATACCGTGACAAGATCCCGAGGCCCATTTCTTTTAATGCACTGTATATCTGTGACCAGATGCATATCTGTATTCCCAGTCATGTGAAATCTATAGATTAGGGCCTAGTGAATACATTTCATTTGAATGATTTGCTCATGAACTGTAACTCAGTAAAAAAAAATATATTTTTTTGCTTTTTAGAATCTGGTTCAGTATGCAGATATGACTTCAAAAGATAGTAAGGCTGTCAATTCTGGTGTATGAACTAAGTCTTTACTATATTAAAAGTAAAAACTTTATTATACATAATTGAAATCGGACAGTAAATCAGAACAAACAAAAAGTACAGGCCACGTACAATTAAGATGGGAATGAGAAGTTAGAACATTTTATAGGATTAGAAGTAGTTACTTAGCTATACAATAACACATAGGTTTGTGAATTGTCCCATAATAGCATTACACTTTGGCTAGTAGAAAGGGGTCAGAAGCTAATTTTCCAACTAACCTGGTCTTGACGATACATTACTTCCAAATTGAGCACAAAAGTATGTTATGTTCAGTTGCAGGTGGTTCTCCAAAAGCAAGCGAATATTCAGAAAGATTACAGCGCATGTATTTTACATCGTTCTACACGAGGCATTTCTCACGCAGAACGACGTGGTCACGTCGCATAGAAATGTGTAGTTCCATCAGAGGTTGGGAAATGCGTGTCTGGCAGCTAAAATGGCAAAGACACTCCCCACTAAGGGCAAAACATAGGATTTCACCAGCTCTTGGGAATATTATTTTTTCTTAAGAACCACCTGCAAACGTGTCAAATGTACTTTTCTGAATCAAGGACGATGAAAGTATAGACCCTTTCTACCAGTCAAGGTATAACACTACAGGGGACGAATTCACAACCGCAGTTAATGTACAGCTACAAACTAATAAAAAAGGCAGACATACATACACACACACACGCGAAACCTTTCCCTCAGCCATCACATGCGGAAACGGTCAGAAAAGTTGGGGGACTGGGGCACAGTTAGTGTGACGTCGCTCTTCTTCAGCTCCAGCAGTTTGTAGCGTCTGATGGGCTGGGCTTTGTGGACCTGAGGGACAGAGGGGACATTAAGACACAGTTCAAACACCCACCAAGGTTCAAGCAGGGCTTCTGTTCCAACAATTCAAACATTAACACCTAATTCAACTATATCAAAAGGCCAAAAAAATCAGTTGTATCAGGTGTGTTGGTACTGGAGCAGACACATCTTAAGTAGGGTAAACATTTAGTAACAGACAAATGTTTCATGAAGAAGTTCAGGTAGTCCCTCCTAGATTATACCCTAGTTTGTACCCAAGGAATAATACCCAGGAGTGTGTGTGCTGGAACAAAAGCCAGCACCCCATGTAGAGAAAATGGTTCATTTCAATAGCTCTGGTTTATAATGGTCTATGGACACCAAGTGCTACCACACTGCAACAATTTTTTCTTTGTTTGGATTCACATTAGCCATTTTACTGTAAGTTTGACTAGTAACCGGAAGATTGCAAGATCAAATCCCAGAGCTGACAAGGTAAAAATCTGTCGTCCTGCCCCTGAACAAGGCAGTTAACCCACTCTTCCTAGGCCGTCAATGAAAATAAGAATTTGTTCTTCACTGACTTGCCTAGTTAAATAAATGTAAAATAAAAGTTTATTATAAGTGCGTAACCAAAATTTCTTTTTTGGGGGGGGGGGGGGGGGCTGGTCTAAGGTTTGCATAGTTACCTGCTCTTGGCGTAGCCTGGCCATTTTCTCCTTCTCGCACTCCTCCAGCTCCATCCGCTGCGCCTCCTCCACGCGAGCCCTCAGCGCCTCCTTTTCGCTCACCGCCCGCTCAAACTCCAGCCGCTCCTTGGCGCGGCGCTCTGTGGATAGCTGGAAGACCTCTGGAACTACGGAATTATTAATGTCTTCTAAAAGAGTGCCAAGGAAAAGGGGTTGGAAGAGAAAGAGGGTGGGGGTGAAAAGGGTTTGGGTGGGGAGGTGTTCTCAAAGGTGGGAGGAAAATTGGAAAGTAAAAGGTGGGAAGCAAAAAGAATAAAGGGTTAGGGGTGCAGAAGCCAAGCTCAGTGTTTCCCAAACAAAGCCCATGTAAAGGAGTAGGCAACCCTGATCCAGCAATTAGAGACTTAAGAAAAACAAGACAGTCATTCGTAGTGGGGGAAGAAATATGCTCCAGTTCGACTGATACATCCTTCCCCTGGAGATGGGTAATGATCCAACAGAACTGCTCAGGGTGACATGTTGGAAATCCTTAAATAAAAATGGTGGAAACATTTCAGGGGTTGAATAAAGAAGTCTAACAGGTTCAGGACCAGGGTTGTCCATGGCCACCATAGTGCAGAAAGCAGAGGTGAGCGAGGCAGTTGTGGTCATACGTACCCAGGACTGAGCGGTTCTCTTTCTTGGGCATGAACGGCTCTTTGTGAATTGCCGTGTTTGGGCGAGCTTTGAAGGTGGCTGCCTCCGCCTGGTGCTTCTGTTCCTCCTTCATCTGAGAACAAAACGGAGGAAATACTGTATGGGTGGCAGGGAATAGGATTTTGTACCATTTGTTGTAAACATGCATGAAGACTGACATACTCTGGCACCAGAATCAAACAATTAGTTATTCCTTGTACTGTATATGGTCAAAGTATGAAAGCAACAGCATGACGTTTCAGACAGAAGGGCATGAATTCATTAAAGGTTTGTCTTACCATCTGCTCCCAGCGGTCATTCTTGGCGGCTCCCCGCTCGTCGAGGAGCAGCTTGAAGGGCTCAGGCTTGGTGGGCTCAGCCACCTTCTTCTCTGGCAGGACCACCGCATGGAAGTCTGGCAGTGGCTGGGCCTTGAACGTTGGCGCCTGAGGGGTTAAGAACATTAAATAAGTAACAGACAACCATTTCGGCTATATTGTCAGACCAACACCTAGTTAGGACAACATTTCCTAGCTCTACAACTTGCAGCAAAAGGCTATCATTCTTAATCCCAAACAAATGTTGATTCTTAAGTCTTACAAAGCGTCCAAAAATAAAAACCTTTCTCTCCGCCATCTAATGACAGGCAACTACATCTGTAATGCCATTAGTGGCATCATTCATCAGGTCTACCCATATTGATAGAATGTAAGGCAAATGATACACGAGGAGAAATCTGAACAATTTTAAGGCAGTTAGTGGGGCTACCTCTTCGTGCCTCAGCTCCTCCAGCCTCTTCTCTTTCAGCACCCGCCTCTCGCGCTCCCGCTCTTCAAAGGAGAAGGGGCACACCTCCACCTGGGTCTTGTCCTGGAGCTTAGGCAGAAAGGGCAGGCCAAAGTGGGGCACAGCATGGGCCTTGAGCGGGGCTGGGGGTTTCACCTCCTCCACTTTTCTGTCCATGCACATCCTCTTCAGGGCCCATGCAGGGGACTCTGGAACAGTGGGACACTGCACCTTCTTTTCCGGGACACCCTGTGAACCAAAAGGTGTGGGTAGACCATTAATAACGGAGCCTTCACATCTTATATACAGTCAGTGTTATACCAGTGCTAGAATGCCTTGAATAGATAGTATGGAGGTAAAAAAAACTGAAAGCCTCATACTACTAGCCTGGGTGCCCATCTTCTTCGGTTCTCCTTTGCTTAAGGAGCAGACATGAAACAAACTGTACAACCAATTCAGTGTAAAAATTGATGACAATCCAGTAAAAAAATGTTGGTCGTGTAGCACTCACCACCACCTCCTCCAGGATCCTGACCGGCAGCGGGCGGGAGCGGAAGGTGTGCTGCTCCTCAGGCTCATCTGGCTTCTTGCTGGCTTGCCGCTCCGCAAGTCTCCTGTCCATATGCATATGGAATACCTCTGGGTGTGTGGACTCCTTCACAGTGGGCTTTTTGGGGTTCAGTGCCCCCTCCAGGATCTTTCTGTTCAGCTCCAGGGCCTTGAACTTAAACCTGAATATACAGGACAGGGGTGGATTAATTTATTAAATGACAAAGTGTTCTGAACATTGCAAATAGCAATAGAATAAGTAGACACAATTCCCTAGTCGAACAATCATATTGGTTCTACACAATGTATTACTATCTGCAAGTTCTGTCCTTCTGAACAGGCCTCCGGCTGAAGGTTGTTGGACTATGGATGAGCTGGAGCAACAGTAAACGTTTTGGCTTTATTCAAGTCTCATTGGGAGTCCACACGGGTAAAAGTAACCCAACAGTCTAATAACTACTATGCAGAGGGTAGAAGGATAGAGTGTGAAGAAGCCATAAGTGTGGATTCACTGTTGGAGTTTCTGGAGCTCCTCGGCCTCCAGCTCAGCGCTGCTCTTGACCGCCGTGGGACGGCTCCTCTGTCGGGTCATCAGCTGAGGGGTGTGAGGGTGGGTGATCTTAAGCTGCTCACTCTTCACAGGCGATGGGCCTGAAAGAGGTGATAACATATTGTAATTTGCTGCCACCCCCCTCGTCACACATCTCATGAATCCCAGCCATGCATACAGTGAGCACATCCCAGGGTATGCTATGTGACTGCCACTCAGCTGTAATGTACAACAATGACAAAGCTAACATACGCACCCCTCTCCTGGCTCTGTCGACTACGAAGGTGGTAGCGGGTCGGAGTCCGTTTCTGGAACAGCTCGATCTGTTGGGCCATTGGCATGAAGGGGACAGGGTCCGCCACCTTCCTCTTGCTGCCAGTTGACAGGTTGAAGGGCTTGGGAACAGTGGCACCCTTCGGCGCCTTGGTCTGAGATGGAAATAATTCAGGAGATTAATTAAAAGAAACAAATAATCAAAAATATGTCTGGTGAATTGGCAACCTAGGTAAGTGGAAAATCATATATTTGTTTGTGTGAACCATCCTTTTAACAGCCATAGCAGCGATGAGGCAAAACAGAAAGCTAGCTACTTACGGGGGAGGACGGGTGCTTGCGGAGCTGAGCAGTGAAGTCCACCTCCATGTGGGTTGATGCAGTGCCTGCCTTGACGCGTCCATCTGTGCTGAAGTTGAACTCTTTGGGTACGGTGGTGGCCAGAGCCAGCTTCTTAGGGAGCTGACCTGAGTGACAAGATGAAATCCCTCTTAAGTCAGGAAGACTTGCAACGCTTCACTCGTAGAAAGGAAGGGGTACTTACTGCCTGCCAAGGCAGCCTTGTAGCTGGCCTCGTTCCTCTTCCGCTTGTCAGCCACCTCCTTCTGAAGAGTCTTGATGTGCACCATCTCCTGCTGCTCAGAGCTCTTATTCCTGGGTGAACACACAATCTAGGAATATTAACCTTCAAAGGCAGTGTTCTACAATCCTGGTCCCAGAGAAGCACTGGTTGTGGAGGCTTTTGTCCTAGCCATGTGCAAACACTTGGTTAGTTGCATAAGGTATTACTGCTATGGCTATAAGACTGTTGGATGTGCCCGGGGAAATGTAAACACTCAAATTCCTTAACGTAGCCATGGACGAAAGGACTGACAGGCTTGTCGGCACCAATATCAGGTCATGGTGCCTCCTTGACTAATTGCTGAATCCATTAGTGATAGAATGCCTTACTGTGTGGTGCTCGTGGCTGCTGCAGCGGGCCGGGCCTGGTTGGCTGCTCTGGGGTTGAGTCGCACGCTAGTACGGACACTACCACTGCGCCTAGGGGGTAGTGATAAGCTCCTGGGAAACAGACAAACCAAGACTGTCTGGTTACTTTTCTCCACAAGATAATTGGTCAAGGTTAATTATTAAACATCAGTCCTTACACTAAAAGCGTATGCCATGCAAAGGTGACAAAACTATATCTGCATGTGAAAAAGTAATACAGTGGGGCAAAAAAGTATTTAGTCAGCCACCAATTGTGCAAGTTCTCCCACTTCAAAAGACGAGGCCTGTATTTTCATCATAGGTACACTTCAACTATGACAGACAAAATGAGGGGAAAAAATTCCAGAAAATCACATTGTAGGATTTTTAATGAATTTATTTGCAAATTAATGGTGGAAAATAAGTATTTGATCAATAACAAAAGTTTCTCAATAATTTGTTATATACCCTTTGTTGGCAATGACAGAGGTCAAACGTTTTCTTTTAGTCTTCACAAGGTTTTCACACACTGTTGCTGGTATTTTGGCCCATTCCTCCATGCAGATCTCCTCTAGAGCAGTGATGTTTTGGGGCTGTTGCTGGGCAACACGGACTTTCAACTCCCTCCAAAGATTTTCTATGGGGTTGAGATCTGGAGACTGGCTAGGCCACTCCAGGACCTTGAAATGCTTCTTACGAAGCCACTCCTTCGTTGCCCGGGCGGTGTGTTTGGGATCATTGTCATGCTGAAAGACCCAGCCACATTTCATCTTCAATGCCCTTGCTGATGGAAGGAGGGTTTCACTCAAAATCTCACAATACATGGCCCCATTCATTCTTTCCTTTACACGGATCAGTCGTCCTGGTCCCTTTGCAGAAAAACATCCCCAAAGCATGATGTTTCCACCCCCATGCTTCACAGTAGGTATGGTGTTCTTTGGATGCAACTCAGCATTCTTTGTCCTCCAAACACGACGAGTTGAGTTTACCAAAAAGTTATATTTTGGTTTCATCTGACACTCTCCCAATCTTCTTCTGGATCATCCAAATGCTCTCTAGCAAACTTCAGACGGGCCTGGACATGTACTGGCTTAAGCAGGGGGACACGTCTGGCACTGCAGGATTTGAGTCCCTGGCGGCGTAGTGTGTTACTGATGGTAGGCTTTGTTACTTTGGTCCCAGCTCTCTGCAGGTCATTCACTAGGTCCCCCGTGTGGTTCTGGGATTTTTGCTCACCGTTCTTGTGATCATTTTGACCCCACGGGGTGAGATCTTGCGTGGAGCCCCAGATCGAGGGAGATTATCAGTGGTCTTGTATGTCTTCCATTTCCTAATAATTGCTCCCACAGTTGAGTTCTTCAAACCAAGCTGCTTACCTATTGCAGATTCAGTCTTCCCAGCCTGGCGCAGGTCTACAATTTTGTTTCTGGTGTCCTTCGACAGCTCTTTGGTCTTGGCCATAGTGGAGTTTGGAGTGTGACTGTTTGAGGTTGTGGACAGGTGTCTTTTATACTGATAACAAGTTCAAACAGGTGCCATTAATACAGGTAACGAGTGGAGGACAGAGGAGCCTCTTAAAGAAGAAGTTACAGGTCTGTGAGAGCCAGAAATCTTGCTTGTTTGTAGGTGACCAAATACTTATTTTCCACCATAATTTGCAAATAAATTCATAAAAAATCCTACAATGTGATTCTGGATTTTTTTCTCCTCATTTTGTCTGTCATAGTTGAAGTGTACCTATGATGAAAATTACAGGCCTCTCATCTTTTTAAGTGGGAGAACTTGCACAATTGGTGGATGACTAAATACTTTTTTGCCCCACTGTACATTGGCACAGTCACTAATGACCAACAGCCAATGTTTGTTTATAATTCCAATCCCAAAAATTAAGAGTTTTGACCATGCCGAAATAGCCCCCTCTAAACATTTTCACCATGGTGGGAAGGGGGAAGACCCTCCAGTTGTTTACCTTCTACGTGGGCGAAAGGTTCTTACAGCAGTTGGGTTTGAGCTGTAAAGTTAGACTGATGACTACCATGATTACATCCAGGGCTGGATTTAATAATCCTAGGCACAAAGCTGCTCATAACAATAGACAGGTGGCAGAGGGCAGGATAGTGGAAATGTTTACAGACCTCCTCAGCTTCTTAACAGGTGGTGCAGCTTCAGGGGCTGTGTGCTGTCCTTCATTGCTGGATGCATCTTTGCGTTTTGACACCCTTCAGTGAAGAAACAGGATTGCCACTTGGAAGCATACAGTTGGTTGGTCTAATGCTGACTAGTTAGGGCAAAGACAACTGGAACTTCATTTACTCCTGGACTGGTCTACAGCTAAACAGGCAGAAGCTTGTTTTGGAACAGAGACACTACTTTAGAGTAAAAGTTTTTATCCTTGTGATCTTTCCTTTTAACTTTTGCAATAAACAAAATATTCTGAACACCCATGAATGTAGCAGGACGAAAGCTGCACTAAATGATCTATCGGTTTGTGAAAACTCAATTTGACCAATGTAGAGCCTCACAGAACTCTCAAACAAGATGTTAGCTAAGTGTTCTAGAAACAAAATACCTGCGTGGTCGGGCAGGCGGTCCCTTTGGTGGGGCAGCTACCGGTGCTGGCCTATTTCCCCAGGATGTGACAATGTTGGAGGACGTGCTCGGGGCATCTGCTGTGGTGGGTACTGAGGATGTGCTTGGGGCTTCTATTGTGGAAACATTAATAATTAGCACATTACACAATGGTCAGTCAAACTTGTGAATGTATCTGGCCTAGATAAATCACACAACTGTCTAAAGTACCAACCCGAGTCGGAGTTCTCTTTCACCCTGGGAGATACAATCGCCCTGGGCAAGTGTGCTTTGGGGGTCGCACCAAATGGTATGTTTCTGTTTGGGGTGGCAAGATGGCCAAACAGTCTCTCATCCTGGCCAGCACATTGGTCTGCAGAGCATCAAATGATTCAGGAATACATTGTGGGAATTCAAGAACTTGGCAAGTTTGCCACTTCAAAAGCATGTAGTCAGGCCCCCATTGGAGCATGCTGACAAACATTGAAATGCATGCATTCATCCTGGGAAGCACCATTCTTACTAGCCTGGAGACCCGAAGTTGAATTGCATTCAGTCAGCTAAAGTTACCTCTCGACCTCTACAAGCCAGTATATTGGATAAAATGGTTTCCTTGCAGTTGGTCCTTCTGCAGGGAGGATTGTGAGACCATATTTCCACCGGAAAGTGTAATTACATAAACTTTAGGGCATTAAGACTTCTATCACCTGAAGCATGTGCAGGAGCTCTACACCCATGAATGAGTCTCCTACATGCATTTTAATATTGTGCACATGCTTCAAGTGCGTTCAGATTTCTGGCACTTTGAAAAGTTGACGTAATTATATTTTCCTGTGGATGGATATTGTCTCATTCCTACCTGCAAAAGGACCAAACACACAGAAAACCGGTAAAGTTAAAATATAATTTTATTCAACATTGACTTGAAGTCGTTAGAAGAAACTTTCCTTATCCAAACGATCATTTATGCCCTCACATTTGTTATTTCATTGAATTCTACTTGAGGCTCACGTAGAATTAAATGACATTCAAAATATTGTTCACAAGCACGCAAACATAGGTTGCTAACTATCTTACCAAACCAAATATCTGCGTTGTCCTCCGTTTCCAATGCTTGGAAATCAATGACATGTGACGGTGCATCGAATTCGTAGTGACTAGCCGATTCGCTCTGCGCCATCTCAGCATCCATCACCGCACCTATTGTCTCTGCCTAAACAAGCAGATTATGCATGATGTGAGTTGTTCAAATGGGTCTAGCAGAGTTAGTTAGCTAAGGTTATTCATTCACAAACACATTTAACTGCGTAGCGACAAAATATACGTTATTACAGCAAACACGCGAGAGTTAACGTTATATAAAATCCAAATTAATACCAGAAATTTTGTACTGAAGTTAACTATGCAAAATAATGTTAGCTAGCATTAGTCGACCAGGTAACGTTAGCTAGCTAGTAAGTTTACTGTTGATCAAAATTATCTGGGTAAATTAGATACAAAAGAGATGTCCATTAAAATACAAAATATTATAACGTACCTCTTAAACACAACCAACACGTAATAGAAATCGAGTGAGCCGTCAGCTGAACTGCAGTGTTGCGAGCGCAAAATAACAAATTAGTTTTGGCGTAACCGTTTAAAGTTTCTCGCCATTTGAACCAGCCAATCAACAGCCTCGTCCAGATCAATCGGTTTTCCATTGGCTCCCGATTGTCTACGTCACGGTATACTCAGGTTATATTTCCGGTCACGTGAGGAGTTTCTGTAACTTTTTATTTTAGCTTTGTTTAACTAGGCAAGTCAGTTAAGAACAAATTCTTATTTTCAATGACGGCCCAGATGGAACAGTGGGTTAACTGCCTTGTTCAGGGGTAGAAGGACAGATTTTTACCTTGTCAGCTCGGGGATTCGATGTTGCAAACTTTCGGTTACTAGTCCAACGCTCTAACCACTAGGCTACCTGCCGCCCCAAACTTCAAAACAATCAATCTCTAGCCGCATTGTTTAGTTTTTTTCTCTGCCCACATTCTATTCTTTTAGTTATATTTTGCTCATTTAGTAGACGCTCTTATCCAGAGAGTGACCAGGGTTGGGGAATAACCTCTACATCTGATAAAAAAAATACTGTAATCTGTAATGTGAGCACAAATATTGTAATCAAATGACAGATACTTTTGAAAAAGTAGATGATTACTTATTGAATTACTTTAAAATTCAGAAAGGATGTTTGTAAAAAAGAAGAAAAACATTGACACCTTTCTGTTTTGTCAATGACATTCAATTCAGCATTTAAAATAGGCTCAAGTAAATATGTTCCCCCTGAGCATGTCTGACCACAAGTCAGAGACCACTATGATGACACACCAAAGGCATTTGATGGATCCTTTTTGTCTTTTTCTAATTCCTCATGGGGAATGTAATCCAAAAGTAACTGAATATAATAGGATTATGTTACTGAGTTTGGATAAACCAAAAATTACATTACTGTTACATTACATTACTGTACTGTTTTGAACAGGTAACTATAAGGGATTACACTTAGAAAGTAACCTACCCAAACCTGAGAGCGATTTACAGTCAACTAATGTAGGCATGACAACCACATATCACAGTCATTGCCCTAAAAAAGCAGCTATCAGCAAAAATGTACAGTAACTATAGAAAGTTTTCACATTTTGTGTTACAGCCTGAATTTAAAATGGATTAAATTTCATTTTTTTTTGTCACTTGCCTACACACAATAACCCATAACATCAAAGTGGAATTAGGTTTTTAGATTTTTTAAAACAAATTAATTAAAGATTCACTATGTAGAAATCTCTGCCATTTCCTGAATGCTAAAATTCAAATAGTTTGCCTAATTTCAGTTTATGTGACAAAACAAGCAAGTATAGTGTAGAGAATCACTGTCTAAACCGCTGTGAAATATCTTTTCATTACCAAAAATATTGTATTTTCAAACTGTTTGAAGCTAGTGTACAAAACCCGTAAGTAAAAACCGGCAAGCATAGAAATTGCGCGCATAGAACAAATCTACCATTCCTTAGACTTGCTTTCAATGAGAATGACATTTCTATAAATCACATTTCTATGTGAATTTTGTCAGGTCTCCCAAAAAGTTACATATTGGAGGTTTAAAAATGAGTATTCAACCCCTTTGTTATGGCAAGCCTAATTAAGTTCCGGAGTAAAAATGTGATTAACAAGTCACATAATAAGTTGCATGGACCGAGCACGCCCCCATTCTCATCGACGGGGCTGCAGTGGAGCAGGTTGAGAGCTTCAAGTTCCTTGGTGGCCACATCACCAACAAACTAACATGGTCCAAGCACACCAAGACAGTCGTGAAGCGGGCACGACAAAACCTATTCCCCCTCAGGAGACTGAAAAGATTTGGCATGGGTCCTCAGATCCTCAAAAGGTTCTACTGCTGCACCATCGAGAGCATCCTGGCTGATTGCATCACTGCCTGGTATACTTGTTACTTTTATCTCATTCTTATCTATATTTTGTGAAACTGCACTTTTGGTTGGGGGCTTGTAAGTAAGCATTTCACTATAAGGTATTCGGCGCATGTGACTAATAATATTTGATTTGACTAACTGTGTGCAATAATAGTGTTCAACATGGTTTTTGAATGACTACCTCATCTTTGTACCCCACACATACAATGATCTGTAAGGTCCCTCAGTCGAGCAGTGAATTTCGAACACAGATTCAACCACAAAGATCAGGGAGGTTTTCCAATGCCTCGCAAAGGGCACCTATAGGTAGATGGGTCAAATTAAAAAAATCTAACATTGAATATTCCTTTAAGCATGGTGAAGTTAATAATTACACTTTGGATGGTGTATCAATTCACACAGTCATTACAAAGATACAGGCGTCCTTACTAACTCAGTTGCCGGAGAGGAAGGAAACCACTCAGGGATTTCACCATGAGGCCAATGGTGACTTTAAAACAGTTACAGAGTTTAAAGGCTGTGATATAAGAAAACTGAGGATGGATCAACAACATTGTAGTTACTCAACAATACTAACCTAATTAACAGAGGGAAAAGAAGGAAGCCTGTACAGAATACAAATATTCCAAAACATGCACTAAACTAATACTGCAAAAGAATGCGACAAAGCAATTCACTTTTTGTCCTGAACACAAAGTGGAATGTTTGGGGCAAATCCAATAAAACTCATTACTGAGTACCTCTCCATATTTTCAAGCATTGTGCTGGCTACATCATGTCATGGTTATGCTTGTAATCGTTCAGGACTGGGGAGTTTTTCAGGATAAAAAATAAACGGAATGGAGCTAAGCAAAGGCAAAATCCTAGAGGAAGATGCACCTTTCAGCAGGACAATAACATAAAACAAGGCCAAATCTACACTGGAGTTGCTTACCAAGAAGACAGTAAATGTTCCTGAGTGGCTGAGTTACAGTTTTGACTTAAATCTACTTGAAAATCTATGTAAAGACCTGAAAATGGTTGTCTAACAATTATCAACAACCAATTTGACAGAGCTTGAAGAATTTAAAAAATAATAATAGGCAAGTGTTTCCCAATCAAGGTGTGGAAAGCTCTTAGAGACTGACCCCAGAAAAGACTCACGGCTGTAATCGCTGCCAAAGTATTGGCTCAGGGGTGTGAATACTTATGTAATTATGATATTAATATTTCTGTATTTAATTTTCAAGAAATTAGCAACAATTTCTAAAAACATGTTTTCATTTTGTCATTATTCAATCCACGATTCAATCAACTGCAGATAATAAATGTGCATTTGCACAGAAGCATGCCCTGTATGCCTAATATTCATGAAGTGAATAACCAGCTCTGCTACGGCGAGTAAAATGGTCAGTGAGGTGTTCTCTCATTTGTGTCTGGAAGTAGGTAGCTAGCTAGCGAGCTAGTCAACTTTAGCCAGTTAGCGTGAAAATATGTCCTGTTGAAAAACAACTGATAGTCCCACTAAGCCCAAACCAGATGGGATGGCGTATTGCTGCAGAATGCTGTGGTAGCCATGCTGGTTAAGTGTGCCTTGACTTCTAAATAAATCATAGACAGTGTCACCAGCAAAACACCACCACACCTCCTCCATGCTTCTACTTTTAATCTATATATATTATCCAGTTTATTTTGTAACTCAATTAGTTCCATCTTCTCCTCCCCCGAGAGGCCGGCTGGGGACCTCTGAGAAAGGGAAGTTATCTTAATGATCACCTTTTCCTCCTCAGCTCTTCTGGTCTTAGCAAGATTACTACCATATTTTTTTAAGTATTTGGACACCTCAAATTTATAGAGCTCCCAGTTCTTGCAATAAGATTTTTCTTCACAAGCCCTTTCCCAAAAGTGTGAGAGCAGATCTTTAACCTCAAATTTAACTATATCATTATTTAATAATGAGCTATTTAGCTTCCAGTAGGATGCTCTGCCAAGGTTAGTATCAAGGGTAAATATTTTGATATCAATGTAAATGGCCCTATGGTCTGTGAGGGGAGTAGTACAAATATTTGTAGTAACACACTCACTATCAATACATTTGGATATAAGCCAAAAATCTATTCTCGATTGTCTGGAACCTGTTTTGCTACTCCAAGTGAATGATCTGTCGGCCGGAAACCTCTCTCTCCATATATCAGTAGGATCAAACTTTTCCATAAAAAATATTAAACCCAAATTCTGGGATTCTGGGGGTAAGTCTGTTTTTGCCTCTTCGTGCGGTGACGTCGATAGACCAGTCTTGGAGTTAGTAGGGTTCCAAGTAGCTCTAGGTAGCTAGTAGGCCTAGCAGGTTACCAGAATGGGCCTTCAGCCGGCGTCGCGCCTGAGGGGCCTGATGGAATCCTCGGCAGATTATGTCGGTATTCCAGTCGTAGAGGATCGATGGGGTTCCGTGCCCCGTATCGGCAGTAGAAAGGGTCTGGATATTGTAGCCCAGGAGTGAGCCGGGAGATGAGCCGGGAGTCTAGCATGGGCTAGCCCCAGGCTAGTTGGTGCTAGCTCCGGGACGGAAACGTTAGCCAGGAGTAGTCAACCCGGGTTGTGGTTAGCTAGCTGTGATGATCCAGATGAAAAGGTTCAGAGTTTGTGGTAGGAATTCGGGGATATGGAGAGAAAAATAGGTCCGGTATGCTCTGGTTTGAAGCGCGTTGTACGAACTGGCGAGAGCTTTCCGAGCTAAAGGTTAGCTGATGACCGCTAGCAGTGGTTAGCTGATTGATAGCTGGTAGCTAGTTAGCTAGCTAGCTTCAGTTGAGGTATTCCAGTTCGGAGGTAAATTGAAATATTTTAGTAAAAAAACAACAACAAAAAAACAGATCCACACCACATTGGGTGAGGCGGGTTGCAGGAGAGTATTTTGAAGTTGAGGTTTAGGAAAAATATTAAAAAGAACGCGAAGAAAAAGATATATACACATGGGACAAGACAAAGACGTCTGACTGCTACGCCATCTTGGATAACAATCCCATGACACTGATGCTTTATCTCAAATTCGCCATCTTGGATAACAATCCCATGACACTGAAGCTTTATCTCAACTTCTCAATCATAGCGTGCGATGGTGATGTGCTCATGGGGTAACATTCATCCACTTAAGGAATATTTTTCCTAGGAAGGATTCAGCGTAGTCCAAATGTAGTCGTGTTCATGGTTTTCCTGGCCATTTCCATGGATGTAATGGCACGGTGGGGGGTGACTTCCTGTTACTCTGACAATCTGTACACAGGCTGACCTAATTTTCCACGTACTTGTCCATCTTTGGCCACCTCGCTTGGCCTTTCATTCTCGATGTACCTGGATGCGACCAGTGCAACAACTACAGTAGCATACCCCACCCTTATGGTGGGATAACTACTCTTGAACCCCATAGTACGTACACACCCATCTCGAACACTCAAGGCCAAGCGGCGAGCGTAGTAAGGCGTTATCGGAGGCTCTGTCACTGTAGGCCATCCTTTCAGGATAAATTCATGCACTTGTGATAGCGTTACATCCTTTAAAGTCCATTGCCTGATTTGTTCTGTGTTCACCGGTGCATCATCCAACACATCGATCATCAAGACTTGCTAATTTTCTCCTTCCTGAGCGATGATTTCTGGAACGGGCAGTCTACTTGAGCATCAGCGTTCCCATGGTATGTACCTGGCTTGTAGATTATTCTGTACTTGTAGGCCCTGAGCCACACAGCCCAACGATGAACTCTTGGAAATACCATTTGTGGTACTGGCTTTTGTTCATGGAACATAGAGCTCAGAGGCTTATGGTCGGTCACAATAGTGAATGTTCTGCTCCATTCTCCATCTGGTGTGATAGAACCGCCCCCACACCATACGATGAGGCGTCACACGATAAGATGAGGTCTGTCTGCTGAGTTGTGCCCCAGTACTTCTGCTGATTTCAGACGTAGCAAAAGCTTCTTCCTGTATTTCTGACCATTTCCAGGCCACACCCCTCCTTAACAGTTGATGCAGTGGAGCTGAGAGGTTAGGGAGGAAGCGATAGGATTTCAGCTCTGTAATGCGTGTCAAATCCAATCAAATGTTATTTGTCACATGCGCTGAATACAACAGGTAGACCTTACAGTGAAATGCTTACTTACAAGCACTTAACCAACAATGCAGTTTTAAGAAAAATAAGTCTTAAGTAAAAAATAAAAATAACAAATAGTTAAAGAGCAGCAGTAAAATAACAGTAGCAAGGCTATATACAGAGGGTACCGGTACAGAGTCAATATGTGGGGGCACAGGTTAGTCGAGGTAATTGAGGTAATATGTACATGTAGGTAGAGTTAAAGTGACTATGCACAGATAATAACCAGAGAGTGTGGGGGGGAGGGGGGGACGACAACAATGCAAATAGTCTGGGTAGCCATTTGATTAGCTGTTCAGGAGTTTTATTGCTTGGGAGTAGAAGCTGTTAAAAAGCCTTTTGGGCCTAGACTTGGCGCTCCGGTACCGCTTGCCGTGAGGTTGCAGAGAGAACAGTCTATGACTAGGTGGCTGGAGTCTTTTGACAATTTTTAGGGCCTTCCTCTGACACCGCCTGGTATAGAGGTCCTGGATGGCAGGAAGCTTGGCCCCAGTGATGTACTGGGCCATCGGAGGCCGAGTAGTTGCCATACCAGGCGGTGATGCAACCAGTCAGGATGCTCTCGATGGTGCAGTTGTAGAACTTTTTGAGGATCTTAGGACTCTTGCCAAATCTTTTCTTTCTCCTGAGAGGGAATATGCTTTGTCGTGCCCTCTTCACGACTGTCTTGATGTGTTTGCACCATGAAAGTTTGTTGGTGATGTGGACACCAAGGAACTTGAAGCTCTCAACCTGCTCCACTACAACCCCGTCAATGAGAATGGGGGCGTGCTCGCTCCTCCTTTTCCTGTAGTTCACAATCATCTCCTTTGTCTTGATCATATTGAGGGAGAGGTTGTTATCCTGGCACCACACGGCCAGGTCTCCGACCTTCTCCTTATAGGCTGTCTCATCGTTGTCTGTGATCAGGCCTACCACTGTTGTGTCGTCGGCAAACGCAATGATGGTGTTGGAGTCGTGCTTGGCCATGCAGTCATGAGTGAACAGGGAGTGCAGGAGGGGACTGAGCACGTACCCCTGAGGGGCCCCCGTGTTGAGGATCAGTGTGGCAGATGTGTTGTTACCTACCCTTACCACCTGGGGGCGGCCCATCAGGAAGTCTAGTATCCAGTTGCAGAGGGAGGAGTTTAGTCCCAGGGTCCTTAGCTTAGTGATGAGCTTTGAGGGCACTATGGTGTTGAACGCTGAGCTGTAGTCAATGAATAGCATTCTCACGTAGGTGTTCATTTTGTCTAGGTGGGAAAGGATGGTGTGGAGTGCAATAGATATAGCATTATCTGTGGATCTGTTGGGGCGTTATGGAAATTGGAGTGCGTCTAGGGTTTCTGGGATAATGATGTTGATGTGAGTCATGACCAGCCTTTCAAAGCACTTCCTGGCTACAGATGTGAGTGCTATGGGTCGGTAGTCATTTAGACAGGTTACCTTAGTGTTCTTGGGCACAGGGACTATGGTGGTCTGCTTGAAACAAGTTGGTATTGCAGACTCAGTCAGGAACAGGTTGAAAATGTCAGTGAAGACACCTGCCTGTTGGTCAGCGCATGCTCGGAGTACACGTCCTGGTAATCTGTCTGGCCCTGCGGCCTTGTGAATGTTGACCTGTTTAAAGGCCTTACTCACATCGGCTAAGGAGAGTGTGATCACACAATCATCCGGAGCATCTGATGCTCTCATGCATGTTTCAGTGTTGCTTGCCTCGAAGCGAGCATAGAAGTAATTTAACTCGTTTTAGTAGGCTCATGTCACTGGGCAGCTCGCGGCTGTGCTTCCCTTTGTGGTCTGTAATAGTTTGCAAGCCCTGCCATATCCAATGAGCGTCGGAAGACAGATGATTTTTACGCACTAAGCTCTTGTTGATCTTGTGTGGCCTACTACTTGGCGGCTGAGCCGTTGTTGCTCCTAGAAGTTTCCACGTCACATTAACAGCACTTACAGTTGACCGGGGCAGCTCTAGCAGGGCAGAAATTTGATGAACTGACTTGGTGGAAATAGCCGAATCCACTCATTTGAAGGGGTGTCCACATACTTTTGTAGCGTATATTAGTATCTTAGGATGCTTCTTAGATCGATGACTTCGGACACGTAAGTACCTTTTTAGTATTTAATTGTAACTTAAAAATAACATTACAGGAATGCACCTGGCGTAAGCTACCTGAGGCTTCTCTTGAGCACAGTTATATGGCAGACATTTTAAGGGCTAGAGATAGCGGAAAGCAAACTCCATATTGAGGTGATACTGCGATCTATTTATAAACATAATACTTAAAATATATATACCAGGTTACTACAAGTTGGATCGTCCTTAATCTATGCTTCGCGTTCTTAGGAAACTATGCAGTATTTAGTTTTTTTATGTATTATTTCTTACACTGTTACCCCAGGAAATCTTAAGTCTTATTACATACAGCCGGGAGGAACAATTGGATATAAGAGCAACGTCAACTTACCAACATTATGACCAGGAATACGACTTTCCCGAAGCAGATCCTCTGTTTGGTCCACCACCGAGGACAATGGATCGGATCCCAGCAGGCGACCCAAAACAACGGTGCCGTAGAAGGGGCAGACAGAGCGGTCTTCTGGTTAGGCTCCGTAGACAGGCACATCGCCCACAACTCCCGAGTATACTACTTGCCAATGTCTAGTCTCTTGACAACAAGGAAGACGAAATCCGAGCAAGGGTTGCCTTCCAGAGAGACATCAGAGATTGTAACATTCTCTGTTTCACGGAAACATGGCTCACTCGGGATACGTTATCAGAGTCGGTCTGGTTTCTTCACTGATCGCGCCGACGGAAACAAACATCTCTCTGGTAAGAAGGAGGGTGGGGGTGTATACCTTATGATTAACGAGTCGTGGTGTGATCATAACAACATACAGGAACTGTCCTTTTGTTCACCTGACCTATAATTCCTTACAATCAAATGCCGACCACATTATCTACCAAGAGAATTCTCTTCGATTATAATCACAGTTTTGTATATCCCCCCCAAGCAGACACCTCGACGTCCCTGAAAGAACTTCATTGGACTCTATGTAAACTGGAAACCACATATCCTGAGGCTGCATTTATTGTAGCTGGGGATTTTAACAAGGCTAATCTGAAAAGGCTCCCTAAATGTTATCAGCATATCGAATGCGTGACTCAGGCTGGAAAAATTCTGGACCATTGTTACTCTAACTTCCGCAACGCATACAAAGCCCTCCCTCACCCTCCTTTCGGCAAATCTGACCACGACCACTTTTTTTGCTCCCAGCCTATAGACAGAAACTAAAACAGGAAACGCCCGTGCTCAGGTCTGTTCAATGCTGGTCCGACCAATCTGATTCCACGCGTCAAGATTGCTTCGATCACGTGGACTGGGATATGTTCCAGATAGCGTCGAACAACAACATTGATGTATACGCTGATTCGGTGAGCGAGTTTATTAGCAAGTGCATTGATGATGTTGTAGCCACCGCGACCATTAAAACCTTCCCCAACCAGAAGCCGTGGATTGATGGCAGCATTCGCGCAAAACTGAAGGCGCGAACCACTGCTTTTAATCAGGGAAAGGTGACCGGAAACATGACCGAATACAAAGAGTGTAGCTATTCCCTCCGCAACGCAATCAAACAAGCTAAGCGTCAGTATAGAGACAAAGTAGAGTCGCAATTCAACGGCTCAGACACGAGAGGTGTGTGGCAGGGTCTACAGTCAATCACGGACTACAAAAAGAAAACCAGCCTCGTCGCGGACCCCGATGTCTTGCTCCCAGACAAACTAAACAACTTCTTTGCTCGCTTTGAGGACAATACAGTGCCACCGACACAGCCCGCTACCAAAACCTGCGGGCTCTCCTTCACGGCAGCCAACTTGAGTAAAACATTTAAACGTGTTAACCCTCGCAAGGCTGCCGGTCCAGACGGCATCCCTAGCCGCGTCCTCAGAGCATGCGCAGACCAGCTGGCTGGTGTGTTTACGGACATATTCAATCAATTCTTATCCCAGTCTGCTGTTCCCACATGCTTCAAGACGGCCACCATTGTTCCTGTTCCCAAGAAAGTGAAGGTAACTGAGCTAAACGACTATCGCCCCGTAGCACTCACTTCCGTCATCATGAAGTGCTTTGAGAGACTAGTCAAGGATCATATCACCTCCACCCTACCTGACACCCTAGACCCACTCCAATTTGCGTACCGCCCCAATAGGTCCACAGACGACGGAATCGCAATCACACTGCACACTGCCCTAACACATCTGGACAAGAGGAATACCTATGTAAGAATGCTGTTCATTGATTACAGCTCAGCATTTAACATCATAGTACCCTCCAAACTCGTCATTAAGCTCGAGACCCTGGGTCTCGACCCCGCCCTGTGCAACTGGGTCCTGGACTTTCTGACAGGACGCCCCCAGGTGGTGAGGGTAGGAAACAACATCTCCACCCCGCACAAGGGTGCGTTCTCAGCCCTCTCCTGTACTCCCTGTTCACCCATGACTGCGTGGCCATGCACGCCTCCAACTCAATCATCAAGTTTGCAGACGACACTACAGTGGTAGGCTTGATTACCAACAAAGACGAGACGGCCTACAGGGAGGAGGTGAGGGCCCTCGGAGTATGGTGTCAGGAAATAACCTCACACTCAACATCAACAAAACAAAGGAGATGATCGTGGACTTCAGGAAACAGCAGAAGGAGCACCCCCCTATCAACATCGACGGGACAGTAGTGGAGTAGGTGGAAAGTTTTAAGTTCCTCGGCGTACACATCATGGACAAACTGAAATGGTCCACCCACACAGACAGCGGGGTGAAGAAGGTGCAACAGCGCCTCTTCAACCTCAGGAGGCTGAAGAAATTTGGCTTGTCACCAAAAACACTCACAAACTTTTACAGATGCACAATCGAGAGCATCCTGTTGGGCTGTATCACCGCCTGGTACGGCAACTGCTCCGCCCACAACCGTAAGGCTCTCCAGAGGGTAGTGAGGTCTGCACAACGCATCACCGGGGGCAAACTACCTGCCCTCCAGGACACCTACACCGCCAAAAAGATCATCAAGGACAACAACCACCCAAGCCACTGCCTGTTCACCTCGCTATCATCCAGAAGGCGAGGTCAGTACAGGTGCATCAAAGCTGGGACCGAGAGACAGCTATCTCAAGGCCATCAGACAGCAATCACTAACATTGAGTGGCTGCTGCCAACATACCGACTCAAATCTCTAGCCACTTTAATAATTACAAATTGGATGAAATAAATGTATCACTAGTCACTTTAAACAATGCCACTTTATATAATGTTTACATACCCTATATTACTCATCTCATATGTATATACTGTACTCTATACCATCTACTGCATCTTGCCTATGCTGTTTGGCCATCGCTCATCCATATATTTATCTGTACTGTGGCAGACCAGGGGGTTGGGTCAAAACATTTACACAGATCAGTCACGGACAGAGTAGGATTAGCTCAGTTTCAAATGTGTTTATTAAAAATAATAGTTCAAAAAGAGAAGGTCTCCCCCATGAGACCCTCTCCGGGATACCGTCTTCTGGGCTCCGGGTCTTGCTGTATCCTGTGGGGATCAAAAACTGAACTCACTCCTGTTACCTCTGTAACCGTCCCCCAACTATACAGGAGTCCTTTCTGCCCCCAGTCTCCTCCTGTGTGCTGCCCTTCTGGCAGCTTTATGAGACTTGTGCAGCTGGTGAGCAATCAGCCCTTGATTACTCACCAACTCCCAATCAGCCCTGGCACATCCAGCAGATGGAGCCATCGCCTCGTGATGTATACTCCGTCTGTCACCAGGCCTCGACGAGTCTCCTCCTGGTGGCTGACCTGCTGGACGCCACAGTACATATTCTTATTCATTCCTTTACACTTGTGTGTATAAGGTAGTTGTGAAATTGTTAGATATTACTGCATGGTCGGAACCTTTCGCTACACTCGCATTAACATCTGCTAACCATGTGTGTGACCAATAAAATTTGATGTGGTAAAGATATGGCAAAATTGTACAGCAAAAATAGTTTTATATGATATTATTTGGAAAACTTTCAACTCTGTTTAAATGTGTTGAACAGAAAAATAACAGAAAAGACAACCATGAACATGGTTCCCTGGGTGCAGCTTGTTTTTATTGAGACAAATATCCAGCTACAATACAATATCTCATAAAAAAGGGGAAAAACTGTGAATATAGCAGTCTTGGCACATTGTTTTTACATAAAAAAAGAAAGCTAAAAATCTACACCCCCACCCCCTAGGCACAACACACAGATTTTATTTTACAATACATTTGTACAGCTCACAAATAAATTATTTGTTTTAGAAAATAATATATGTCCCCACTCTGTAATTGACAAGTTAGAGCTTACAACTACAGTTATTTATATTTTATGTTATTTACAGGAAGTGTTCAACACTACAGAAAAGTCACTAGCCTAGTGACTTGTGGTGTGTACACGAGAACACAAGAGAGAGAGAGAGGGACACAATTGCATGCATGCACGGACACACACAGCTTGAAACAAGTAGGGAAATTATTGTACATTGTATTGATCAAAGACAAGGATAAAAATCAATAAATTCCAAAATGTTTTGCCTCAGATGACTGAAAGACTACAGTAGCTATACTTCTGAAAATCAGAGGACACACTACAAATCCCCATTTGTAGTCACAAAGCAGTCACCCTCTAAAATACAAGTGGAGTGTATGTAACATTTGCTAGTAAAAGTATATATATATTCACATTTGCTGATATCATTGTCCTACTTATTAATGTTGAAACTTAGTCTTCGGTGTATAGATGATAGAAAATACCGTAATAAAAGGTTTTATTGCTCAATATTTCATTTGAATGAAAGGTTACCCTGTGAACACCCCATTGTATTATTATAAACTCAGCAAAAAAAGAAATGTCCCTTTTTCAGGACCCTGTCTTTCAAAGATCATTCGTAAAAATCCAAATAACTTCACAGATCTTCATTATAAAGGGTTTAAACACTGTTTCCCATGCTTGTTCAATGAACCATAAACAATTAATGAACATGCACCTGTGGAACGGTCGTTAAGACACTAACATCTTACAGACGGTAGGCAATTAAGGGCACAGTTATGAAAACTTAGGACACTAAAGAGGCCTTTCTACTGACTCTGAAAAACACCAAAAGAAAGATGCCCAGGGTCCCTGCTCATCTGCGTGAACGTGGTTAGGCATGCTGCAAGGAGGACCGCAGATGTGGCCAGGGCAATAAATGTCCGTACTATGAGCCGCCTAAGACAGCGCTGCAGGGAGACAGGACGGACAGCTGGTCGTCCTCGCAGTGGCAGATCACGTGTAACACCTGCACAGGATCTGTACATTCGAACATCACACCTACGGGACAAGTACAGGATAGCAACAACTGTCTGAGTTACACCAGGAACGCACAATCCCTCCATCAGTGCTCAGACTGTCCGCAATAGGCTGAGAGAGGCTGGACTGAGGGCTTGTAGGTCCTCACCAGACATCACCGGCAACAACGTCTGGACCAGACAGAACTGGCAAAAAGTGCTCTTCACTGATGTGTCGCGGTTTTGTCTCACCAGGGGTGATGGTCGGATTTGCGTTTATCGTCGAAGGAATGAGCGTTACATCGAGGCCTATACTCTGCAGCGGGATCGATTTGGAGGTGGAGGGTCCGTCATGGTCTGGGGCGGTGTGTCACAGCATCATCGGACTGAGCTGGTTGTCATTGCAGGCAATCTCAACGCTGTGCGTTACAGGGAAGACCTCCTCCCTCATGTGGTACCCTCCCTGCAGGCTCATCCTGACATGACAATGCCACCAGCCATGCTGCTCGTTCTGTGCGTGATTTCCTGCAAGACAGGAGTGTCAGTGTTCTGCCATGGCCAGCGAAGAGCCCGGATCTCAATCCCATTGAGCACGTCTGGGACCTGTTGGATCGGAGGGTGAGGGCTAGGGCCATTCCCCCCCAGAACTGTCTGGGAACTTGCAGGTGCATTGGTGGAAGAGTGGGGTAACATCTCACAGAGAAAAAAAAAAACTGGCAAATCTGGTGCAGTCCATGAGGAGGAGATGCATTGCAGTACTTAATGCAGCTGGTGGCCACACCAGATACTGACTGTTACTTTTGATACCCCCTTTGTTCAGGGACACATTATTCCATTTCTGTTAGTCACATGTCTGTGGAACTTGTTCAGTTTATGTCTCAGTTGTTGAATCTTGTTATATTTATACAAATATTTACACATTAAGTTTGCTGAAAATAAACACAGTTGACAGTGAGAAGACATTTCTTTTTTTGCCGAGTTATTTAAATGCATATTCCAAAAGTAACGTTGAGGATCAACAACAGCTACAATTTGTTAAACAGATCAAAGGGCAGATACAGAAATGTTATAAATATAGTTCAATAATACACTTGATAGGCCTGGTTAGTTGACATGATCTAATTATGCAATATAATTTGAAAGTTTCTATTTTATTGTTGAATATAAATCAATTGTGTTGAGAGAACTAAAAAAATTTGTTTAAATAAAATGTGATCTAGTTCAACAATTTGACAAGACCATGGTAAACTGTTGGGCAAAAAAAGCTGGTAATTCCACTACACCACTGTTGCTAGTATAGTTTGACATTTCATTTTACACCAAATGTGCAGTATTATTATGCCAATAGACTGTGGTTGAGGAAATGTAAGGTTATTTTCAGGGAATGGTGTGGTGAAACTACTAAGTCCCACTTAGTCACAGTAAGGTTTTGTGCAAAGATCAAGACTATTGTAAAACTTAAATTAAGTTAATTCATTAAAGGGATTAAAAATACATTATTACTGTTGGTATTCCATTACATACAAGCATTAGGTCCTACCAGAGTCATATATTAAGATACAATATAACACTTCACTTAATAAAGAAAATAATTGAGGGATATATAATCACAAACATCCATGAATAGAGTTGGCTTCATAATTAATTAATTTCTAATGGTGTAAATAGAATGCTTTAGCAAAGATAGTTCATATTGCTCCTCAGTAACAGAAGAGCCAAGACACAAATAAGTAAAATATTGACAGGTCAGGCTAGGTCAGGGATATGGTGCCTTGTTATAACCTTTTGTCAATAAGATTGGTCGGGGGGTTTTGTTTTTATTGTCAGAGTTTGCTGGAGTAAATTGTGGATGAACAGTTGGAATTGAGAATGTGTCTGCATAGTTTCTGGTGATATTAAGTATTGGATAAGTGGAATGGAAAGCATTGTTTAATTCAGTGTTTCACTTTGTTATCTTAATAGCAACCTAGTCAGCCCTTTTAAGCTGCAGGTAGAGACCAAAAGAGGATAGAGCGCTATTTTCCCTTTCAGGCTGATGAGGATTTAAACCAACAAGATAATGAAGATGTCTCATAAATGCCCTTTTATGATAGCTGGCTCTGGTCTACTTATTCCCCTCTCCCCCGTTTGCACCACCCGATCAGACATGAAAAAATTTGCCTGTGAGATGTCTCAATACTATAGAGATGTAAAATGGAGATGGCCTCAATGGTGCTGCCCATGCTGTCAGACGCCATAATGAAACATACAACGTTGCTATCTCTATACATCTCTATTGTGAATTCGCAGTCTCATCACCCCCTCCTGGAACCCCATGCATACTGCAGTCATCAGTTTACCACAGAGAGCAGGAGAGGTGGGACTCTGAAGGCCTATAGGAGTGGCACTCGTCCCTAAACTAGAAATGCCCAGGCATATGTTGCCCCCCCAGTCTATCAGTAGTATTGAAGGAGGTTGGGAGTGTTGTCGGAGAGCTTAGAGTTGAGAGTCGGCTCCCCCAAGGCTGTTCATCTCATCAGGAGCGTACTTTTCTCCTGACTGTCCAGCCTCATGGCGGAAGCCGGCGGAGATCTCATCAAACGACCGTCCCTTGGTTTCAGGCACCTTGAAATAAGTGAAGATGAAGAAGCCCAGCAGTAGCACAGTGAAGATGATGAAGACGTAGGGGCCACACAGTTGCTACAGAGAAGACAGAAAAGTAACATTATTTTCACATTTTTCCATTCATAAATTGAATTTCAACTTTAATTTCAAATTGAAAATGAAGTCATCAGGGCTATTATAAAACTACAGGTATATAATATATACTGTACCATCAATGTACATTGAGTATACCAAACATTAGGAACCCCTTCCTAATATTGAGTTGCACCCCCCCCTTTTGCCCTCAGAACAGCCTCAATTCGACGGGACATGGACTCTAAAATGTGTTGAAAGCCTTCCACAGGGATGCTGGCTCATGTTGACTCCAATGTTTCCCACAGTTGTGTCAAGTTGACTGGATGTCTTTTAGGTGGTGGACCATTCTTGACACACACAGGAAACACAGAAAAATCCAGAAGCGTTGCAGTTCTTGACACAGACAGATGTGACTGGCACCTACTACCATACCCCGTTCAAAGGCACTTACATTTTTTGTCTTGCCCATTCACCCTCTGAATGGCACACATACACAATCAATGTCACAGCTGTCTCAAGGCTTAAAAATCCTTATTTAACCTGTCTCCTCCCCTTCATCTGCACTGATTGAAGTGGATTTAACAAGTAACAAGTAATCAATAAAGGATCATAGCTTTTACCTGGATTCACCTGGTCAGTCTATGTCATGGAAAAGCAGGTGTTCTTAATCTTTTGTATACTCTGTGTATATTTAAGAAAAAAGGCCAGAGGGGGTGTGGTATATTTAACTTCTTGAGCCTATGGGGGCGCCATTTCGACTTTGTTAAAATTCGTTCCCAAATTAAACTGCCTCGTACTCAATTCTTGCTCGTACAATATGCATATTATTATTACTATTGGATAGAAAACACTCTCTAGTTTCTAAAACCGTTTGAATTATGTCTGTGAGTGAAACAGAACTCATTCTGCAGCACATTTCCTGTCAGGGAGTGAGATTTCAGAAATCGAGGTCCCTGTTCTGAGGCCAGTTTATAAGTCCCCATGTAAGCCATCGGGCTACATGCACTGCATACGTCTTCCTCTAGATGTCAGTAAGCGGGGAGAATTTGAATGGAGTGGATTGCGCAATCTGGGCCCTTTATAAGACCGTGGAACGGAAGTACCGTCCTTTTCAACGGTGCGCCTGACGCATGAAGACATCACAATGGCTTCCTGCAAACGCTTTCGTTTTAGTAGTTCTATATCTCCGGTCATGTTTTTATTCGTTATAGGTGTTAAAGACATCATAAGGTAGTTAATTTAAACCGACTTAGCAGTTTATAGCAGTTTATTGCGATTTTCTGGGATTTCTTTGCCATGCGCTTTCACGAGTTGGACACCTCTCCAGTTGGCGGCTAGCATTATTTCGACCGGACAAGAGGACATCTTTCAACCCAAAGACGATTGTTCTGGAGAAAGGACACCTTGCCCAAGATTCTGATGGAAGCTCAGCTAATAGTAAGCAGTCTTTATGCTGTTAATTCGTACTTATGTTGACAAATGTCAGATAATAATTCCGCCATGAATTATGGTGCGGTCTCGCTTTAGCGCACGCTGTATGCTTGAAGTAACGTTAATTTTAAAAATCTAACCCAGCGATTGCATTAAGAACTAATTTGTCTTTCAATTGCTGTCCAACCTGTATTTTTTAGTCAAGTTTTGGAATAGTTACTGATTAGAATAGGTGCCTCTTCAAAGATTTCTCCTGCCATTTTCTGGGCAGCTTTGCTACTTTTCTCATTGTATAAGCACGATTTGTGCCGCTAAATATGCACATTTTCGAACAAACTCTATATGCATTGTGTAATATGATGTTATAGGACTGTCATCTGAAGAATTCTGAGAAGGTTAGTGAAAAAATTAATATCTTTTGGTGGTTTATACGTAATCGCTATGTTTGGCTTGAATCAATGCGGTTGTGATGTTTGCTATTGTGGTATGCTAATATAACGCTATATTGTGTTTTCGCTGTAAAACACTTAGAAAATCTGAAATATTGTCTGGATTCACAAGATCTGTGTCTTTCAATTGCTGTACGCTGTGTATTTTTAAGAAATGTTTTATGATGAGTAATTAGGTAATACACGTTGCTCTCTGTAGTTATTCTAGTCGCTTTGGTGAGTTGTAATGGTGGCTGCAATGGTAAACTATGATTTATACCTGAAATATGCACATTTTTCTAACAACATATTTATTGTATAGCATATGTTTTATCAGACTGTCATCTGATGAAGTTGTTTCTTGGTTAGTGGCTATTTATATCTTTATTTGGTCGAATTTGTGATAGCTACTGATGGAGTAAAAAAAGTGGTGTCTTTTGCTAACGTGGTTAGCTAATAGATTTACATATTGTGTCTTCCCTGTAAAACATTTTAAAAATCAGAAATGATGTCTGGATTCACAAGATGTGTATCTTTCATCTGGTGTCTTGGACTTGTGATTTAATGATATTTAGATGCTAGTATTTACTTGTGACGCTATGCTAGTAGCTTTTCTACTGATGGGGGTGCTCCCGGATCCGGGTTTGGGAGGTGTTAGAGGTTAAGCAATAAGGCACGAGGGGGTGTGGTATATGGCCAATATACCACGGCTAAGAGCTGTTCTTAGGCACGACGCTATGTCATATACCACAAACACCGAGGTGCCTTATTGCTATTATAAACTGGTTACCAACATAAAAAGAATAGGAAACTATTTTTGTGTCATAACTGTGGTACATTGTTGGATATAGACATGGCTGAAATGCTGTTTCAGCCAATCAGCACCCAGGACCCAAACTACACGGTTTGTAATAATTGATATGCATATGTAATAGAGCCATCAAGGCAATAACACAGAAATCTGTGAGTTTTCTTTCTTCTTACCTCAACGTATTGGAAGGTCATGCCCACTATGAAGTTAGCCGACCAGTTGGAGAATCCAGCAACGGCAAAGGCAGAGGGCCGAGGACCTTGGCTGAAGAGCTCAGCCACGATGAACCAGGGGATGGGGCCCGGGCCAATCTCAAAGAAGGCCACAAAGCTAAAGATGGCTACGATGCTGACGTAAGACATCCATGGCAGCTGGTCCTGAGGAAAAACACGGGGGAACATCAGTGGAGGAGGCTGCCTGAGGTAGTCGTCTACATAAAATATGATATACGCAAATCCAGTGATTTTTTAAAATGTTTTTTATTGCGCCATTATACATACCAGTAGTGCCATAGCGATTGTCATCAGGACAGCTGAGAATGCCATCCCCAGCAACCCAGTGAGGTGAAGGGATCTTCGCCCAGCACGCTCCACGACGAATAGCTAAATAAAGAGAGGAAGAGAAGAAGAATGGTGGTGTTAGTGGGAGTTGGGAAGTGGATTCATTTCCAAGACACATTTATGTTGTTACAGTCAGATGGACAATACATTTATCTCATAATCTATTATAATGGAAACAATAATGAATTTGATAAATTCCATTCCCACCCAAAAATCTTAATACTCATTGTTGAGATGCTCATATGATCACTGGGACTGGGCTCCTGTTTATGGATGTTGTACAGTGTTTATCAGACTTACAGACACAACAGTGAAGGCTGTATTGACCACTCCAGCACCAATCGTAGCGTAGACTGGCTGAGAGACTCCCGCCTTCTCAAATATCCTGGTGGAGTAGTAGAAAACCTGCACAAAAATGTAATAATTGAGTAGACCATATAGTTTGAAGTGCGTGTGTGTGTGTGTGTTTGTGCATGAGTTAGCATGTGTGTATTTGCTAGTCAGTGTGTGTCTCCCAGAGTGTCCCACACTCACAGCGTTGATGCCAGACAACTGCTGGGAGAGCTGGAGCATGACGGCGATGAAGATGGGCTGGCGGTAGAGTGGCGAGCGGAACAGCTCCAGGATGGTCACCTTCTTCTCCCTCATCATCTGCCTGGCCTCCTCCTTCATCTCCTGCATGTCGGCGCCCACCTCCTCAGTGCCTCGCAGCTTCTCCAGCACTGCAGGGAAATACACAACTCAGCTCCATTCCCTCCTGGAGAGCTACTCGAGGTGAAGCCCTTTGTTCCAGTCTTAATCTAACACACCAAATTCTATTAATAAGCTTCTGGTCAGGACCTTGATAAGTTCAATGGTGTGTTAGAGCAGGGCTGGAACAAAAGCCAGCACACCCAAGAGCTCTCCTGCTTTTTGTGGGAATAGGGGTGTAGGACAGGGGTACTCAACTGTTACCCTACGAGGTCTGGAGCCTGCTGGTTTTCTGTTCTACCTGATAATTAATTACACACACCTGGTGTCCCAGGTCTAAATCAGTCCCTGAATAAAGGGGAACAATGAAAAAATGCAGTGGAACTGGCTTTGAGGTCCAGAGTGGAGTTTGAGGGGTGTAGCAGTAGCTGGTCAAAGGCTTACCTTCTCTGGCCTTGAGCTCCTCGTTGCGGTTGATTAGAAGGAAGCGGGGGCTCTCGGGGCAGAAGGGTAACAGGATACACTGCAGCATGGCTGGGATGAATGTGAAGCCCAGCAGAAAGGGCCACAGAGTGGAGTTCCCCATTATAGACTCGATCCCAAACACCTGTAAGAAACAATATTTAACTACACTGTAATTATGCTGTCAATGAAAGATAAACTACCATGGAAATACACTGTGGTAAGGTTGTGAGGTTACTTGAGTACTGTATGTTGGTGGAAAGCCCATATTTGTCCAGATGATTGTGCTGTATCACTAGCTTTAAAAAATAAAGTCACCCGACGGACAGTGCCTACCTGTGCCATGAGGATGCCAAGGACGATGCCCAGCTGGTGCAGAGTGCCCAGTGCCCCGCGGAGCGAGGTGGGCGCAATCTCCCCCACGTACATAGGCACGAAGCCAGTGGACAGGCCGGAGTAGAGCCCCACAATGAAGCGCCCGATAATCAGCATCTCCCACGACGCCGCCAGCTTGGAGAAGCCCATGAACCCGGCGGCGATGAACGCCAGCACGTTGGCAATGAGCATCGAGTTTCTCCTGCAAATCATTCACAGAGGTCTTCTTCACTTCCTAAAGCAACAAAAATGCTATACTGTTGTTGAGGTGCACAGGACAGCACAACAAACCGAAATGACGCATGATTACCACCAGTGGCGACGCGTCATTCAGGGCAGGTGGGAACCCCACCTGTTTAGCTAAAAAAAAATATTTTTTTTGTTGCCTGTTTAGCATGTTATTATTTTGCCATTAATACATGTCACATATCAGTTTGCAAACAATGTAAAACAATTATAATAATTGAGTTAATAAAGCCGCATACAAACATGGTCTCTTTTTTGCAGGCGTTTCAGCCTAGCTCAGTGCTTTCTGTGGTGGTGAGACAGCCAGTTCTCTAGTTGCGCCGTGATTGGCTCAGTGTTCTGTCACTCATGGGGACACTACATCACCGCAAAATCTATGGGTAGAGCTAGACAATTCAAGCCCCCTGGGTGCTGCCATAGACTTACATTAGAAGTGCCAATCCAAGAAGGCTCAAGATCATTGGCCACAGTTAAAATGACATCAAATCACATTATATATACAGTAGCCTTGATTGGACTGATCATGTCAACATCATACTTTAAAAATCTTAGCTGGCATTCATCATCATGAATCAAGTCGACAATCTACTGGCAAATCGTTTTCAATCCTTGTCATATGAAGAGAAATTATAGATAAAGCGTATCGGTGCTCATCGGCCATAAACATTACACAACAAGTTGGAAATCGCAAATTCACCAATAAGTGCTAAGGCGCCACTGCAGCCCGGGGTTCGATCCCAGGCTGTGTCACAGCCGGCAGTGACCGTTGGCCCAGCGTCATCCGGGTTAGGGGAGGGTTTTGCAGGCCGGGATGTCTTTGTCTCATCGTGCTCTAGCGACTCCTTGTGGCGAGCCGAGCTACTGCAAGCGGACCTCCGTCAGGTCAAATGTTTCCTCCGACACATTTGTGTGGCTGGCTTCCGGGTTAAGCGAGCAGTGTGTCAAGAAGCAGTGCTGCTTGGCTCTTGACCTTCGCCAAGTCGGTAGGGGAGTTGCAGCGATGAGACAAGATTGTAACTACCAATTGGATATCACGAATAAAGGAGTAACGCCATGGGACAGAAAAGTTTGAAAACATTTGCCATGATGTCAATCCAGCATCAGTTCTGCTGCATTCAAATCAACTGGAAACTCAGAACTGGGAAATCTCAGACTTTAGTTCAAGACAACTGGGAACCAGCTCCGACTGGGAAAATACCTAAAATAACAGTTAACCAACTCGAAATTCCAAGTCGGGATTTTGGACCTCTTTCTAGATAGAGCCCACAAGAAGGACTGCCGCGCCACCGTCCTGTTCAAGTGAGCACAGCACAACAAAGTGAGTCCAAAAATGTATGTATGCTGCTGCATGAATGATGTAATATGCCAGGGACATATGTATACTGTAGCCAAGAAAGGAATACTAAGTGTATGTTGTGTAGTAAGCTGTTAGCTCATGTGCCTCACCGTAAAAATGTGGTCAATTTCCTCCTTCATAACAGCCTACTGTTCTGACTTGATGGTGCACATGTAGCCTATAGCCTGTTTTAGAGAAATGTCATCATCGAATATTGTAAGAGCTTTCATTGTCTGCTTAAACGCCTCATTTATCCTACGGTTCTGACTTGTACAGGGACAATACTGTAAGAACGGCCCATGTTCTGGAATCTGTCGCTGTACATTTCAAAATACTGAACAAATAGTTATTGACTACGTCCGTCCTAGCTCGCTCATTAATGTCTTAATCGAAAATACGGATTGCCTCTTATCCGCTCGTCATCGCCTTATGCCATAGTTTGTACATCTCAATTGTCAGTAGAAACCACATTTGTTTAAGCAAGTCAGACATGTCAGCTATGTTTTTTTAAAGGCAGTAAACGAGGCTGAATGAACTGTTTTGCTGCCAGGCAAGGCTCCGCTGATAGCCAGGTGTAGCAGTGGTAAGGTGTTGGGACTGCTGTTGAGACTCTGCTGTTGGGACAGCTTTATGGCCCTAAAAGTTTGTGGGCACCGTTTGTCACAATTATTGTGCAATTCATGTATTGTTTAGTGTTGTGTTGTGTAGTGGGCTTTGCTGGCATGCATCACATTTTTTGTTGTTGAGTTTGCCCCACCAAGATTTACATGCTAAAATCGCCACTGATTACCACACCCTTTTAATGTGAATACCAGCCTAAAATACATTAACACTGCAGTTTTACCTGCCCAGGCGGTTGACAAAGAGGCCCACGGAGAAGGAGCCAAAAATGCCCCCGACAGAGAAGATGGCCACGGAGATGGACCACAGGGTGGTCAGGGATGTGGTAGGGATGGGCTCAGAGTACCTGCTGTTCCACGTGTCATTCAGGAAGCCTTCGATGATCTACGGTACAATACAACATAACACATGAAGAATATACATAAACTATAGTCATCATTGAAGGTTGATGGAGACGTTAAATAATATAATTATCATACACACATCACAATTCACTTCATAGTAAATTACCAACCATACAGTGAAATTATAGATATTTCCCAGAACTAAAATCTTGCATAATTGAGTCAGATGCTTGTTTAAATTCTAGGGAAAGATGTGTTATAAAAGATACTAGAACGAGGAGCAGAAGTAGGGTGGTCGCTCCACCCCCCTCTCTTTGCAAGTTACGGACAAGTATGTGCCAAATGTCCCCACCCCTTCCGAAATTGGAACAATGCGAACATTGCGAAATCATGATTTATCCAAATGATCGTGACAAAACATTGGAGCATGTTTCAACAAAAAAAGTTAATGTGATGACGTTGAATCAACGTGGAAAACTGATTTGGATTTGAGAAAGTCATCAAGGTAAGTGAGTTTCATCTTTTTTTTCACCCAACTTTGAACCTAAATCCAATGACATGGTAATATTTTTCGTTAAGTGGGTTAAAATGTTCCTAGAAGTCACACGGAAGGACATGTCAAAATGCTGAATGAGATTTATAGAAGGGCACTTCATTTAATATAACAGGCTTTTAAAATGCTATATTGGTGCACAATGTCAACTTTTAAAAAATCAGAGGGATGCAAAAGACACTCGTTTCAGACAACTCAGTTACTCCTCTAGCCTCCCCTTAAATCCTGTGAATTTGACAACAATCTTTGTTATCTCTGCCAGATGTAATGGACACACCACAATTGATTTGATCACAATGGTAAACCTTTCCCAAACTTCCCAGTTGGAGGCTTCCTGGAATAAGATGGAAATCTGTGAATCCTCCAACTGGGATTTCAGGAAAACCTGGGCATTTTGGGAAAGTTACTGGAATTCGCTATAATAGATGGTGACTTTCCACCCTAGACCGTGGAGGAAATTACACGCCTTGCATAACAAAGTATCAAAGAGGCTTGGATCCTAGTAGCTACCTCACTGGCCTACACACCTTCAGACTGATGCAATCTTTAATCTCCGCAACTATTTACAGTGCTTATGTGCTCAGGTGTCCTGAAGAGGCTCCAGGATTCACCGTTCGCCTTACACCGTTCCCAAATCACACACGTGACGTACGTACGCCCGCACACACACACACAAATGTAAGTGCATGCACTCACACATTCTTATTTACAGAGCAGGCATCAGTGAAACCTCAAGTAACTTTCTTAAGAAGCTGCTGGAGTGAAGTACATACAGTACCAGAGTCTCTCCAGTATATCTGCCAGACTCACTTAGCCAAGTGTTAAATTCAGTAGAAGGACTGCATCGTACCAGCGAGTCTCACCACGTCAGTCAAAGATCCTACATGTATGTGATGTATCATCTTTGATTGACCTGGCAGGGCTCCTGCTGGAGAGATGAGATGCAATCTGTCGGAACATGCATTACGGCACCTTTGGGTAGGAGATCTGAGTGCCATGCATCTCTGAGGAACATCTTAACCTGCTGAGCTAGTCAGGGGTGTCAAGAAAGAATACTGTTTTCGCATTCAATGGATTTGGACAGGCTTCTAAGGGTCACAAACATTAAAAAAATGTAACTTGATTCTCTATACAGGGCCTCTTCTCACTCACCTTTTGGGGAGCATTGATGACCCCTGTGTTGTAGCCAAACTGCAGCGAGCCAATCACAGCTGTTCCCACTGCCATCATCAGCTGGAGCGTCAACCCCTGTGGGCACAGAGGAAAAACAAACATCTCTTCAGTTTAACAAAGAATAGCTAAAAGTGCTCTATCCGCTTCAGAACACAGCCTACAAGTAATTGTTGTTTTTTTACTATCTTTGAGAGGGTATATTTAGCCTAATCTGATTTTTATTTAAGAAGTCTCAGACTTGGATGAGAGGACAGGTGAATTGGGACTAAGACTTAATAAATGTGCACAAGAAATTGAGACCTGACTTGGACTCTGTATTAACAAGTGATAGTGACTCTACGGTAACACTTGGCTGACACAGGTGGTCCGTTCAGTGTAATCCCCTTAGGGACTGAGGAACATCAGTAATGTTCTGTTACAGTAATATGCTAAAGTTGTCCTTGTTTTAGTTGTTTATGCTTGAAATGCGGTGCACATTTCTTTTTCATGGGTGGCTCTAATGTGAGGCCTGTTATGACTTATTTTGGAGAAGGATATTTCTGTAGTGAGAGTAGTGTGTTCTGGAGGGAACAGTTGATGACAAATGTTCTAGCTATGTCTGATGTTGGAACAACACATCTGAAGTCTGTAAACTGTTCACATAGAGTATCCGCTTTATTAAAAGTATGAATTGATCTGGACACCTGTCATATCCTTGAGCTTCACAGGTGCACCACCATTGTGACACTATGGTAGCACTGGCCGAGACTGGTGGTCCATTCAGTATAATCCACTTAAGGAATGAGGAACATCAGAACCAGGGCACGCAAACAGGACAGCTTGCTTACACAGGCCACACTGCGCCAAGCCACACGCGAACACTTAAACTTACGTAACAAACACACTTAAGTGCGTAGGCTCTTAGTGAGTGACACCCCCTCCAAGATGTGAAATAGTTGCAGTCACACTAATGTCTATAGAAGTTTCCCTCTTACTCATATCAACATGAAACTCTGTCTAAGCATTTCGCCTTATGTAATTCACAAAATATACAAACCATCTCATACACTCTGCTTTAGGTATCAGGATCCAGTTGAGACTTTGGTCCCACAGACAAATTTAACCATCCAGTTCAACCCTAACGCAACAGCAATACACACTGAGTGTACAAAGCATTAGGAACAACTGCTTTTTCCATGACATAGACTGACCAAGTGAATACAGGTGAAAACTATGATCCCTTATTGATGTCACTTGTTAAACTCATTCAGTGTAGATGAAGGGGAGTAGACAGGTTAAAGAAGGATTTTTAAGCCTTGCCAGGCTCACCAGTTTGAATATGTCAAGAACTGCAACGCTGCTGGTTTTTTCACACAACAGTTTCCTGTGTGTATCAAGAATGGTCCACCACCCAAAGGATATCCAGCCAACATGACAACTGTAGGAAGCGTTGTAGTCAACATGGCCCAGCACCCATGTGGAATGCTTTCGACACCTTATAGAGTCCATGCCCAGACGAATTGAGGGTGTTCTGATGGCAAAAGGGTGTGCAACTCAGTATTAGGAAGGTGTTCCTTATGTTTTTTACACTCTGACAATATACACTAAGTTTTATATCACAAACATCCTTTGTGTCAGGTCGTCTTAGTGACACCATCTCCAAGATCTAGCCACACATGTTGGGATCACATCAACAGGAAGCTATTCAACCCCATGTGAAATAGTTGCAGTCACAATGACATCCATAGAAGTTTCACCCTTACTCAAATTGACAGGAATCTCTCAGCCATTTCACCTTCTAGACTCTGCATCGAGAATCTATTATGTCAAAAGAGAGACGCACTAAGAGTAGCTTTACTCCTACAAATCTTCTTAGTGAAATTATTTTTGGACCTTATGCCGCATGCACTACACCAATAAATACCTCTAAAACTGGGTATCAACAAAAACATATGTCCTGTCCATGCTTAAACAGCAAAACAATCTCTATTTTATCTGTTCAGGTCATTATGGCCAAACAGTTCTATTTTTGTTTCATCAGACCAGAGGACATTTCTCCAAAGTCCAATCTTTGTCCCCATGTGGGGACAAACCGTAGTCTGGCTTTTTTAAATGGCGGTTTTGTAGCAGTGGCTTCTTCCTTGCTGAGCGGCCTTTCAGGTTATGTCAATATAGGACTCGTTTTACTGTGGATATAGATACTTTTGTACCCGTTTCCTCCAGCATCTTCACAAGGTCCTTTGCTGTTGTTCTCGGATTGATTTGCACTTTTCACACCAAAGTACGTTCATCTCTAGGAGACAGAACGCGTCTCCTTCCTGAGCGGTATGACGGCTGAGCGGTATGACGGCTGCGTGGTCCCATGGTGTTTATACTTGCGTTATTTTGTTTGTACCGATGAACGTGGTACCTTCAGGCGTTTGGAAATTGCTCTCAAGGATGAACCAGACTTGTGGAGGTCTACAATTTATTTTATTTTATTGGCTGATTTCTTTGGATTTTCCAATGATGTCAAGCAAAGAGACACTGCGTTTGAAGGTAGGCCTTGAATTACATCCACAGGTACACCTCCAATTGACTCAAATGATGCCAATTAGCTTCTAAAGCCATGACATCATTTTCTGGAATTTTCCAAGCTGTTTAAAAAGGCACAGTCAACTTAGTGTATGTAAACTTCTGACCCACTGGAATTGTGATACAGTGAATTATAAGTGAAATAATCTGTCAGAGTCGTGTGTATAGGTGGCAGGGAAGTCAGGCGCAGGAGAGTCAAACGGAGTGTAAAATGGAGTCTTTTAATGAAAGTCCAAATACATGCTCCATAACACTAATAAGAAACGAACAAATATGGGTACGAAGACCCGTCGCGCACCTATACACATAAAAAACAATACTAACAAGAAACAATCTCTGACAAAGACATGAGGGGAAACAGAGGGTTAAATACACAAGAGGTAATGGATGGGATTGAAAACAGGTGTGTGGGAAGACAAGACAAAACCAATGGAAAATGAAAAATGGATCGATGATGGCTAGAAGACCGGTGACGTCGACCGCCGGACACCGCCCGAACAAGGAGAGGCAACGACTTCAGCAGAAGTCGTGACAGTACCCCCCCCCCCTGACGCGCAGCTCCAGCAGCGCGTCGACACCGGCCTCGGGGACGACCCGGAGGGCGAGGTGCAGGGCGATCCGGATGGAGGCAGTGGAATTCTTTTAACATGGAAGGATCTAAAACGTCCTCCACCGGAACCCAGCATCTCTCCTCCGGCCCGTACCCCTCCCAGTCCACGAGGTACTGAAGGCCCCTCGCCCGACGTCTCGAATCCAAAATGGATCGAACAGAGTACGCCTGGACCCCCTCGATGTCAAGAGGAGGCGGAGGAACTTCACGCACTTCAGCCTCCTGGAGCGGGCCAGCCACCACCGGCCTGAGGAGAGACACATGGAACGAGGGGTTAATACGGTAATTAGTGGGCAGTTGTAACCTATAACATACCTCGTTCACTCTCCTCAGGACTTTAAACGGCCCCACAAACCGCGGACCCAGCTTCCGGCAGAGCAGGCGGAGGGGCAGGTTTCGGGTCGAGAGCCAGACCCTGTCCCCTGGTGCGAACACCGGGGCCTCACTGCGGCGACGGTCTGCGCCAATTTTCTGGCGCCTTATGGCGCGCTGAAGGTGGACGTGGGCTGCCTCCCAGGTTTCCTCAGCGCGCCGAAACCAATTGTCCACCGCAGGAGCCTCGGTCTGGCTCTGATGCCAAGGAGCCAGAACCGGCTGATACTCCTTTTCAATGTGTATTAGGGTGAGGTTAGTGGAGGAGTGACGTAGCGAGTTCTGGGCCATCTCTGCCCAGGGCACGAACTTCGCCCACTCCCCCGGCCAGGCCTGGCAATAGGATCGCAAAAACCTGCCCACATCCTGGTTAACTCTCTCCACCTGCCCATTACTCTCGGGTGAAAACCTGAGGTAAGACTAACCGAGATCCCCAGACGTTCCATGAACGCCTTCCAGACCCTTGATGTGAACTGGGGACCCCGATCAGACACTATATCCTCAGGCACCCCATAGTGCCGGAAAACGTGTGTAAACAGGGCCTCTGCAGTTTGTAAGGCCGTAGGGAGACCGGGCAAAGGGAGGAGACGACAGGACTTCGAAAACCGATCCACAACGACCAGGATCATGGTGTAACCCTGTGAAGGTGGAAGATCAGTCAAAAATCCACCGACAGGTGCGACCACGGCCGTTGAGGAACGGGTAAAGGTTGAAGCTTACCTCTGGGCAGGTGTCTAGGAGCCTTGCACTGGGCGCACACCGAGCAGGAGGAAACATAAATCCTCACGTCCTTGGCTAAAGTGGGCCACCAGTACCTCCCATCAAGACAGCGCATCGTCCGACCTATCCCAGGATGACCAGAGGAGGGTGACATGTGAGCCCAATAGATCAATCGGTCACGGACAGCAGACGGAACGTACAGACGACCAGCTGGACACTCAGGAGGAGAGGGCTCTGCACGTGACGCCCGCTCAATGTCCGCGTCCAGCTCCCACACTACTGGCGTCACCAAACACGAAGCTGGGAGTATGGGAGTGGGATCCATGGACCGCTCCTCTGTGTCATACAGCCGAGACAATGCGTCTGCCTTGACATTCTGGGAGCCTGGTCTGTAAGTAAGGGTAAACACAAAACGAGTGAAAAACATGGCCCACCTTGCCTGGCGAGGATTCAGTCTCTTCGCCTGCCGGATGTACTCCAGATTGCGGTGGTCAGTCCAGATGAGAAAAGGGTGTTTAGCCCCCTCAAGCCAATGCCTCCACGCCTTCAAGGCTTGTACGACAGCTAACAGCTCCCGGTCCCCCACATCATAGTTTCGCTCCGCCGAGCTGAGCTTCTTCGAAAAGAAAGCACAGGGGCAAAGCTTCAGTGGCACACCCGAACGCTGAGAGAGCACTGCTCCTATCCCATGTCTCATATCACATGGTCTCTCCTATCATTGCTATGCAGACGACACACAATTAATCTTCTCCTTTCCCCCCTCTGATAACCAGGTGGTGAATCGCATCTCTGCATGTCTGGCAGACATATCAGTGTGGATGACGGATCACCACCTCAAGCTGAACCTCGGCAAGACGGAGCTGCTCTTCCTCCCGGGGAAGGACTGCCCGTTCCATGATCTCGCCATCACGGTTGACAACTCCATTGTGTCCTCCTCCCAGAGTGCTAAGAACCTTGGCGTGATCCTGGACAACACCCTGTCGTTCTCAACTAACATCAAGGCGGTGACCCGTTCCTGTAGGTTCATGCTCTACAACATTCGCAGAGTACGACCCTGCCTCACGCAGGAAGCGGCGCAGGTCCTAATCCAGGCACTTGTCATCTCCCGTCTGGATTACTGCAACTCGCTGTTGGCTGGGCTCCCTGCCTGTGCCATTAAACCCCTACAACTCATCCAGAACGCCGCAGCCCGTCTGGTGTTCAACTTTCCCAAGTTCTCTCACGTCACCCCGCTCCTCCGCTCTCTCCACTGGCTTCCAGTTGAAGCTCGCATCCGCTACAAGACCATGGTGCTTGCCTACGGAGCTGTGAGGGGAACGGCACCTCCGTACCTTCAGGCTCTGATCAGGCCCTACACCCAAACAAGGGCACTGCGTTCATCCACCTCTGGCCTGCTCGCCTCCCTACCTCTGAGGAAGTACAGTTCCCGCTCAGCCCAGTCAAAACTGTTCGCTGCTCTGGCACCCCAATGGTGGAACAAACTCCCTCACGACGCCAGGTCAGCGGAGTCAATCACCACCTTCCGGAGACACCTGAAACCCCACCTCTTTAAGGAATACCTAGGATAGGATAAAGTAATCCTTCTAACCCCCCCCCCCCTTAAAAGAGTTAGATGCACTATTGTAAAGTGGTTGTTCCACTGGATATCATAAGGTGAATGCACCAATTTGTAAGTCGCTCTGGATAAGAGCGTCTGCTAAATGACTTAAATGTAAATGTAAATGTATCCCAGCTTCGGATGCATCCACCTCCACTATGAATGGCAAAGAGGGATCCGGATGAGCCAACACAGGCACCGAGGTAAACAGAGTCTTCAGGTGTCCAAAAGCCCTGTTCGCCTCAGCCGACCACTGCAAGCGCACCGGGCCCCCCTTTAGCAGTGAGGTAATGGGAGCAGCCACCTGACCAAAACCCCGGATAAACCTCCGGTAGTAATTGGCAAACCCTAAAAAACGCTGCACCTCCGTTACCGTGGTTGGAGTCGGCCAATTACGCACGGCTGTAATGCGGTCGCTCTCCATTTCCACTCCTGAAGTGGAAATCCGATGCCCTAGGAAGGAGATGGATTGTTGGAAGAACAAGCATTTCTCAGCCTTGACATATAGATCATGATCCAACAGGCGACCAAGCACCCTGCGCACCAGGGACACATGCTCGGCGCGTGTAGCGGAGTATATCAGAATATCATCGATATACACCACTACACCCTGCCCATGCAAGTCCCTGAAGATCTCATCTACAAATGATTGGAAGACTGATGGAGCATTCATCAACCCATATGGCATGACAAGGTACTCATAATGACCTGAGGTGGTGCTAAATGCCGTCTTCCACTCATCACCCTTCCGAATACGCACCAGATTGTACGCACTCCTGAGATCCAATTTTGTGAAGAAGCGTGCCCCGTTCATTGACTCAATAACTGTATTTATCAGAGGTAACGGGTAACTATATTTCACCGTGATTTTATTGAGACATCGATAATCAATGCACGGGCGTAAACCGCCATCCTTCTTCACAAAAAAGAAACTCGAAGAGGCTGGTGAAATGGATGGCTGAATGAACCCCTGACGCAGGGATTCAGAGATATATGTATCCATAGCCACCGTCTCCGCTTGCGACAGGGGATACACGTGACTCCTGGGATATGCAGCGTCTACCAGGAGATCTATCGCACAATCCCCCCGTCGATGGGGTGGTAATTGAGTCGCCTTCTTTTTACAGAAGGCGAGAGCCAAATCGGCATATTCGGGGGGAATGCGCACGGTGGAGACCTGGTCTGGACTTTCCACCGTAGTAGCACCAACGGAAACCCCTAAACACCTATCTGAGCACTCTCGCGACCACCCTGTGAGAGCCCTCTGTGGCCAAGAAACAGTGGGGTTATGACAAGTTAACCAGGGTAGGCCTAGCACCACAGAATACGCAGGAGAATCAATAAGGAAAAGACTAATCTTCTCCTTGTGACCCTCCTGCGTTATCATACACAAAGGTGCGGTGACCTCCCTGATAAACCCTGAACCTAATGGTCGACTATCTAAGGCATGAATAGGGAAAGGCATATCCACAGAAACAATAGGGATCCCTAAACTATGAGGTAAATCTTTATTAATGAAATTCCCAGCTGCGCCTGAATCTACTAGCGCCTTATACTGGGAATGCAGGGAAAAATCCGGAAAAGTGACAGAGACAAACATTAGTGCGACAGAGGGCTCTGGATGAGAATGGTGCCTACTCACCTGGGGTGATGCCAGAGTGCCCTGCCTGCCTTCTCTATTCCCAGAGGAACCAACCCGGCACCGACCAGCAGTGTGATCTCTGCGACCATAGATGGTGCTCGAGCGGGAACCCCCTCCGGTCTCCCTGCGCACCATCCCTCCCAATTCCATAGGTTTGGGAGAGAGGGTGCGGGAGGATGGAACAACCAGACCCCGATCTAGACGTCCACGAGTAGCCAGCATGTTGTCCAGCCTGATGGACATGTCCACCAGCTGGTCAAAGTTGAGGGTGGTGTCTCTACAGGCCAGCTCCCGACGGACGTCCTCGCGTAGACTACAGCGGTAATGGTCGATCAGGGCCCTGTCGCTCCATCCAGCGCCGGCAGCCAAGGTTCTAAACTCCAAAGCAAACTCCTGTGCACTCCTCGTCTCCTGCCTCAGATGATAGAGGCGCTCACCCGCCGCTTTGCCTTCGGATGGGTGGTCGAATACCATCCGGAAATGGCGGATGAACTCCTCAAAATGGTCCAACGCCGCATCCTCCTCTCTACACACAGCGCTGGCCCACTCCCGGGCTTTCCCGGTGAGGCATGAGACGAGGGCGCAACTCTTCTCACGGTCCGATGGTACTGGGGAGACCGTGGCCAGATACAACTTAAGTTTAAGGAGGAAACCCTGGCAGCCGGCAGTATCTCCGTTGTATCCAATGGGTAGGGGTAAATGGATTTTGTTCGGTTCAGGAGGGGAAAAAGTGTTCAAGGAATACCCTGGTTGTGGGAGTGGAGGCGCTGGAGAAACTCCCTGTCTCTCCCAGCGGTCCATATTATGGACAATGCGATCCATGACTGCGCTCAAACATTCAATCTCCTCCGTTTGTTCCCGGACGCGTTCCTCCACCTCCATGAGCGTAGTGTCCTCTCCTGCTGACTTCATATTATGGTCAGAGATTCTGTCAGAGTCGTGTGTATAGGTGGCAGGGAAGTCAGGCGCAGGAGAGTCAAACGGAGTGTAAAATGGAGTCTTTTAATGAAAGTCCAAATACATGCTCCATAACACTAATAAGAAACGAACAAACAAATATGGGTACGAAGACCCGTCGCGCACCTATACACATAAAAAACAATACTAACAAGAAACAATCTCTGACAAAGACATGAGGGGAAACAGAGGGTTAAATACACAAGAGGTAATGGATGGGATTGAAAACAGGTGTGTGGGAAGACAAGACAAAACCAATGGAAAATGAAAAATGGATCGATGATGGCTAGAAGACCGGTGACGTCGACCGCCGAACACCGCCCGAACAAGGAGAGGCAACGACTTCGGCAGAAGTCGTGACATAATCTGTCTGTAAACAATTGTTGGAAAAATTACTTGTGTCATGCACAAAGTAGATGTCCTAACCGACTTGCCAAAACTATAGTTTGTTAACAAGAAAGTTGTGGAGTGGTTGAAAAACGAGTTTTATTGACTCCAACCTAAGTGTATGTAAACTTCCGACTTCAACTGTAGATGTTTTGACACTTGGTCAAACTCAAATACAATTCTTTACTTTAAGCATTTCGTTTTATGTAATTCACAAAATAAACAATCCATCATACTCTGCTTTAAGTATAAGGATCCAGTCTATACTGATATGCAAGTTTGAGACTTTGGTCCCACAAACAAATTGAACCATCCCGTTGAACCCTAACCCAACAACACTAGATATTGTCAAAGGTATACATTAAAAACATCCTTTGTGTCGAGTCGTTTCATGGCATGTGCCCAAGTGCAGCCCAGGCTATTCCATATACACTGCAAAAAAAGTTAACATTAGTAGACTATCCATAAGTCATGTAGACAAACCAAACTGTACATGCTAACAAGACTATCTTTGCCCATCAGCATACTTTGGCTACTCGGCTAATTTGACCAGTTTCTGGGTATCTCTTCGTCATTACCTTTCCTTCGCCTTCCATAGTGATTGATCAGCGAAGTATCGATGGTTGTCGGGACACCTCGCAGAAGACAGGACACAATTATGCAGAAGAGTCTTCTAGAATCCTTTTATCTCCAGTGAGGAAACTAAAATCCACAGTGCTTACTACACCGTCGTTAGCCTTTGCAAATACTGATATTAAAGTTTAAAAAAACATTTAAAATCCACAATTCATTATAACAATTTCATTATGCGGTCTTTACTTATCTATTTTATGATACGCAAGTATACCTACCGTTCGTTATAGGCTCCCATTGATACGTTCTTACTGGACATAAGCCGGTTGATATTATTCAATCAGCTTTCAATATTATTGACTGTCCGCAGCTTCGGAGCGAGCGATTCCGAGGAGTGGGAGAGAGCGTGTTTGTAAAATATGATTCTAATTGGCTGTGGATAGCTCGGCAGATGACGTAGATCATTGCGTCCTACTGTAGAAGAAAGTTCTGATGGACAGAGCCATTTTCCCACTTCAGTCCATATTTATGTTGCATGTGCTACTTTGAAAAAGTAATTCTAGTATCTAAGGCAAGAGTACTTGTTAAGAGATTAGCAATTCAATTATCCGTTAGTAACTGTACCTTATTGCTGTAATATTATGTATTGTTAGGCTACTTTAAAAAGGTAAAGCCTTCAATGTGTGCAGAAGGTATTTTAAATTAAAGGAGGCATATCCATGAGGTGAAATAAAGGCTTGATAAAGCCTACCTTCATCAAATGTCTTTAATGAAATTGTTATGAAGTTCTACAGCTGCACCATCGAGAGCATCCTGACTGGTTGCACCACTGCCTGGCATGGCAACTGCTTGGCCTCCAACCGCATGGCACTACAGTGGGTAGTGCATACAGCGCAGTACATCACTGGGGCCAAGCTTCCTGCCATCCAGGACCTCTATACCGGGTGGTGTCAGAGGAAGGCCCTAAAATTGTCATAGACTCCAGCCACCCTAGTCATGGACTGTTCTCTCTGCTACCGCATGGCAAGCGGTACTGGAGCGCCAAGTCTAGGTCCAAGAGGCTTCTTAACAGCTTCTACTCCCAAGCGATGGAGCTTTTAATTAATATACAAACTCCCAGAATAATTATTCTTGATTTTTCTAAATGTCAGATTGTTCTGATAAGATGTCACTAGGGTGTTTATGTGTGTTTACCAACCACTATACCACTGATCAGAACATTCCCTCCATTGTTTTGGGCCAGCATAATACAGGTTGACTGACTAAAATAAATAAACAAATCCTTGAACGAGCAGCTTGGCATGAACGTTGATGCAGGAGTAAACAGCACACGACTGACAGGAACGACTCCTGGGTCAATGACTTGACCCAGGAGTCGTACTGGCAGCAATGACTTGAGCAGTGCCATTTCTAGACATAAGCGACAACCATCTGCTAGGGGACCCCAAAACAAAAATAAATAAATGAAAAAGCAGCAGTTATTCTCGTGTCAGTCACTTAATTAGGCCATGTCAGCTAACATTTTATAGATTGCTAGTTGAGTCTAGCCAGCTATCTAAACCTTGTAGTGGCAGAATTACTGACCGAGTACGCAAGGCATGTGCCCAGGGGCCCTGACCTCCAGTGGGCCCCAATTGATTTTGTTTGTCACTCACTCAGATATCATATGAATATTGCATAACTCATGGCAAAATGTGTGGAATGGCAGGACATATGCTTTAAAACTGCACATTTTCCTCTCCACCTCTTGGACAAAGTGTAGAACTGCAAGAAATTATAATTTTGAAAAAACGGCTAAATTTCCATAGGAGTCGTTCCTGTCAGTCGTATGCTGTTTACTCCTCCATCGTGGTAATGCTAAGCTGCTCTGTCCTGGATGTGTTTATTTATTTATTACATTTTCTATTCAACCTTTACTTTGTAAGATGGGTGCCACAGCCCTCAGGTGCCAGATCTGTGATGGCATGATATCAAAATATTTTCTGAACACACAGAACACAAAATCTACTTCTGCCAAATTAGCCACACCACTAATACAAGATTGGCATTGTAAATAGTTTGAGAAGTGCACCTGTTGAACATCAGGAGGAGCAATTTTCCCTCACATGTTTCATATAGACTCTTAAAACCTGTTTGCGTAGGCTATGGCATCATGTTACTGTCAGTGGCTTGGTAATGTCCACTTTTAAAACAAATAATGAACATTATGGAAATAACTATGTGAATAGGGAGCCTGAGGTGACTGTAAATTATCAGTCTTGAAAACGCCTGAATTAAAATTACACTATTTTGTAGCTTTGGCAACTATGTGTGTTCTATACCTGTTTGCTCTTCTCCCTGTAGGCTTTACAGACGCTCCACACATCTTGGCTGCAACCCTTCTAATTTAGTGTACCCTGCGCACACAATCCATGTGGAATTCTGGGTCTCTGGCAGCGTTTGGAATTGCCGATCTGTGGTCAAGAACGTTGAGTTCATCTCAGCCTATGCTGCCCCTCAGTCCCTTGAATTTTTGGCCCTGACGGAGACATGGATCACCCCAGAGAACACCGCTAATCCAGCTGCTCTTTCTTCATCTGATTACGTTTTCTCTCATAATACAAGTGCATCTGGTCGCCGCAGTGGTGGCACAGGGCTACTCATTTCTCCTAAGTGAAGATGTTTTATTTTCTCCTTCTCTCACCTGTCCATCTCATTTGAATTTAATGCTGTCACTTGTCCACTAAAGCATAACATTGTTGTCTTCTATCACCCAATAGGTGCCCTTGAGAGTTCCTCAATGAGCTCGACACCTTGAAAAGCAAATTTCCTGACAATGGCACATCACTCTTTGTACTTGGCGACTTCAACCTCTAGACGTCTGCCTTCGATGAATTATCTTTCCACTCCTTGCCTCTTTTGACCTCACCCTTTCCCAATCCCCTCCAACTCACAAGGCAAGCAATACGCTCACAAGGCAAGCAATACTAGAGGCTGTTCACCAAGTATTCTCACTGCAACCCCCCTGATCCCTATTTTGTTTCCTTTGTCTCCCTTTCCACCAACCCTAGCCACTCAGCCCCTACCCAGATGGCCATGAGCCGTCGCAATCTCTCCCACCACTCCATCGCCTTCTATCCTATCATCTCTCCCTTCTGCTAAATCCTTCTCCCTCCTGTTTCATCAACTCATCCCTGACCACTGGTTGCGTCCCCTCTGACTTCAAAATGGCCCGAGTTGCTCCTTCCTCAAGAAACCAACACTTGACTCATCTGACGTCAAAAACTATAGACCTGTATCCCTTCTTTATGTTCTTTCCAAAACACTTGAGCATGCTGTTGTAGTGAAAATATATAGAGAGTGAACAAATGTGAACGATGATGAAGGCCAGTGGCGAAGATACGCCTAGTGAATTGCTGGCGCTGAGTATTGGTAGAATGACACCATCGGTGGGCTATCACAGGGGTCAAACACCTTATCTGTGGCAAGCTCAATGAAAAAACATTCCCACAGAAGTTCTAGGGTCACTGAAGCCAGGAGGGGTGAAGACTGATGCAACTTGAATCGACTAAATTAATTAAAACAATTAGATTGTCATGTTTGGATTGTTTCAAGAGTTCATAAAGAGCTATGAATTTTGACATGTTTCATTGTATGGTAAGTGCTATGGATTTATTGTTACAGAGTAACTGTGTCATTCTGTTTGTCGGATGGCGGCTAGTTCAAAGAGGAGCGACACAGGGATGTGCCTGTATAATTTAGATAAGAGTTGTGATGACTAGATCCAAGAATGTGTGTTGATTTCATGTCTTTGTTTTAATGTTTTGGGCCATGCAAAGTGATGTTAATTAGACTGGCGATACTGGGATTTGGCGCTCTTGGAATAATAAAAACTGGGTTTAAACATTGATTATGGAGTCCTAGGAAAACCGATCTCCTGATGTACATTTGTATGTCATAGTGGTGAATTTTCTATGCTGCTAAGACTTAGGACATTTTGTATTCTTTTTATCGTGAAGATTTCTGATATGTACCATTTGTTAAATGTATTCTTATTGCATAACTGTAATAAAGCAGATTATTTTTTAAATGGATACGAACCGTAGTCCTCACATTTGAGGAATATTACTTATTATTATTTGGTGAAGTGTCTAACAGTAAATGTTATTAGCAATATACATAGCATGTATGCTCAGTCTCTAACTGTGCTTCTCTGAGCTAAGGTTAACTAAATCATTTAATGCTAGGACATTGAGAAGGACATTGCAAGATATTAGCTCTTTGTTCCTGAGCCTCTTAATAATTGCATAACGTTTAACCTAGGCACGTGCATCTTATAGTATTCCGGGTGGTGACGCAGGGCTCTCAACCTTTGTCTATACCAACTGGATACGATAATGGGCCTATAGCCTTCAAACAATAATAGATAGTACATCTTATTAGGTTCATAGACCCTCTACACTAATTCTCAGACAAAGTGGATTTTCACTATTGCACACTGTCTCTGATCAACTCTCTTATCTCTCTCAGAACGATCTTCTTGACCCTAACCAGTCAGGCTTCAAGACGGGTCACTCAACCGAGACTGCTCTTCTCTGTGTCAGAGGCTCTCCGCACTGTCGAAGCTGAATCTCTCTCCTCTGTTCTTATCCTCTTAGATCTAGCCGCCGCCTTCGACACCATGAAACATCAGATCCTCCTCGCCACGCTCTCAGGGCTGGGCGTCCCAGGCTCTGCACACTCTTTGATTGCATCCTACCTGGCAGACTGCCCCAACCCGAGCACTCCGTTCTGCCACCTCAGGTCTCTTGGCCCTCCCACCCCTACGGGAGGCCAGCTCCCACTCAGCCCAGTCCAAGCTCTTCTCTGTCCTGGCACCCCAATGGTGGAACCTGAAGCTAGGACAGCAGAGTCCTTGCCCATCTTCCAAAAGCACCTGAAACCCTACCTCTTCAAAGAATATCTGAAATAATACCCCTCCCCCCTAAAAAAAAAAAAAACTTAACACTTGCACCCCCCCCTCTTTGCTGATAGCTACTTTGAGGAAAAGTTGACTTACTGTGATATGTGGTTGTCCCACCTAGCCACCTTAAGATGAATGCACTAACTGTAAGCTGCTCTGGATAAGAGTGTCTGCTAAGTGACTCAAATTTAAAATGTAACAATGGTCATTGCTTGTATTAAAAAGAAAAACAGGCCAATTCCATAAATGGGTACAAGACACACACCGCAATAATACTGGATTGGAGGGATGGGACATTTAGCATATCTGGTTTACAGGTCAAAGCCACCAGACGAACAATAACTATAGTACAAAAATATCAATAGGTTTGGTTTTACTACTAATACAAAAATGGGACTGAAGTACACTACTTTTCCACAGATAGGGTAAATGTTTTGTTGAGATCATTGGCTGCATTGACGCCAACCTTTGTTCCTGACAGTAGGGAGGTGTACGGTCATCTGAATGCCAAAATCAAAAAAATATATTTCACGAGGTGCAGGAAAGACCTACGTGCAAAGACTACTGCTCCAAGAACAAATTAATGCAAAACTTGGGTCCAAATGACTTAATCAATACTCTTTGAAAGTGAACATAAACAATAATGTTAAAAGAATGGGTGGAGGTTTGGTGGGATCAGTATTGTTTAATATATCAAAAGAGAATTCTTGAATACAAGCCATTGCGAACACCTTGTGTCAAAAGCCATGCAACATGATCAAAAACATCCAGGTTTGGAAAATAAATTAATAATAAAAAACAGTACAGATGATAGTTTAATACAGTATATAATGAAAGAAAGAATCAGGGCAGAATAGACAGGTAATGAATGAGTCATTTAGCAGAAACAGGAATCCCATTCTTCCACCTACCAGACTGGTTGTTATTGAATGGGTTTCTGCTTTGGTTGTGCTGTAACCAGTGAAGATAGCCCTTGCATGCAAGACACGGGGTCCTCCTCTGTCATGATAATAGGCCTAATGGATTCACAAGGGTCACCTTAGTTAGCCAACCATTGACTGACTGACTGATGGACCACCAATGATAAACACAACACATTGTGAACATAGCAACAGTTCAGAATAAGAAAAGACAATAAACAGACCACATCCACAACAGTATGGCCTAGTAGTCAGAAAGGAAATTACTGCCTTATTGCTTGTTTACATGTTAGTTGGTGAACTACTACTGCACCTGCGTACATAATAAGCTAAGCAATGTCTAGTTTAGTCATTTTGTCCTGTAAACAAATTCCCCAAAATAACATTTGATTTATTACTGCAGCTATATTTTTTCTGTGATAAATATTTTGTGTATTGGGTCATTACACCCACTACGGGGCCACAATGCTAGAATGGAAACAGTAGGGTGGAGAGCACAATGTGTGTTTGCAATCCAATACCTGCATGGCGTCATCTACCACTGAAAGGACTTCCACCACACAGAGGCTACAGTTATAGAGCGAGCCCATTACGTTTTTACCAAGTTGTGTGCTAGCCAAACAAACAGCTTTTTCATGATGAGACAACTTCTAAAAAGCTTTATTTGGAATGAACAAGCCTGTCTCTTTCACCGGGATAGCAGAACAAGCTAGGGCAGCCAACTGATGTTCACAAGGAAGAACAAGGTCTGCACGTTCATAATAATGACATTGATCATTTGTTCCAGGATCATTTGATAATATATTATGTCTGTCCCTCCCTCTCACCTGCCCTGGCAGTGTCGCATTGTTTCTCTCGTGTAAGTACAGGTGAGAGTGCTTATCTGGACAGTTCCTAGTGCTTACTGTAATCCCCCTGGGTACAGTTGCTATTTTAAGGAAATACTTTACAATGGTTTGATACCAGCACTTCTGACACTGGGATGATGCTGTGGTAGGATGTAACATACAGGTCTTAGGACCAGATTTACTAAGCATTTGCACTTGTGCAAAGTTGCCACCTATCATTTTCAGAAGGGAATAATTTCTTAAAGCTAATCAATAATATTGTTCATTTAAACTCAATCCTAACTTTTATTTTACCTTTGTGTTTAATTTTATTCCCTCTGAAAAAAACATAACTGCAAACTTTGCACCAGTGCAATTTTTTGTTGTTGAACATCTTGCATGTGAGACCAATGCGAGTTTGAAACACACACCTTTGTCTAGCAGTTGTTGTTGGTGAGGGCTGAGGCTGGGTGTGAACTGGTCGATGGCCACCTCGACTTCCCTTGAGAGAGGATGAGCTCGGGTAAAATCATGACACCTAATCCAGGCAGTCATGTGACCTCCATAGTGCTACTGGCTCATGGGAATATTCTCTGCCTCCAGGATGACTCAACTTCACATGACGGGAACCTGATCCCCTCCCCACCTGCCTGCTCTGACACCCACCTGCTCCCGCTGCCTAATCCAGCATCCTGCCTCCATCCTCCAAACCCAGCCCAGCACAGGAGACAGACATCCAAAAACTGGCCAATCCAGAGTATAGAGAAAAGACACATGGTATAAGTGCTTTGAGAGACACTATGCACAATTAATAAATAATGGAAGTAGGCCTAGTAAATACACACAAGGCCATGGGTAGAACAGTCAAGGAAGATGTATAGGTGGCATGGCAGAGATCAAATATTGAGGAAGGCTGGCGCAAGGACATTTTCCCTCAAAACAACTACTGGTATTCACCCTTTTAAACCAGTGCCTAGCAAGCATATTGTACAGTATTGGCAATTTTAACTTCTTACTGTGTAGCCTTGCCTGCCATCCTTTCTGACATTCTCTCTCTGTCCTGGACCTACTGTAAAGTTGAATGGGATGGGATCTGCCAGTTCACTGAGTTCAAACAGGAAGATCAAAACCTGATCCGGAGGTGGATGGTGGCAAAAGACTGACCAGTGTACCCAAAACAAGTACCCCCACATTCACTTTCTCTCCTGCTCTTGTCCCTGTCATCAAGGGTACCATTTTGTAATAGAGGTTGACACTGTTGAAAGGCTCGTTGCACAGCATGAAAGCGGGGTGTCAAATGGAACTCATCACTCCCACAAAGATGGTGACATGACATCAGCACAGTGCATGCAGCTTCAAGCCACAATTATGTGGCAAGAGTACTCTCTGTTTGCTCCATTGGCGAAATACTGTAGGGCCATTATTCCCTTTGCACAATTAGGACAACTTTGCCTCTGTTTCCTGCCACGCATAGGAGAACAGGCTGTCACCCTGAATTTGACCAGTCATTCAGTGCAATGATGAGTCATAGCTAGGGACAAGCTGGTAAATGTGCTGACCAATCTATGTAATGAATTGGAGAATCTGCTTCATCAGCATGGGAATTTTAATGACTGACACCAGCAACTGGAAATCTACATGTGACAGAGACAGTAAAATAACTTGTTCCAGCCTTGAAGGATCTCTCGAAAGTTATCGAACATTTTCTGGGAGATGAAATCCCACCCAGGAGAGTTCAGAACAATCCTTAATGTTCTTCAAATGGTTCCTAGATGAAAAGATCGAAAACGTTGGTCAAGCCCCTATAAAACAACAGGAAGTTGCTCTAAAGGGGATGTGAAAAGAAAGGTGGTGAGTTTTGCATATCAGCAAATGGGACGTTTGCATATCTCTTTGAAGTCATTGTGTTTGAGGGCTGTAGATGAAAATAGATGTTTAACAAAGCATTGTCGGAACACAGCAAGTGATACTTTGCTTTCAATGTGAGAAAATGTTTGGCCTTTAAGAGTTTGAACAGGCCCCTTATACAGCACCCCAGCAACCTTCCATAGACTTATGCAGAGCTATTAGGGAAACCTGGTAGCAGGTTCCTCTTGGCAGTACTGTATGCTGCTGCCATCTTGTGGAGAATAGCACCCATAACTTTGAGCACAGGAAAGCAGGACCAAATACTGGCCCAACAGAACACCATAGAATAGAACAGAAAGCCATTGTAGAGAATATGTCTTGCACATACATACAATATTGCCACACACTGGCAATTTAATACAGAAAATACGAATATATTAACATTGAGCTATTCAAACAATATTGGAAAGCTACAACAACCCATTATGGTGAAATAACAATTAATTTGACTGTATAAATAGTCATGCACCTATATCTATAGCCAACCCTTACAAAAATACATTTGTTGATGCAAACTTCCTGCAAGTCTGTGGCAAATTTGCTGCAAACTAAAACGTGTGCCAAAAATGTTGCCAGAAGTTTGCAAATGTTTGCCACTAGTGGTGAATCTGCGGCAAACCTTTGGCAACAACAATATTTACTGCCACTAGTGGCAAACAGTTCACCCGAGTTTTTTTTGTGGCAGACAATTCTCTCAAGATTCTATTTGAATCTGTGGCAGCAACATTTATTGCCACTAGTGGCAAACAGTTTACCAGAAGCTAATCCTTATTTTGGGTAGCTTCATACAGGTCAGGGACACAAAAGAACTGGCAGAGATTCCGTGAGCTGTTAAGGGGAAATGGCGGCGAGTACTGCGGACGAAATGGAGAAAAAGTCAGTGAAGCAACAGCTGTGCTGGAATGTGAACAATATGGGTGTCAGTTCTGATGTTATGGAGCAGGAGGATGATGGTCAAGGACCAGAATGGTCAGTAGTGGAAAGACATAGGAGGAAGAGATCATGATACAGAAAGCAGTGAAGTGTCTAGTAAAGAAAGCATAAAGAGGGCCAAGGTAGGAAGCAAGAGTAATAATGTGTTGGAGTAGAAAGTGGTGATGGTGTTTGATGAGACCACAGAGCCTCATTTACACCCTATCCAACTAATGCAGTCGAGAAAGAGGTAGGGGTTAGTCAAATTAGCTTGGTTCATTGGAAATGGTAGATTGTTAATATTTGTGAAAGCCAGACTCAGCAAGAGAAGATTCTGAAAATGGAAAAGCTTAATGGGAATAAGATTAAAAGCCATGTCCCTGGTGGGCCTCCCGAGTGGCGCAATGGTCTAAGGTGCTGTGCCACTAGAGATCCTGGTTCGAGTCCAGGCTCTGTCGCAGCCGGCCGAACCGGGAGACCCATGGGGCGGAGCACAATTGGCCCAGCGTCGTCCAGGTTAGGGGAGGGTTTGGCCGGCTGGGATGTCTTTGTCCCATCACGCTCTAGCGACTCCTGTGGCGGGCCCGGGCGCATGCATGCTGACACGGTAGCCAGGTGTACGGTGTTTCCTCCGACACATTGGTGCGGCTGGCTTCCGGGTTAAGCGAGTTAGACAGGTATCTCCTGTGCCATAATTTATTTATATATATATATATATATATATATACACACACACATACTGCTCAAAAAAATAAAGGGAACACTTAAACAACACAATGTAACTCCAAGTCAATCACACTTCTGTGAAATCAAACTGTCCACTTAGGAAGCAACACTGATTGACAATAAATTTCACATGCTGTTGTGCAAATGGAATAGACAACAGGTGGAAATGATAGGCAATTAACAAGACACCCCCAATAAAGGAGTGGTTCTGCAGGTGGTGACCACAGACCACTTCTCAGTTCCTATGCTTCCTGGCTAATGTTTTGGTCACTTTTGAATGCTTGCGGTGCTTTCACTCTAGTGGTAGCATGAGACGGAGTCTACAACCCACACAAGTGGCTCAGGTAGTGCAGCTCATCCAGGATGGCACATCAATGCGAGCTGTGGCAAGAAGGTTTGCTGTGTCTGTCAGCGTAGTGTCCAGAGCATGGAGGCGCTACCAGGAGACAGGCCAGTACATCAGGAGACGTGGAGGAGGCCGTAGGAGGGCAACAACCCAGCAGCAGGACCGCTACCTCCGCCTTTGTGCAAGGAGGAGCACTGCCAGAGCCCTGCAAAATGACCTCCAGCAGGCCACAAATGTGCATGTGTCTGCGCAAACGGTCAGAAACAGACTCCATGAGGGTGGTATGAGGGCCCGACGTCCACAGGTGGGGGTTGTGCTTAGAGCCCAACACCGTGCAGGAGGTTTGGCATTTGCCAGAGAACACCAAGATTGGCAAATTCGCCACTGGCGGCCTGTGCTCTTCAGATGAAAGCAGGTTCACACTGAGCACATGTGACAGACGTGACAGAGTCTGGAGACGCCGTGGAGAACGTTCTGCTGCCTGCAACATCCTCCAGCATGACCGGTTTGGCGGTGGGTCAGTCATGGTGTGGGGTGGCATTTCTTTGGGGGGGCCGCACAGCCCTCCATGTGCTCGCCAGAGGTAGCCTGACTGCCATTAGGTACCGAGATGAGATCCTCAGACCCCTTGTGAGACCATATGCTGGTGCGGTTGGCCCTGGGTTCCTCCTAATGCAAGACCTCATGTGGCTGGAGTGTGTCAGCAGTTCCTGCAAGAGGAAGGCATTGATGCTATGGACTGGCCCGCCCGTTCCCCAGACCTGAATCCAATTGAGCACATCTGGGACATCATGTCTCGCTCCATCCAACGCCACACCAGACTGTCCAGGAGTTGGCGGATGCTTTAGTCCAGGTCTGGGAGGAGATCCCTCAGGAGACCATCCGCCACCTCATCAGGAGCATGCCTAGGTGTTGTAGGGAGGTCATACAGGCACGTGGAGGCCACACACACTACTGAGCCTCATTTTGACTTGTTTTAAGGACATTACATCAAAGTTGGATCAGCCTGTAGTGTGGTTTTCCACTTTAATTTTGAGTGTGACTCCAAATCCAGACCTCCATGGGTTGATAAATTTGATTTCCATTGATAATTTGTGTGATTTTGTTGTCAGCACATTCAACTATGTAAAGAAAAAAGTATTTAATAAGAATATTTCATTCAGATCTAGGATGTGTTATTTTAGTGTTCCCTTTATTTTTTTGAGCAGTGTATATATTTGCTACTGCTCGACTAATTGGGGTCAACCATACTCCAGATACACAAAGTGACATCGCTTTAAGACTTCTGCCAGTGGTCCTCCCAACACCAGTCTACAAGATAGGCAGGAAGACATTCCGGCCCAGTTTCAATGAGACGAGAAAGATTGACGAGCTGCCTGTAAATTTAATAGTGGATAGGCATAGTGGATAGGAAATTAGATGGCATTTTGTAAACCTTGAATGAAAGGAACAGCATTCCAAAATTGGTAAGGCATAACTGCATGTAACAGTATAACTTTAAACCGTCCCCTCGCCCCGACCTCGGGCGCGAACCAGGGACAACAGTCACCCACGAAGCGTCGTTACCCATCGCTCCACAAAAGCCACGGCCCTTGCAGAGCAAGGTGCAACACTACTTCTAGGTTTCAGAGCAAGTGACGTAACTGATTGAAACGCTACTAGCGCGTACCCGCTAACTAGTTAGCCATTTCACATCCGTTACATGCACACTCCAAGACATTAGGAAGGTTTCCATCCAGTTTGTGACAGATTTATGTGAATATTTTAGTCTGCATAAAACTGTGCATTCTCTCACCGGAGATGTTGAGTAAACATACTTTTAGCGGATAAAAGGCTGTGTGATGATGTAGTGCACATAAAAATAACTTTTGCCATTAAATACCGAATGCATTTCTTAAATGGGTTTATCATCGCGTTTTCATCTGTACTGATGATTGTGTCAAACTGTTGCGTTATGTAACAAATGTGCCCACTCTGGTCTTGTCACATGCACTTTAGCCAACAGCTCTCACATACAGTGGGGGTAGGCTATCCACATTGTGAGATTATGGAGAAAAACAATAGTATTTGTCAAACGGCAGCCAAGTGTTGCCCATCATGTCACCAGAATAAACCCTCAATGTTTATTGGAAAGGAGCATCCACCAACCTGTGAAGTTCAAAATGTATGTAATCTGTAGCCTAATAAACTGCATGCTTTCCCGAGTCGTAGAGGGAGTAGAATGCACAATAATGTTACTTAAATTGACTGGCCATCTCGGCGAGAAATATCATTTGACATGTGTTAAACAAATCTAAACTAACACATTTTTATTTGTAAAAGTAATATAAACCCAACACATTTTATAGGATCAGATATTTTTTTAATTGAACAATTACACATTATTGAACAATTATTGTATCTATTTTCTTTTTAACTAGTAAACCTACACAATTTTTAAGCAGTGTATTAGTTAGTTAACATTCTACCTAACAGATCAACAATTATAGGTACAAGCTAATAACAAGGTATATATGCTATTTTATTGAACAAGCAACTTAACTCAAATAATGATGTGCGCTAGGCATCTCCCCAGCTCTCTCCAGGTTGTTGTGCCTTTTGGCTGGCTAGCTGCTCAATGCTTTCCTCCAGATATTGCCACTGTTCTCGCTCACACCACCATCAGCTGTGTGTCTCCGCCAGTTCCAGAAAGTCCACTCCTTGCATACGTACTGTAAATATGATGAATCATAGATTGGCAAGGAAATCCTCTTCATCTTCACTGTCCAACTGCATCGTCACGGAGCTGGAACCAGCAGAAGAGGATGGAGTGGCCTTAAAGCTGTATGCTGCTGTGGTGCCAAACTGCTGCAGAACTTCACTTGGTAGTTTATGCTGGTAAGAGGTATCACAAGCCAGCTTCATTCCATACCACACCAGGAGTATGGAGTTGAGTGTGCAGTGACATTCTATTTTTTTTTTTTTTATATATATTTTTTAAAATTTTACCCCCTTTTCGTGGTATCCAATCGCTAGTAATTACTCTTGTCTCATCGCTACAACTCCCGTACGGGCTCGGGAGAGACGAAGGTCGAAAGCCATGCGTCCTCCGAAGCACAACCCAACCAAACCACACTGCTTCTTAACACACTGCCTCCAACCCGGAAGCCAGCCGCACCAATGTGTCGGAGGAAACACTGTGCACCTGGCCCCCTTGGTTAGCGCGCACTGCGCCCGGCCCGCCACAGGAGTCGCTGGAGCGCGATGAGACAAGGATATCCCTACCGGCCAAACACTCCCTAACCCGGACGACGCTAGGCCAATTGTGCGTCGCCCCACGGACCTCCCGGTCGCGGCCGGCTGCGACAGAGCCTGGACGCGAACAGCCATTCAACCTCTGCATTTGAGTGTGGCAAGGAGAAGGCAGCGAGTGCAGCTTTGCACAGTTTTTCAAATGGATTTGACCCGGAAGAGTGTAGTTATTCACTTCATTCCAAAACTCGACTGTATTTTCTTAAACAAATGGATGTTTCTCCATTGGGAAACAATTGTATCAATTGTTTGGGGCTGGTACCCCAGTAGCTCAGCTACTTTAATAATTTCAGTGGTGCCTTTATTGTGCTTTAGTGTTTCCTTAACACTGAACAAGGCCATGTTTCACAAGGCTTTGCAAGTTTGTCTGGGAGCCTTGCTTGCAGCTCCTTGCTTAAAGCAACAATGCAGTTGATGCACTGTCTCCAAATGACCTTTTCGTCCTCTGGCGCAAGACTGAGTTGGTACACCGTGCTCTCGAAAAAGGTACCCAAGGTATGGTGACGGACTGAGATGTCCGTCAATGGCATCCTCCAGGACATCAATTTTTGCCATAGGGTTGACTACTCTGCTGCAAATTGATGTTAAGAGGTGTACCAGATGGTCCAAAAGCTTGACAGGATCTGTTTGCTCTCCCTCAAATGACTTCACTGCAATTGTATTTCAGACAGGATTGATTTCAAGAATGTCAGGTAGACATAGTTGATCTTGTCCACGTACCTGGCGTGGAGCATATCTGCCATGTAGCAATGATCACTGGCCTTGGTCAACTCAAAGTGGAGCTTCAGTTCTTCCCACTGGCTCAATATACGAGTTACCGCAGGCTCAATCGATAGATAATGTGTGGCACAAACTTTGGTGATCTGCAGGGGATTCTGGCCACAATTAATGGTGGCATACAGTGCTTTGCATGCCTTGCGCCATTTTGGGGAAATCGAAAACCAGTTGTAGTTTCCCTGATTAAGTACTCAACACTCCTAGGGATGGTTTCTTTGGATGCAGCGCTGACAGCCAATTGTGAAGAATGGCACACACAGCGGATGAGTACCAAACTGGGCAATGCACATTCTTCCTTTAAAATCTTGTGCACCCCGTTGTGCATCCCAGTCATCACGGACGCATTATCAGTGCCAATACCCTGAATATTCTCTTTTAAGGTTACACGTCTCAAGAAACTCAACTACCACCTTTGCTATTGATCTGGAATCCCCCCTACAATTCAACCAGCCTCAGAAATGTGTACACAAGTTCTTTTTTTAGCACTGAAATACCGAATCACCACACCCAGGTATTTCGAGACACTGACATCAGTGGACTCATCCAAAAGGAGACTGAACTTCTCATCCCCCACATCTGATGTTTCCCTTTTGAGAAAATAAGGAGCCAGTATTCCTCTAATCATTTCTGTGCACTTGGTGCGGTGCATTTTGAAGTTTGTTGCTACCACAGAATTGCGGAAATTCTGTAGTATACTAGTGCCATAGTAGCTTCTGCACTTATCCACTTTCTTAACCAACTGTGGTAATGTAGACTGCAGTGCAGGGTTGTACGGTTAGATTTATTTATATGCTTTGCTGTAGCACAATGTTTTTTGATGTCATACATTTTTGTAAGCATATCTGATTTGCAGTACGCACAGTATGCCTGACAATCATCCCCAATTATTGGCTTCAGCCACCCTTTAAATTCAGGTATAGACTCCCACTCTTTTCTGTACAATTTTGATTGATGTAAGTTCTGTTCAAGATCAAACATTTGTGACCAACTATATTCATTGGGTTTGTCTCGTCAAACGCTGCAGTCAGTCAACAATGATTTGCAATTTGCTGAAATTGCTGCTGGCCTGCTGCTGCCCTGTGCACCTGCTGCTGATGTCACTCACAATGCACTTTTGCAGCCAGGCCCGTGTGTTGTGACAGTGTGTGACAGGGAAAATTGTTTTTGTGTCATTTAGAGGGAAAATGCATCCATTTTAGCATTTGAGTCACTTTTCAAAAGTTTCTAAAAGTTCCAAAGAAATGTTTAAGTAACTAAATTTGTTGCTAGGTGCTGTTTGAAAAAAAAGTTGCCAGGGTAGTCTGAAAAGTTGCTAAATCAAGCTAAATTGGCATCACTGTGAGCTACCGGGTTATACTGTAGCATTCACAGAATTGACCGAAACGGTGGCGGCGTGTGTGTTTTTTACTAGGAATGATGTGCATTTTAACCATCGTTCAGATCTGAAAATAGATGGTCTTGAGGTTGCATGGGTAAATATACTTCTTCCTAAATGTCATCCTATACGTGTTGGTGTGTGCTATCGACCTCCTAAGCAGAATCATTTATATGATTTAATCGAATTGCTGTGGTCACAATGTATTTGCTGATAGAGAATGTATTCTGCTTGGTGATATTAATACAAATGTGGAGTCATCACCCAAGAAAAGTACACTAGTAAATTCCCTGTATAACTTCAATCAGTTATTTGGACTAAAACAACTGATTGTTGAGCCAACCCGGGTGCGTATTGATAGTAAATGAACTTTGGATTTGATTATTGTATCAGATCAAGAGAACATCTGTCAGTCAGGAGTCTTAAATATTGGTTTAAGTGATCATTTGGTAACCTACTGTACCCGTAAGAAATCCAAAATGCTACTACAGCCAGGTAATAAATACATGAAGGTACAGTCTATGAAACAATACTCTAACGTTTTGTAGAGGTCCTTGGAATTTTGGATTTGTCTCATGTACTAAACTGTGATGTTGATCAAGCTTGGTATCATTTTAAATATATGTTTGTCGGCACACAATTCTGGCTCCGATTAAACAAATTCGAATCTAACAGATCTTATGAGATCTTAGACCTCATAAGGAAAATGGATCGCTACCTGGCCAGATTCAGATGGACAAATCTACAACAAGATTATGACGGTTATATTAACTGTAGAAACCAGGCAAGATACAAAATGGATAAGGCCAAATCCCAACATTATATAGATGCCATTAATGACAACTTACATCAGCCTCAAACTGTGGAAAATTTTTATGGACATTGTCTCAAACTCCCCATAAAAAGGTAAAATCCTGTAGAATTGGCATGGATAGTGATGTTTTATGTTTATGACCAAGCAAAGGTTGCAAATTATTTTACCACATTTTTTACCACTATAGCCTCATCTCTGGTTAAGTTACCCATCTGCTCTGGACACAGTGGCCAGTCCTTCATAAACAACTTTTACCATAGCAAAGGTATCACAAATTATTTGTTTGAGCTGTGCATGGTAACAGAGGACAACGTTTCTAATCTACTATGCTTAATGAGCACAAACAAAGCAACTGGGCTGGATAACTTTCCTGCAAGATTCATAAAGGATAGTGCTTGTGTCACTGCTAAAATGATAACGCATATTGTAAACCTTTCTATTAGTTGGACCAGGTCTCCCTTGGAAAAGAGATGTTATGTCATTGAGAAAAACCAGTATAAATAAAGGTTAAAAAAAAGAAGTGGTACATTTCCCAATGATCTCAAAACAGCCTGGGTGTTTACACTTCACAAGAAGAGCAGTAAAACAAATGTAGGAATCTACAGACCTGTGTAAATCCTCAGCACCTCATCCAAAGTTGTTGAAAGATTTGTTTTTAATAACCTTGAGGGATACATTCTTGAGCACAAACTTCTTTATGAACTACAATCTGGCTTTAGAACAGCTCACTCCATGGATACTTGCCTGATCTGTTTCACCTGTGCTTGTCTCCACCCCCTCCAGGTGTCACCCATCTTCCCCACTTACAATTGAAGTCGGAAGTTTACATACACTTTGGGTGGAGTCATTAAAACTCGTTTTTAAACCACTCCACAAATATCTTGTTAACAAACTATAGTTTTGGCAAGTCGGTTAGGACATCTACTTTGTGCATGACACAAGTAATTTTTCCAACAATTGTTTACAGACAGATTATTTCACTTATCATTCGCTGTATCACAATAACAGTGGGTCAGAAGTTTACATGTGCCTTTAAACAGCTTGTAAAATTCCAGAAAATGATGTCATGGCTTTAGAAGCTTCTGATAGGCTAATTGACATCATTTGAGTCAACTGGAGGTGTACCTGTGGATATATTTCAAGGCCTATCTTCAAACTCAGTGCCTCTTTGCTTGACATCATGGGAAAATCAAAAGAAATCAGCCAAGACCTCAGAAAAAAAAATTGTAGACCTCCACAAGTCTGGTTCATCCTTCTGAGAAATTTCCAAACGCCTGAAGGTACCACGTTCATCTGTACAAAAAATAGTACGCAAGTATAAACACCATGGGACCACGCAGCCGTCATACCGCTCAGGAAGGATGCGCGTTCTGTCTCCTAGAGATGAACGTACTTTGGTGCAAAAAGTGCAAATCAATCCCAGAACAACAGCAAAGGACCTTGTGAAGATGCTGGAGGAAACGGGTACAAAAGTATCTATATCCACAGTAAAACGAGTCTTATATCGACATAACCTGAAAGGCCGCTCAGCAAGGAAGAAGCCACTGCTCCAAAACCGCCATAAATAAGCACATGGGGACAAAGATCATACTTTTTGGAGAAAAAATATTTACAACCTCTGGGGTATAACATGTTGGGCAAAGAGGTATAAGAGAGTGACATACAATGCATTCAGAAAGTATTCCACTTGACTTTTTCCACATTTTGTTACGGAACAGCCTTATTCTAAATTGGATTAAAGAAAAATGAACCCTCATCAATCTATCTATACCCAATAATGACTAAGCAAAAACAGATTTTTAGAAATGTTTTCAAATGTATTGAAATTATAAAAAATAAAAAAAACTTATTTACATAATGTGGGTTTTCCTATAAAAGTTGCGTCATACATTCAGGATATTAGATATATAAACTTCCGTAACACCATGGTTTTAATAACACAGCTTGTGGGATGCTGGGGAATTGTATGGCATGGAGGAGTGCATGGTGTCATAGTATTTACTGTCAGCCACAGTTGCCATTAATGATAGTTCGACCACCAGAGGGCATCTTTGAGAAGCTTGCTGGTGCTTGTTTACTTTTCCAAATGCAGGCCAGACATTTTGATTGCTATACCCTCTCCGGAAAAGCATATTCCAAGGTTTTTAATGAGCCTAGTTTTGCCAAACACCACAAAATATTTTACAGATGGTCTCTCTTTCAAAATACAATGTTTTCCTAGAATAACCACAGCTCCATGACTACTGATGACAATCAGCAAATACCGATTTTGGGAAAATATCCTTTCTATTTTATTCTGTTATTTTCCATCATATTCATATTGTAAAGGGCTGGGGAATATAAGCATGTGATGTTTCCTGCACCATATGCATATTAAGAGTAGAATAGCTGGGACTCGATGAGTAGCCTACCAATAGCCGCCAGTCTAATATATACATTTAATAAACACAATCACAAAGAAATCCATTCATATTTTGTTTAGAAAGGTCATAAAAAAACATGCTACTAAGACAATTTATTTCAAAATAACATAATAGCATTTTTGAAGATGCATTTACCTGTGCTATGATAGCTGAGATTGATGAGGGAAAAAACTATTTATCCCATTTTAGAATAAGGTTGTAATGTAACAAAATGTGGAAAAAGTAAAGGGGTCTGAATACTTTCCGAATGCACTGTATAGCTCCTAACCCTATCTTCGCCAATGAGAACCAAGAGGAGCCTAGCTTCGTCCTTTATGACTGGGAAAGGCCTCAATTCTAGGCCGTAGGAAATCCTACATTCATCTTATTAGAACAGAACAGGATGGATCAACAGTGATTCATATTACTGGTTTTCACCCTAAAAAAAGTTAGTTGTGTCTTGCTGCATAACACATTGTCTACCCAGATGATGTGGATCATTGTCAGGTTATTAGACAAATAAGCTCCAGTAACACCATGGTTTTAATAGCACTTTAAACAGGTAGAGTGTGTTTGTTTTGGGTCCACACTGGTAAGTTAACTTATGTAAATGCCTAGTCACAGAGGATTTTCTCCTGAATAACTGGCCAGGGCATAGTACTTTCCATTCAGCTTCAGGCAACTTTGATGTACAGTAAGGCTTGATCACACCTGTAGTGACTACTTCTATCTGTCAAATCCATTGTTGCTTATCCATTGTTCATTAGATATATCAATGTAATTACACCCAACACAATGTTGAAAAACAGAATGTTTCCCAACACTAACACTAGCTTCCCAACGCTGCCAGCAATTTAGCAGAAGAAAGTGAAAGCTGCAACAGGGACTCTAACTAGGGCTCATACGTGGCAAAGTGAGCTCTAACAGCTGTTTTTTTGCGGGTCTTATATTTCTCCACATTTATTGATGAACTATTGTATATATTTTGTGACAACCTGGTAGATTAACAATATTGGGTTGTTAACACTTTTTTTTGTTATATATAAATGTGGGACACAAAAAAAGGCAGTGTAGAACATCATTGCCAAAAATGCATTGCTGCTGAAATACTTTTTGTACATATTTGCATGAATTGAGTGTGAGATTGTGTTGCTTTTTTTCATGCATCAGGTAATTCATCCGCATTAAATGGTTGGATAGGAACATGGTTAGGGTTGTGTAAATGAACCTATGAGCCCCAGCACCAAATGAATAGAAGATGTAGGCATCAAACTGGGTGTTAATTGATGTAAATGGCTATAAAATATACAAAATAAATTGTGTATGTGATGGCATTGTCAGTGTGCCTCCATACTTTGCACAAGTCCTCATATTCTAAAATCAAATGATTTCTCAAACAAGATGGGACCAACATGGTTGAGTACCTGCACCAGGCGCAGTGACCAGACCCTACCCATTTGCTTTGGCTCTTGGGGACTGCTCACAGGTGTTTATATTCATTAGTGGACCGGCATTAGAGCAAGGTACACTGCTTTGGGCACTGGATGTGTGCTTCAAGTCCTATTGTGTTTATCAACTTTCCCACTGTGCCCCTGCATGGGGATTCCTACAGATCATGTTATATCAGCTGCCAGGAACAGAATCCCCCGCAGTTGCGAGAATGTATTTTTTCCACTGAACAATAGTGGATAAGTATCTGCTCTTGTATGTAGTGTGAGAAGTGGCAGAAGGAAGCAAAGCCCTCCTGTGAATTAATAGATCAATGGATGGATGAGTCATGACTGTTTCATTCCAATGCTAATATGCTCATGAGGCACTATTTATAGCTCTGTTAGATTGATTTTTAGTTTTTTTTTTAAAATGGATTTGTGCCTGCTTTTTGCCTACAGTACGGTATGTGGCTCGCTTGCCTTTAGTTCAACTACTGAAACACATCCTGGTACGCTTTCATTCAATCACAACAATTTATTTTAAATACAAATATTACATTTTGGGGATTGTGAAAAGTGCTTTCTGAATGAAATACAGTTATTAAGTAATGAGTCATTAGTCCATGTCCTTAGTAGAGTGACCTTCAAATGTAATATTTTACAGACCGTTATTATTGTATGGAAAAACAGCATGGTGTGTGTGTGTGTGCTGTCATCCAAGACAGCCAAAGTGTGTCAGTGAATGTGAATATCTATTGATGAGTTCTGGCACTGTCTGATAGACAGATCTGTGTTAAAACCACTTAAGACAGACAGTGTCACACACACACGCTTTGTTTTTCTCAAATTGCAATCTGCGTTTGCACATCAAGTTCAAGTGAGGCTTTAGTAATGTTTGGACTGTTTGGTTCATTAAATAATATCAATAAATTCTAATCAGTCCTATCTTATAAAATCTTATCTTGTGAAATAATACATATTTAGACAATAGGGCTTTGTTTCAATGTGCTATTTAAAAAAAGTATATATTCTTGTACATTCTCTGAAGTGATGCATGTTCTGAAATGCAGGCAATAGAAATGATTTGAAATTCAACATTGTATCTTAAGAAAGGGAGGGTGTGGGAAGGTAGAGAAGTCAAAAATATGAAATTAGGATAACAAATGAAAATCTCTTAAGGATTACATACTATAAATTACCCAGCTGCTGGGTCAATCCCCGAACCCAATGTGCTGAATTTATATCACAACCCTAATAAAAAAGCATGAGCTGGCGCACACCCAGAGAAAACTATTTATTGTAGAGGTGCTGACTAATGGTGAATAAACTGCAAGCTATAAAAACAAAGAAAGTCACACACTCCATATGTATAACCTCCCAGTAATTTATTGGGTAAAATAAATTGGGTTGTTTTAACCCAAAATAGTTTAATTTACCCAGCAGTTAGGTCAAGCGCTCAACCAAGGCTCTGGGTTAGAATCACAACCCAAACCCAATGGATTGAATTAACCCAATGCTGTGCTTGTCCAATATTGACCCAACGCTGGGTTGAATTAACCCAATGCTGTGCTTGTCCAATATTGACCCAACGCTGGGTTGAATTAACCCAATGCTGTGCTTGTCCAATATTGACCCAACGCTGGGTTGAATTAACCCAATGCTGTGCTTGTCCAATATTGACCCAACGCTGGGTTGAATTAACCCAATGCTGTGCTTGTCCAATATTGACCCAACGCTGGGTTGAATTAACCCAATGCTGTGCTTGTCCAATATTGACCCAACGCTGGGTTGAATTAACCCAATGCTGTGCTTGTCCAATATTGACCCAACGCTGGGTTGAATTAACCCAATGCTGTGCTTGTCCAATATTGACCCAACGCTGGGTTGAATTAACCCAATGCTGTGCTTGTCCAATATTGACCCAACGCTGGGTTGAATTAACCCAATGCTGTGCTTGTCCAATATTGACCCAACGCTGGGTTGAATTAACCCAATGCTGTGCTTGTCCAATATTGACCCAACGCTGGGTTGAATTAACCCAATGCTGTGCTTGTCCAATATTGACCCAACGCTGGGTTGAATTAACCCAATGCTGTGCTTGTCCAATATTGACCCAACGCTGGGTTGAATTAACCCAATGCTGTGCTTGTCCAATATTGACCCAACGCTGGGTTGAATTAACCCAATGCTGTGCTTGTCCAATATTGACCCAACGCTGGGTTGAATTAACCCAATGCTGTGCTTGTCCAATATTGACCCAACGCTGGGTTGAATTAACCCAATGCTGTGCTTGTCCAATATTGACCCAACGCTGGGTTGAATTAACCCAATGCTGTGCTTGTCCAATATTGACCCAACGCTGGGTTGTCGAAATTACCCAAATGTAGTTATTTTTATCACAGCATTTTTTAGAGTAACAATAATTCATTTTGGAAAGAAAATATGAATTGCCATATTAAACATAACTGAATTTCTACATTTTAAGATGCCAAAATATAAATTGTTTACAGTATCCTAATTTAGTTTTCTGATTGTTTCAGTCCATACATTCAGCAAGCTTTGGATGAAGGACTTCCATAGGGCCGCCATCTCCAAAGTTCACTTAAAAAGGCAATAGTGCTGAACTGGGTTTGATTTAGTTTTTGTTGTAATTCTTTTAAACTTCCATTGGTTAATCTATTGTTCAGTTGTCACTTGGCTCATGTAAATAATTAAGTAGTTGTCCCTTTAAACATCCTAAAGTCAACATCTCCGTACTGTGAACATTTCTCTCATGTAAATGTTTTAGCTACACAAAAATAATAAACAATTTATTTGGGAAATATCCAGTCTTTGCTATTTTCTTTATTACCATGCTGATGATTTCAAGTTGTATTGGATGTATTTTTCTGTTGAAGACATTGAATACATGTTTAGTATATTTACCACATGTAGGATGTACATTTTCTTCTCTGAAGTAAGTTCATGTGATTTGGTTTATGTAGATACATTTAAATGTTTAACACACAGTAACCAAAAAACGGATCTAATTTGCATATTCATGCTGAGTTTGCAGCGAATAGAATGTTTCCAATAATTGTTTTCCAGAAGATCACAAGTTGCTGCAAATTTAGTTTGCCATAAAACTAATTTGCATGTGAAAATATGATCTTGTCACAGTAGTAAGTAAAATTAGGTAATTGAACATTTACCTTCCTTATATATTCGATTCAATCTAATTTCAGATGATTAGAAACTCAAAAACATGCTTTGCATAATAAGCTACATACAATGAAACAAATGTGTTTTTAAGCACAATAAATAGGTTTGGCTGTATCAGGTCAGGATAAGGGTCAGTGCATTTAGGGAATGGAGCAACAGGCGGAGCAACATGGCCAGTGAGTGGTACACAGCATGTAGTGGTGTATGATTCCATGCTTGACAGTAGGTCACTGTTCACACACACACTCCCCCTTCTTCTGTTATCTTTACCAGATTATGAAGCAAAAATCCTCCAATCAGCCTATCAGCAACTCCCCATTACTGTGATGCCAAATCAAATCACAGCTCTATCACATGATGACAAATCAACACAAGGCTATAGGAAACACGATTTGTTCAATGTTCCTAAATATTAAGAGTAGGTGAAATGGAATTGCAGAAAATGTCTAAATTGTAGAATTAACATGGGAGAATGGAGCCAGGCCCAGTCAATCAGAATGAGTTTTTCCCTACAAAAAAACTTTATTACAGACTGAAATACTCCTCAGTTTCATCAGCTGTCTTGGTGACTGGTCTCAGACTATCCCACAGGTGAAGAAGCCAGATGTGGAGGTCCTGGGCTGGCATGAATACACATGGTCTGTGGTTCTGAGGCCGGTTGGACACACTGCCAAATATTCTAAAACAACGTTGGAGGCGGCTTATGGTAGATAAATTAACATTAAATTATCTGGCAACAGCTCTGGTGGACATTCCTGAAGTAGGCATGCCAATTGTGCTCCCTCAAAACTTGCAACATCTGTGGCATTGTGTTGTGTGACAAAACTGCACATTTTAGAGTGGCCTTTTATTTTCCCCAGCACAAGGTGCACCTTTGTAATGGTAATGCTGTTTAATCAGCTTCTTGATATGCCACACCTGTCAGGTAGATGAATTATCTTGGCAAAGGAGAAATACTCACTAATAGGGATGTAAGCAAATGAATGCACAACATTTGAGAGAACTAAGCTTTTGGTGCATATGGAAGATTTATTTTATTTCAGCTCATGAAATATGGGACCAACACTTTACATGTTGGGTTTATATTTTTATTCAGTATAGATTACTTTTTCTCATCCAAAATTCTGTCATGACATTGACTTCAAAATATTTCATCCATCAGAGGCTATAAAAAAATGGATTATTGTAACGTTCGTCGTCTGAAGATGAGGAATCATCGGACCAAAGCGCAGCGCGGTAAGTGTTCATGTTATATTTTTATTAAAACAGAACACTAAACAAAAATAACAAAGAGAATGAATGAAAACGAAACAGTCCTGTAAGGTGCAGCAACACAAAACAGAAAACAACTACCCACAAAACACAGGTGGGAAAAGGCTACCTAAGTATGGTTCTCAATCAGAGACAACGATAGACAGCTGCCTCTGATTGAGAACCACACCTGGCCAAACACATAGAAATAGAAAACATAGAACAAAAACATAAAATGCCCACCACAACTCACGCCCTGACCAAACCAAAATAGAGACATAAAAAAGGAACTAAGGTCAGGCCGTGCCAATTATATTCTATTAGCAGATTTAGGTAAGAACAATATGACCCCCAGACAAATACATCTCAGTGGCACTAATGCCTAAATACTTGCGATTAGAATACATATTGCTCAGCATTGTCCCAGGCTACCAGCCATATCTTTTATGCTGTAGTCGGATAAAAAGTTTGTGTAGAGCTGCAGATAGGATACACATAATATAATACATTTTACAAATAGGTCCTAGCTAGGTCATAACTAGCCTGCTATACCGTGATTACGCAGTATGCGCATGCCTAATTTCAGTCATCAGCTTCATACGTGCAGTACCATACTGTAATCAGATTATACCACAATCACACCATCTGTCACGTTCCTGACCTGTTTTCTGTTGTTTGGTATGTGTTTATTGGTCAGGGCGTGAGTTTTGGGTGGGCAGTCTATGTTTTCTGTTTCTATGTTGGTTTTGGGTTGCCTGGTATGGCTCTCAATTAGAGGCAGGTGTTTGACGTTTCCTCTGATTGAGAGTCATATTAAGGTAGGTTGTTCTCACTGTTTGTTTGTGGGTGATTGTCGTCCGTGTCTGTGTCTGCGCACCACACGGGACTGTAGCGTTTGTTCGTTCGTTTGTTATAGTCTGTACCTGTTCCTACGTGCTTCGTGTTATATGTAAGTTCTCATGGTTTAGGTCAGTCTACATTCGTTTTTGTTATTTTGTAATCTTTCCAAGTGTTTGTTTTCTTGTTTCGTCGTTTGCTTTAATAAATCATTATGTATTCACAACCCGCTGCATTTTGGTCGAATCACTCCTCCTCCTCTTCGTATGAAGAGGAGGAGGAATGCCGTTACACCATCTACCGCGCTATGGTCTATATCAACCGAGACAGCTGTATATATATGTAGCCATGAAATATTTTTGCGCCATCTTCTTCGTATTGCAAAAACACAACTACTTACACACAATACACGCTGTAACACAATACAATATTACTCCTCCAAGATCTTTAAATTATTTTTACTAACCCCCAAACAATCAAAGTCTAGCTCATCAACAATATCATTCCCCTAGGAATACTTAAACATAAAAACACTTTCTACCAAAAAACTCTGGCTTGTTACCACCCACAGCATTTTCTAAAAGATATGATATGAAAAAGCTGTAAGAGATTAAATGAATCCCCGGGAAGGGCCATTACCTGTTCTTGGCTTGGCCCGCTGACCAGCCTGGTGGCTTCTGTGGGGCCAAGGATGGGGGTCTTGACCCCGTCTGTGGTGGACATGGTCCTCTGGTCCTACGGACCTGGTAGTGGAGGGAAGCTGAGGGGCTGAAGGGCCGGTGGTGGTACAGCAGCAGGGAGAGACAGAGGCAGCTGATCCTGGCTGGATCCCACAGGGTCTGTGTGTGTTTGTGTGTCAGAGCTCCCATTCATCCCCTACCACCTCTGTCATCAACTGACACTGCAGGCCGCTGTGCAAACAGCCTATTGGACCGCACTGTTCAAACCAATCATTCACTAAGCAAATTAAATGGGATAATGCCGCTTTTAATAAACGTATAATATGAAGTCCTATGCAGTTTGGTCGTAGACATCTCACCTCTTTCTAAGGTGTGCTAATGTTTTGTCTATAGTGATTACATAAACTCAGCAAAAAAAGAAATGTCCCTTTTTCAGGACCCTGTCTTTCAAAGATAATTCGTAAAAATCCAAATAACTTCACAGATCTTCATTGTAAAGGGTTTAAACACTGTTTCCCATGCTTGTTCATTGAACCATAAACAATTAATGAACATGCACCTGTGGAACGGTCGTTAAGACGCCAACAGCTTACAGACGGTAGGCAATTAAGGTCACATTTATGAAAACTTAGGACACTAAAGAGGCCTTTCTAATGACTCTGAAAAACACCAAAGAAAAATGCCCAGGGTTCCTGCTCATCTGCGTGAACGTGCCTTAGGCATGCTGCAAGGAGGCATGAGGACTGCAGATGGGGTCAGGGCAATAAATTGCAATGTCCGTACTGTGAGGACAGTACTGCGCTAAGACAGCGCTACATGGAGACAGGACGGACAGCTGATCGTCCTCGCAGTGGCAGACCACGTGTAATAACACCTGCACAGGATCGGTACATCCGAACATCACACCTGCGGGACAGGTACAGGATGGCAACAACAACTGCCCGAATTACACCAGGAATGCACAATCCCTACATCAGTGCTCAGACTGTCCACAATAGGCTGAGAGAGGCTGGACAGAGGGCTTGTAGGCCTGTTGTAAGGCAGGTCCTCACCAGACATCACTGGCAACAACGTCGCCTATGGGCACAAACCCACCGTTGCTGGACCAGACAGGACTGGCAAAAAGTGCTCTTCACTGACGAGTCTCGGTTTTGTCTCACCAGGGGTGATAGTCAGATTTGCGTTTATCGTCGAAGGAATGAGCGTTACACCGAGGCCTGTACTCTGGAGCGGGATCGATTTGGAGGTGGAGGGTCCGTCATGACCTGGGGCGGTGTGTCACAGCATCATCGGACTGAGCTTGTTGTTATTGCAGGCAATCTCAACGCTGTGCATTACAGGGAAGACATCCTCCTCCCGGTACCCTTCCTGCAGGCTCATCCTGACATGACCCTCCAGCATGACAATGCCACTAGCCATACTGCTCGTTCTGTGCGTGATTTCCTGCAGTACAGGAATGTCAGTGTTCTGCCATGGCCAGCGAAGAGCCCGGATCTCAATCCCATTGAGCACATCTGGGACCTGTTGGATCGCAGGGTGAGGGCTAGGGCCATTCCACACAGAAATGTCCGGGAACTTGCAGGTGCCTTGGTTGAAGAGTGGGGTAACATCTCACAGCAAGAACTGGCAAATCTGGTGCAGTCCATGAGGAGGAGATGCACTGCAGTACTTAATGCAGCTGGTGGCCACACCAGATACTGACTGTTACTTTTGATTTTGACCCCCCCTTTGTTCAGGGACACATTATTCCATTTCTGTTAGTCACATGTCTGTGGAACTTGTTCAGTTTATGTCTCAGTTGTTGAATCTTGTTATATTTATACAAATATTTACACATGTTAAGTTTGCTGAAAATAAACACAGTTGACAGTGAGAGGACATTTCCTTTTTTGCTGAGTTTATTTATGAAAACGTCCCTGTTCCCAGTCTGTAGTTAAAAAAAGATATTGAGCTAGCCAAAGTATTATGTTTGATCTCAATCTCTAGTATCAATGTGCATAATTGATTCAATTTGATCATAATAATTATTCACTTTACTGTTCCATTGCTGGGCCTTTTAGCAACAGTATAAAAATATCATAATTTGATCTGTTTCTGTCAATGTATCAGATTGACTAAACCTGTGCTTCTGAACCCTTCTCACTTGATGAGGCTGAGACACATCAACACTACAGCATGATTCACAATACCATGAAAACTTTACAAACAACTCCTGAATATGGGAACACAGATCGAAAAGCACTCAAATGAAATGTACATTTTAGGTATATTGCAATATATGTATTCTTACACAGATTATTTTGTTAGCAATTTTATTTTAATTCTCCCAGTAAAACTGACATATATTTTCATTTACATTTTAGGCATGTAGTAGACACTCTTATCCAGAACGACTTAGCGCATTGTCACGATCGTCTTCGTGAGAGAGAAAGGACCAAGGCGCAGCGTGTGCAAAATACATCTCTTTATTTTGGAAGAGAGAAAAAACACGAAACGAACACTATACACAAACTAACAAAACAACAAACGACCGTGAAGCTAAATAACGTAAGTGCACAGACAAGCAACAAACGTTCAACATAGACAACACCCCACAAAAGCCTACTGCCTATGGCTGCCTTAAATATGGCTCCCAATCAGAGACAATGAATGACAGCTGTCTCTGATTGAGAACCAATCTAGGCAGCCATAGACATAACTAGACAACACTACTCTACTCTGCCCCATACACATACAACACCCCTAGACATTACAAAACACATACCTTCCCCATGTCACACCCTGACCTAACTAAAAAACATAAAGAAAACAAAGAATACTAAGGCCAGGGCGTGACACGCATTCATCTGAGACAAGCACATATTGTAACGGATTTCCTCTTCGTCTGAGGAGGAGTAGCAAGGATCGGACCAATGTGCAGCGTGGTAAGTGTCCATAATGAGATATTTAATAACTCAACAGAACACTGAACAAAATAACAAAAGTACAAACAAACAACCGAAACAGTCCCGTATGGTACTAACACAGGAAACAACCACCCACAAAACACAATAGAAAACAGGCTACCTAAATATGGCTCCCAATCAGAGACAACGACTGACACTTGCCTCTGATTGAGATCCATACTAGGCCAAACACATAGAAATATAACAACAGAACAAAACATAGAAAAACAACATAGAATGCCCACCCCAACTCACGCCCTGACCAACTAAAATAAAGACATAAAAAAGGAACTAAGGTCAGAACGTGACACATATCACTGTCATAGTAAGTACATTTTTCCTCAATACTGTAAAGCAGGGGTTTTAAACTTTTCTTGCCCAGGAACCCCCGCTCAGGCAAACCGGTGACCCAGGGATCTCCATCATATGTTAGCAAAAAACTTTTTCAGATGTCTTGTCTTATCAGATGAATTAGAATGGCAAGAATAATATTAAAGCAAATTTCCTGAAATTCTACACATCTTGCCATGCGGCGGAGTGAACATTTGGCAATTTTAAAGCTAATTCCCTGCAATTCTACACATTTTGAAGGTCCCCAAGAATACAGCGGCCTCCATCATTCTTAAATGGAAGAAGTTTGGAACCACCAAGACTCTTCCTAGAGCTGGCCACCCAGCCAAACTGAGCAATCGCGGGAGAAGGGCCTTGGTCAGGAAGGTGACCAAGAACACGATGGTCAGTCTGACAGAGCTCTAGAGTTCCTCTGTGGAGATGCGAGAAACCTTCCAGAAGGACAACCATCTCTGCAGCACTCCACCAATCAGGCCTTAATGGTAGAGTGGCCAGACGGAAGCCACTCCTCAGTAAAAGGCACATGACAGCCCACCTGAAGTTTGCCAAAAGGCACCTTAAGACTCTCAGACCATGAGAAACAAGATTCTTTGGTCTGATGAAATCAAGATTGAACTCTTTGGCCTGAATGCCAAGCGTCACGTCTGGAGGAAACCTGGCACCATACCTACGGTGAAGCATGGTGGTGGCAGCAACATGCTGTGGGGATGTTTTTCAGTGGCAGGGACTGGGAGACTAGTCAGTAATGAGGGAAAGATTAACGGAGCAAAGTACAGAGAGATCCTTGATGAAAACCTGCTCCAGAGTGCTCAGGACCTCAGACTGGGGCGAATGTTCACCATCCAACAGGACAACGACCCTAAGCACACAGCCAAGACAATGCAGGAGTGGCTTCGGGACAAGACAACGCAGGAGTGGCCCAGTCAGAGCCCGTACTTGAGCCTGACCGAACATCTCTGGAGAGACCTGAAAATAGCCGTGCAGCAACATTCCCCATCAAACCTGATAGAGCTTGAGAGGATCTGCAGAGAGAATTGGAGAAACTCCCCAAATACAGGTGTGCCAAGCTTGTAGCGTCATACCCAAGAAGACTCGAGGCTGTAATCGCTGCCAAAGGTGCTTCAACCAAGTACTGAGTAAAGGGTGAATACTTATGTAAATGTGATATTTTTATTTATTTATATATATATATATATATATAAAGTTGCACAAATTTCTAAAATCCTGTTTTTGCTTAGTCATTATGGGGTATTGTGTGTAGATTAATGAGGGGGAAAAACGATTTAATACATTTTAGAATAAGGCTGTAACCTAACAAAATATGCAAAAAGTCAAGGGGTCTGAATACTTTCTGAAGTACACATACACATACACACACACACACACAATTATGTCATACTATATTTGTAAGGACTTCTTGGGGACCAACAAATGATTCCCATTCAAAATCCTATTTTCCCTAACCCTCAACCTAACCTCAACCTGTAACCCTAAACCTAACCCTAATTCTTGTGAGGACTTCTGGTACTCACAAGTAGGACTTCTGGTACTCACAAGTATCGTAAAACGTGAACAATTTTTAGGTCCTTCTTCTGACACCGCCTTGTATAGAGGTCATGGAAGGCAGGGAGCTCGGCCCCAGTGATGTACTGGGCCATATTCACCACCCTCTGTAGCGCAGTGCGGTCGAAAGCCAAGCAGCTGCTATACCAAGCTCTGATATAGTCAGTCAAGATGCTCTCAGTGGTGCAGCTGTAGAACGTTTTGAGGATATGCGGGCCCATGACAAATCTTTTTTTGCCTCCTGAGGGGGAAGAGTCATTGTCGTGCTCGCTTCACAACTGTGTTGGTGTGTTTGGTCCATGATAGATTCATAGTGATCTGGGCCCCGAGAAATTTGAAGCTCTCAACCCACTCCACTACAGCCCCGTCAATGTGAATGATTGCGTGTTTGGCCCTCCATTTCCTGTAGTCCACGATCAGCTCCTTTGTCTTGCTGACATTGAGAGAGAGGTTGTTGTCCTGGCACGTGTCGCTGACCTCCTCCCTGTAGGCTGTTTCATCGTCGTTGGTGATCAGGCCAACCGCTGTTGTGTCGTAAGAAAACATAATGATGGTGTTGGAGTTGTGCCCGGCCACAACTCCATGGGTGAACGGGGAGTACAGGAGGGGACTAAGCTCGCACCCTTGAGAAGCCCTGTGTTGAGGGTCAGCGTGGCGGATGTGTTGTTGCCTACCCTACAGCCCGTCAGGAAGTCCAGGATCGAGTTGCAGAGGGAGGTGTTTAATCCCAAGGTCCGTAGCTTGTTGATGAGCTTGGAGGGCACTATGGTGTTGAACGCTGAGCTGTAGTCAATGAACAGCATTCTCACGTAGGTGATCCGTTTGTCCAGGTGGGAAAGGGCAGTGGAGTGCAATAGAGATTGCATTATCTGTGGATCTGTTTTGGTGGTATATGATTTGGTGTGGGTCCAGGGTGTCTGGGATGATGGCAATGATGTGTGCCATGACTAGCCTTTCAAAGCATTTCATGGCTGCAGATGTGGGTGTTGCGGAGCAATAGTCATTTAGACTGGTTACCTTGGTGTTCTTGGGCACAGGGACTGTGGTTATCTGCTTGAAACATATAGGTATTACAGACTGGGCCAGAGAGAGTTTGAAAATGTCAGTGAAGACACTTGCCAGCTGGTCAACGCATGCTCAAAATAATGGAGCTGGAGGGAATAGCAGACATTTTACGGGCTCCTGACCAATTGGGCTATTTATTTATTTTATTTTTTATTTTTTTGCGCTGATCTTAAGTTTTTCTATACATCGGCAGGAAAGAACAGCAGCATCGGGTAAGCTCAGTGGTGGTGGTGTGTGTCTCTTTGTTAACAACAGCTGGTGTGCGATCTCGAGGTTTTGCTCCCCTGACTCAGAATACCTCATGATAAGCAGTAGACCATACTATTTGCCAAGAGATCTTTCATCTATATTAGTCAGAGCTGTCTATTTACCACCACAAACTGATGCTGCCACTAAGACCACACTCAACGAGCTGTATAGGGCCATAAGCAAACAAGAAAATGCTCACCCAGAGGCAGCACTCCACGCGGCCGGTGATTTTAATGCAGGAAAACTGAAATCCGTCGTACCTCATTTCTACCAGCATGTCACCTGTGCAACTGGACATGAATTAGTGAAATAAACGTACGGTATGTCTAATTAAAGCAGAGGTCTCCCAGCTGATCAGCACATGCTCTGAGTACGTGTCTAGGTAATCCGTCTGGCCCTGCAGTCTTGTGAGTGTTAACCTGTTTAAATGTCTTACATCTGTGAAAAAACTGTAGTTCACCTTTACTCCGCACAAAGAGAAGAATAAAAAGCTCCCCCTCCATTTGGCAGATCTGACCATGAAGCTCTATCCTCCTGATTCCTACTTACAAGCAAAAACTCAAACAGGAATTACCAGTGACACGCTCATATATGCATATATGGTAGTTCTTTCGCTAGCACAGACTGGAATATGTTCCGGTATTCATCCGATGGCATTGAGGAGTTCACTACATCAGTCAACGGCTTCATTAATAAGTGCATCGACGACGTTGTCCCTGCGGTGATTGTACGTACAGTACATATCCAGAAGCCATGGATTACAGGAAACATCCGCACTGAGCTAAAAGCTAGAGATGCCGCTTTCAAGAAGCGGGACACTAATCCGAACGCTTATAGGAAATCCCGCTACTCCCTCTGACGAACCACCTAAGAGGCAAAGCGTCAATACATGGATTACAAAGGGAAAACCAGCTGCGAGCTGCCCAGTGACGCGAGCCTACCAGCTGAGCTAAATGCCTTCTATGCTTGCTTCGAGGCAGGCAACACTGAACCATGCATGAGAGCACCAGCTGTTCCGGATGACTGTGTGATCACACTCTCCGTAGCCAATATGAGTAAGACCTTTAAACATTCACAAGGCTGCAGGGCCAGACAGATTACTCAGAGCATGTGCTAACCAGCTGGGAGACCTCTGCTTTTGTGGAGGGTTCATTAGATGTACCATACGTTTATTTCACAAATTCATGTCCATGGCCTCTGTTTCACTGGGTGTGTTTGTATGTGTGTGATGTACAAGGATACAACCGTGTGTTTGTAGGTGCCGTACGGCATGCACAACGTGTGTGTGTGTGTAAGCATCTGTGTGTGTGTACTCATGCAGGTGGATGTATTTGTCACACATCAGTAGATGTTCTGCCTGACGCACTCCTATTTGGCAGCCGTATGGTTGCACCCCCCGCTATGCAGTCGCCGTGGATTGTGAGAAATGGAGGCGGAGGGCGCCATGCCAAATGAGGCCCAGGGCCCGGTGGCCACTAGCGCCAGGAGCAGCAGTACGACTCCCAGTAACACCAGTGTCACCACCAGCAGCACTGGGAGGCCAACACTACCCTACATCTCTGTCTATACTGGGATCCCAGACAGACAGACTCTTCAGGTACACTAGTAGCCTACGCATGTTTTTTTTCTATCTCTCAAAAGCCTGTGCAGTATGGTGGTAGTTCAACCTTTGTCTGGTAGTTGCTGTTGTTTTCTTCACCATTGCAGCTTGTGAATTTGGATGTTTTGTTGCATCACAACATCAACAAAAATAGGATTGTGGAATAAAGTGACTTTTCAAACATGTAATGCTGCCAATGTCTTCAGAAAGCAATACTGTTGTAATAGGTGGTGGAGTTTGTAAAATGTTATGAAATGGTTTTGAAATGGATTTGATCCTCAGCCCTGCTCAGTGGTGCAGATCAATCTGAATTTGCCAGGTCTTTAGTAGCCATCTAGTAGCCAGTTTAAGACCTAAGTCTTAAGATCATGGGTTGGAAGCGAACTAATTTTCCATTCGTTTCGTTCTGAAAAGAACGCTTATTTTTTGCGTTCTGTTCCGACCAGCAAAATAAAGTTTGAATCCCAAACAATTACCGGTTTATATAGTATATAGTATATATATTTTAAACCTCTGAAATCATTATTGTTTTTGCATTAAGCTCAACATTAAATTACTTCACCAATCATGCAGTGCTGATAGAGCAGCTTGCTATGGAGCGGGCAAAGTATAGCTCAGTGAGTTGTTTAGTTGGGTGATGGAAAGACAAGTGTAGGGCATGAGATGCAACAGAAATTTTTCTGGTGTGGAGAAGAGCAAGAGATGGTGGAGGAGGAGGGTTGGCTTGAAGCGCTGGGAATCTTGTGATGACATACATTATCTGAATTAGGCCCACAGAATTATACCTACGGAGGAGCGGCTTCTTTGGAAGAACTTTGAATGTCTTTGACTTCAGAGTTGGCTTAACGCTGGTCCAGAGCTAGCTAGCAAGCTAAGAAGCATGTGTGTACAAAGCGGCACCAGAATTAAAAACACGTCTTACGTTTTTGTAGTTAATAAATCCAATGTGAAATGTGCTAACTATAGTATCCATAATTAGCACTGAAAAAGTTAATCCATCCTTCTCTAATTAAACATTTCTTTCCCTATCTTCTGAATCACATTTGTAATGTCAGTAGGTTACAGCTATGCTTTGGAGGGGAGGGGCAGGTAGCATACATGCACACACACTGGCAAAGATTTGCAGCTGTCAGGCAGACGCTGGAAGAGGTTTCTGATTGACAAAGGGAGGGCTTTGCATAGGCGCTTTGTTATATTTTATGTGGGACTGGAAAAAAAAGTGAGGAACGTACAAGAACGTTATTAAGCAGCGCTTGGAACCGGTTTAGGGAACAGAACTAAGAACTGGAAAAGAAAGACTTTTTTCAAGGAATAGAATCAGAACCGTTAAAAAAAAGAACATGGGAACAGGTTAAGATAATAATAATAATAATCATCATCATCATCATCCTTATCATAATAACTTTGTGTACAGCGCTTTTCAGGTAAAAGTGCTTCACATAATAAAACAATAAAACATATATAAAAGTACTACAAAAAAACTAACAGGAGGAGGAAGGAGAACTAAAAGGAGAACTAAAATCATACATTGAAATCGTACATTAAAAGCATCTTTCTAAAAGTGTGTCTTCATCAGGGATTTTAAAAGAGGCACTGAAGCTGCAACCCTGATATCCTCTGGTAGACCATTCCAAAGTCTAGGGGCCCTAATTGCAAATTCCCAGTCTACTTTAGTTTTCAACCTAGACTTTGGAATGGTCAACCTTTCCCTGCCAGAAGATCTCAGGCTGCGTCCTGGCTCGTAGAGAGATAAAAATCAGAGATATAGGATGGGGCTAAACCAAGCCTTAAACGTGATTAGTACAATTTTAAAATCTATTTTAAACATGACTGGTAGCCAGTGGAGAGAAGCTAAAATAGGTGTGATATGGTTACATTTTATGGTGCCTGTTAAAAGCCTAGCTGCAGCTTTTTTTAACTAACTGTAGATGATTGAGTGATTTCTGACTGAGACATGTATGCAAAGAGTTACCGTAATCTAAGTGTGAGCAAATAAAAGCATGTATAACTTTCTCCAGATCAGTGACTGAAATAAAATACTTGACTTTAGCTATATATACAGTACCAGTCAATGGTTTGGACACAACTACTCATTCAAAGGTTTTTCTTTATTCTTACTATTTTCTACGTTGTAGAATAATAGTGAAGACATCAAAACTATGAAATAACACATATGGAATAATGTAGTAACCAAAAAAGTGTTAAACAAATCAAAATATATTTTAGATTTGAGATTCTTCTCCACCCTTTACCTTGATGACAGCTTTGCACCCTCTTGGCATTCTCTCAACCAGCTTCATGAGGAATGCTTTTCCAACCGTCCTGAAGGAGTTCCCACAAATGCTCAGCACTTGTTGGTGGCTTTTCGTTCACTCTGCGGTCCAACTCATCCCAAACCATCTCAACTGGGTTGAGGTCGGGTGATTGTGGAGGCCAGGTCATCTGATGCTGCTCTCCTTCTTGGTCAAATAGCCCTTACACAGCCTGGAGGTGTGTTGGATCATTGTTCTGTTGAAAAACTAATGATAGTCCCACTAACCGCAAACCAGATGGGATGGCGTATCGCTGCAAAATGCTGTGGTAGCCATGCTGGTTTGTGTGCCTTGAATTCTAAATAAATCACTGATGGTGCCACTAGCAAAGCACCCCACACCATCACACCTCCTCCTCCTTGCTTCACGGTGGGAACCACACTTATGGAGATCATCCGTTCACCTACTCTGCATCTCACAAAGACTCTGTGGTTGGAACCAAAAATCGCAAATTTGGACTCATCAGGCCAAAGGACAGATTTCCACCAGTCTAATGTCCATTGCTTGGGTTTCTTGGACCAAGCAAGTCTCTTCTTCTTATTGGTGTCCTTTAGTATTCTTTGCAGCAATTCGACCATGAAGACATGATTCACGCAGTGTCCTCTGAACACTTGATGTTAAGATGTGTCTGTTGCTTGAATTCTATGAATTATTTATTTGGGCTGCAATCTGAGGTGCAGTTAACACAAATTAACTTATTCTCTGCAGCAAAGGTAACTCTGGGTCTTGCCTTCCTGCGGCGATCCTCATGAGAGCCAGTTTCATCATAGCGCTTGATGGTTTTTGCAACTGCACTTGAAATATGAAAAGTTCTTGAAATTTTCCGAATTGAATTCATGTCTTAAAGTAATGATGGACTGTCATTTCTCTTTGCTTATTTGAGCTGTTCTTGCCATATTATGGACTTGGTCTTTTACCAAATAAGGCTATCTTCTGTATAACACATACAATTTTTTTTTTACTACATGATTCCATATGTGTTTTTCCTGTCACGATCGTCTTCTTGTGAGAGATTGGACCAAGGCGCAGCGTGTGCAAAATACATCTCTTTATTGTGGAAGAGAGAAAAAACACGAAAACGAACACTATACACAAACTAACAAAAACAACAAACGACCGTGAAGCTAAATAACGTAAGTGCACAGACAAGCAACAAATGTTCAACATAGACAATTACCCACAAACACATGATGCCCATGGCTGCCTTAAATATGGCTCCCAATTAGAGACAATAAACCACAGCTGTCTCTAATTGAGAACCAAATCAGGCAGCCATCGACATACAAACACCTAGACAAGACATTACCCCATTAAACCTACAAACCCCTAGACAAACCAAAACACATACTTCCCCATGTCACACCCTGACCTAACTAAAATAATAATGAAAACAAAGATAACTAAGGCCAGGGTGTGACATAACCCCCCCTTAAGGTGCGAACTCCGGGCGCACCAGCATTAAGTCTAGGGGAGGGTCTGGGTGGGCGTCTGTCCACGGTGGCGGCTCTGGCACTGGTCGTGGTCCCCACCCCACCATAGTCACTACCCGCTTTCGTAGCCTCCTCCAAATGACCACCCGCCAACTTAACCCCACTGGATTAAGGGGCAGCACCGGACTAAGTGGCAGCACCGGACTAAGGGGCAGCACCAGGATAAGGGGCAGCACCAGGATAAGGGGCAGCACCAGGATAACGGGCAGCACCAGGATAAGGGGCAGCACCAGGATAAGGGGCAGCACCAGGATAAGGGGCAGCACCAGGATAAGGGGCAGCACCAGGATAACGGGCAGCACCAGGATAAGGGGCAGCACCAGGATAAGGGGCAGTACCAGGATAAGGGGCAGCACCAGGATAAGGGGCAGCTCCGGACTGAGGGACAGCACCGGACTGAGGGGCAGCACCGGACTGAGGGGCAGCACCGGACTGAATGGCGGATCCTGGCTGGCTGGCTCTGGCGGATCCTGGCTGGCTGGCGGATCCTGGCTGGCTGGCTCTGGCGGATCCTGGCTGGACGGCTCTGGCGGATCCTGGCTGGACGGCTCAGGCTGCTCATGGCTGGCTGACGGATCTGGCTGCTCATGGCTGGCTGACGGATCTGGCTGCTCATGGCTGGCTGACGGATCTGGCTGCTCATGGCTGGCTGACGGATCTGGCTGCTCATGGCTGGCTGACGGATCTGTCTGCTCATGGCTGGCTGACGGATCTGGCTGCTCATGGCTGGCTGAAGGCTCTGGCTGCTCATGGCTGGCGGAAGGCTCTGGCTGATCCTGTCTGGCGGAAGGCTCTGGCTGATCCTGTCTGGCGGAAGGCTCTGGCTGATCCTGTCTGGCGGAAGGCTCTGGCTGATCCTGTCTGGCGGAAGGCTCTGGCTGATCCTGTCTGGCGGAAGGCTCTGGCTGATCCTGTCTGGCGGAAGGCTTTGGCTGCTCCTGTCTGGCGGAAGGCTTTGGCTGCTCCTGTCTGGCGAAAGGCTCTAGCGGCTCCTGTCTGGCGGAAGGCTCTAGCGGCTCCTGTCTGGCGGACGGCTCTGAAGGCTCATGGCAGACGGGCGGCTTTGCAGGCTCAGTACAGACGGGCGGCTTTGAATACTCAGTACAGACGGGCAGTTCATGCGGCGCTTGGCAGACGGACAGTTCAGACGGCGTTGGGCAGACGGGCAGTTCAGGCGCCGTTGGGCAGACGGGCAGTTCAGGCGCCGTTGGGCAGACGGGCAGTTCAGGCGCCGTTTGGCAGACGGGCAGTTCAGGCGCCGTTGGGCAGACGGGCAGTTCAGGCGCCGTTGGGCAGACGGGCAGTTCAGGCGCCGTTTGGCAGACGGGCAGTTCAGGCGCCGTTGGGCAGACGGGCAGTTCAGGCGCCGTTGGGCAGACGGCAGACTCTGGCCGGCTGAGACGCACTGTAGGCCTGGTGCGTGGTGCCGGAACTGGTGGTACCGGGCTGAGGACACGCATCTCAGGGCGAGTGCGGGGAGAAGGATCAGTGCGTACAGGGCTCTGGAGAAGCACATGAGGCTTGGTGCGTGGTGCCGGAACTGGTGGTACCGGACTAGAGACACGCACCTCAAGGCTAGTGCGGGGAGCAGGAACAGGGCACACTGGACTCTCAAGGCGTACTATAGGCCTGGTGCGTGGTACCGGCACTGGTGGTACCGGGCTGAGGGCACGCACATCAGGGCGAATACAGGGAGAAGGAACAGTGCGTACAGGGCTCTGGAGACGCACATGAGGCTTGGTGCGTGGTGCCGGAACTGGAGGCACTGGGCTGGAGACACGCACCACAGGGAGAGTGCGTGGAGCAGGAACAGGGCACACTGGACTCTCAAGGCGTACTATAGGCCTGGTGCGTGGTACCAGAACTGGAGGTACCGGGCTGAGGGCACGCACCTCAGGGCGAGTGCGGGGAGAAGGAACAGTGCGTACAGGACTCTTGAGACGCACAGGAGGCTTTGTGCGTGCTGTAGGTACTGTCTTCACCAGACGGCTAGCACGCACCTCAGGACGAGTATGGAGAGCTGTTCCCGGTGACATTAACTCACCAACACGTTCGTTAGGACGGATGCCGTGCCTCATGCACCAAACCAATACATCCCTCATAACTCTCTCCTCCAATTTCTCCATTAACTCCTTTACTGTCTCTGCGTCGCTCACCTCCAAATCCGCCCTCACCGGCTCCCTACGGTAAGCAGGAGGAGTTGGCTCACGTCTCCCGACTGACCCAACAAAATTACCCGAGAGCCCCCCCCCCAAGAAATTTTTGGGTTTGACTTACGGGCTTCCAGCCTTGTTTCCGTGCTGCCTCCTCATATCGCCGCCTCTCTGCTTTCGCTGCCTCCAGCTCAGCTTTGGGGCGGCGATATTCTCCTGGTTGAGCCCAGGGTCCCTTTCCGTCCAATATTTCCTCCCAAGTCCACGAGTCCTGGTTCCTCTCACGCTGCTTGATCCATGGTTGGTGGGTAATTCTGTCACGATCGTCTTCTTGTGAGAGATTGGACCAAGGCGCAGCGTGTGCAAAATACATCTCTTTATTGTGGAAGAGAGAAAAAACACGAAAACGAACACTATACACAAACTAACAAAAACAACAAACGACCGTGAAGCTAAATAACGTAAGTGCACAGACAAGCAACAAACGTTCAACATAGACAATTACCCACAAACACATGATGCCCATGGCTGCCTTAAATATGGCTCCCAATTAGAGACAATAAACCACAGCTGTCTCTAATTGAGAACCAAATCAGGCAGCCATCGACATACAAACACCTAGACAAGACATTACCCCATTAAACCTACAAACCCCTAGACAAACCAAAACACATACTTCCCCATGTCACACCCTGACCTAACTAAAATAATAATGAAAACAAAGATAACTAAGGCCAGGGTGTGACATTTCCATAGTTTTGATATCATCACTATTATTCTACAATGTAGAAATAGTAAAAATAAATAAAAACCCTTGAATGAGTAGGTGTGTCTAAACTTTTGACTGGTACTGTATGTATATATATATATAAACTCAACTGCATTTATTTTCAGCAAACTTATCCAAGATGGCATAGCAGTGGGGATGTCTGTTTTGATTGTCTTGTTCCGTCCCTTGTATACATCGTTTTTCTAAGTATATACTTCGTAATTATTTGTATTATTTTTTAAATCTCATTTTCCATCTACGGACTGAACATACTCTCCTGCTAGCCAGCTAACTAGCTACTAGCTAGTAGTCAGTTAGCCGCTGCTAGCGGTCATCACCGTTAACCCGGACTGGCTGCCTCAGCCCAGGCAACTCCTGCCAGCCTGCACAGCGCGATATCTACCCAGAGCATATCGGACTGCTTTTCTCTACCACATCTCCGGATTCCTACTGCAAGGTCTGAACCTTTACTCCGTCTAATGTCTCTGTCCCGAAGCAAGCACCAGTTAGGCTGGAGCTAGCCTCGAACTAGGCCCATCTCCTGGCTAGCCGAAGAGATTCCATCAAGCAATCCCTGAGCTTCAATTACCTCTTTTGCCAATTGGCCTGGACCCTTTGCTGCCGCCACGGAGCCCCGCCGATCCATCATGACTGGTCTACCAACGTAACCGTCCGAGGGGGTTTCTGTCCCGAAGCAAGCACCAGTTAGCCTGGAGCTAGCCTGGAGCTAGGCCCTTCTCCCGGCTAGCCGAAGAATTACATCAGATAATTCCTGGCCATCAATACCTCTTCTGCCAATTGGCCTGGGCCCTTTGCTGCCGAAACGGAGCCCCGCCGATCCATCACGACTGGTCTGCCAACGTAACCGTCCGAGGGGGTTTCAACAGACTCTCCTGTTGCGACCTTCCCCTGAGGCCCATCTGCTAGCCTGCTGCTAGCCCCGGGCCTGCTAGCTGTCTGAATCGCCGTGTCTCCAGCCCGCCTAGCTACTCACTAGACCCCATGATCACTCAGCTACACATGCCTCTCCCTAATGTCAATATGCCTTGTCCATTGCTGTTTTGGTTAGTGATTATTGTCTTGTTTCACTGTAGAGCCTCCAGCCCTGCTCAATATGCCTTAGCTAACCCTTTTGTTCCAGCTCCCACATATGCATTGACCTCACCTGGTTTAAATGGTGTCTCTAGAGACAATACATCGCTCATCGTCTGAGATCCCCAAAGAATGGAAAGCTGCTGCGATCATCCCCCTCTTCAAAGGGGGAGACACTCTAGACCCAAACTGTTACAGACCTATATCTATCCTACCCTGCCTTTCTAAGGTCTTCGAAAGCCAAGTTAACAAACAGATCACCGACCATTTAGAATCCCACCGTAACTTCTCCGCTATGCAATCTGGTTTCCGAGCTGGTCATGGGTGCACCTCAGCCACGCTCAAGGTCCTAAACAATATCATAACCGCCATCGATAAGAGACAATACTGTGCAGCTGTATTCATCGACCTGGCCAAGGCTTTCAACTCTGTCAATCACCACATTCTTATCGGCAGACTCAATAGCCTTGGCTTCTCAAATGACTGCCTCGCCTGGCTCACCAACTACTTCTCAGACAGAGTTCAGTGTGTCAAATCGGATAGCCTGTTCTCCGGACTTCTGGCAGTCTCTATGGGGGTGCCACAGGGTTCAATTCTCGGGCCGACTCTTTTCTCTGTATACATCAATGATGTCGCTCTTGCTGTTGATGATTCTCTGATCCACCTCTACGCAGATGACACCATTCTGTATACATCTGGCCCTTCTTTGGACACCACTTAACCTCCAGACGAGCTTCAATGCCATACAACTCTTCTTCCGTGGCCTCCAACTGCTCTTAAATGCAAGTAAAACTAAATGCATGCTCTTCAACCGATCGCTGCCCGCACCTGCCAGCCCGCCCAGCATCACTACTCTGGACGGTTCTGACTTAGAATATGTGGACAACTACAAATACCTAGGAGTCTGGTTAGACTGTAAACTCTCCTTCCAGATTCATATTAAGCATCTCCAATCCAAAATTAAATCTAGAATCTGCTTCCTATCTCGCAACAAGGCCTCCTTCACTCATGCCGCCAAACATACCCTCGTAAAACTGACTATCCTAAAATAGCCCCCAACACTCTACTAAGCAAACTGGATGCAGTCTATCACAGTGCCATCCATTTTATTACCAAAGCCCCACCACTGCGACCTGTATGCTCTCGTTGGCTGGCCCTCACTACATATCCGTCGCCAAACCCACTGGCTCCAGGTCATCTATAAGTCTTTGCTAGCTAAAGTCCCGCCTTATCTCAGCTCACTGGTCACCATAGCAACACCCACCCGTAGCACGTGCTCCAGCAGGTATATTGCACTGGTCATCCCCAAAGCCAACACTTCCCTTGGCCGCCTTTCCTTCCAGTTCTCTGCTGCCTATGACTGGAACGAATTGCAAAAATCACTGAAGCTGGAGTCTTATAACTCCCTCTCTAACTTTAAGCATCAGCTGTCTGAGCAGCTTACTGGTCACTGTACCTGTACACAGCCAATCTGTAAATAGCACACCCGACTACCTCATCCCCATATTATTACTTACCCACTTGCTCTTTTGCACCCCAGTATCTCTACTTGCACATCTATCACTCCAGTATTAATGCTAAATTGTAATTATTTTTGCCTCTCGGGCCTATTTATTGCCTACCTCCCGACTCTTCTACATTTGCACAGACTTTACATAGATTTCTCACCTTTTTTATTTTGTGTTATTGACTGTACGTTTGTTTATGTGTAACTCTGTGTTGTTGTTTTTGTCGCACTGCTTTGCTTTATCTTGGCCAGGTCGCAGTTGTAAAAGAGAACTTGTTCTCAACTGGCCTACCTGGTAAATAAAGGTGAAATAAAATTAATTAATTAATTAAAAAACTTAACATGTGTGAATATTTGTATGAACATAACATGATTCAACAACTGAGACCTAAACTGAACAAGTTCCACAGACATGACTAACAGAAAATCAATAATGTGTCCCTGAACAAAGGGGGGGTCAAAATCAAAAGTAACAGTAACAGTCAGTATCTGGTGTGGCCACCAGCTGCATTAAGTACTGCAGTGCATCTCCTCCTCATGGACTGCACCAGATTTGCCAGTTCTTGCTGTGAGATGTTACCCCACTCTTCCACCAAGGCACCTGGAAGTTCCAGGACATTTCAGGGGGGAATGGCCCTAGCCCTCACCCACCGATCCAACAGGACCCAGATGTGCTCAATGGGATTGAGATCCGGGCTCTTCGCTGGCCATGGCAGACATTCCTCTCTTGTAGGAAATCACGCACAGAACGAGCAGTATGGCTGGTGACACTGTCATGCTGGAGGGTCATGTCAGGATGAGCCTGCAGGAAGGGTACCGGGAGGAGGATGTCTTCCCTGTAATGCACAGCGTTGAGATTGCCTGCAATGACAACAAGCTCAGTCCGATGATGCTGTGAAACACCGCCCCAGACCATGACGGACCCTCCACCTCCAAATCGATCCCGCTGCAGAGTATAGGCCTCGATGTAACGCTCATTCCTTCGACGATAAACGCAAAGAGGACAAGTACATTAGAGTGTCTAGTTTGAGAAACAGACGCCTCACAAGTCCTCAACTGCTTCATTAAATAGTACCTGCAAAACACCAGTCTCAATGTCAACAGTGAAGAGGTGACTCTGGGATTCTGGCCTTCTAGGCAGAGTTCCTCTGTCCAGTGTGTGTTCTTTTTCCCATCTTAATCTTTTCTTTTTATTGGCCAGTCTGAGATATGGCTTTTTCTTTGCAACTCTGCCTAGAAGGACAGCATCCCAGAGTCACCTCTTCACAGTTGACATTGAGACTGGTGTTTTGCAGGTACTATTTAATGAAGCTGCCAGTTGAGGACTCATATCTCTATGTTTATTATCCATCTTTCATATAATTTTGTTATTTAGCAGAAGCTCTTATCCAGTGCGACTTACAGGAGCAATTAGGGTTAAGTGCCTTGCTCAAGGGGCCATCAACAGATTTTCCATCTAGTCGGCTCTGGGATTTGAACCAGTGACCTATTGTTTACTGGCCCAATGTTCTTAATCCCTAAGCTATCTGCCGCACTGTTCCTCTTTCCCAACTAGAACTGACTTTGCTGATAACTTCTTTATTGAGGAGTAATGTACTTACTACGACTGTGATATGTGCTAAATGTAATGTAAAATCCTGCCTCCATATTTATTTTGCTCCTTCTCCCTCTCTTTCTCTCTTTCGTTTTTTCTTTCTCTCCCCTCATTCTTTATCTGTCATTATTTCTTTCTGTTTATCTCGCTCTCTCTTTCTATCCCTCTCTCTTTGCAGGTGATGCAACAGGCGCATCATAGACAGCCCAGTACTTGCAGCAGATGTACGCAGTCCAGCAGCAACACTTCATGTTACAGACAGCAGCCCTCCAACAGCAGCAGCAACTGAGCAACGCTCAGCTCCAAAGTCTAGTCGCTGTGCAGCAGGTGTTTGTGTGTGTGTCTGTCTGTATTTGTTGGAGCGTTAGTTGTTAAGAAGATAATTAGAAATCGGGTGCATATTAATGACCTTAATAATAGGGGGTGCCCTTTGAGCCAAACAAACCTATTCAAAAACAAATCAAATCACATTTTATTTATCACATACACATGGTTAGCAGATGTTAATGCGAGTGTAGCGAAACAGTGTCATTTATAGCATTTATGGTTTTAAGGGACATTTCAAAACAAGGCATAGGTGGTGTGCGCTATTGACTTTCTAGCTGACAGACTGCCAAAAATACTTCTCCACGCTGCCTTCCTTCCCTCCATTTTTACCTGCGATGGCGATGCTTCCTGTGGGCTAATGTGGGGCTAATGTGTGGATGGATGGAGAGCCCTCTGTGCCTCTCTCTCTCTCTCTCTCTCTCTGAGAATGCCCCCAGGCTTCCTGAGCTTTGACAGTGATGAATGTATGTATACCTGGGAGACTACAAGGCATATACCAGTGTCAAGGGACCCACAGACATTTAACATTTTACATTTAAGTCATTTAGCAGACGCTCTTATCCAGAGCGACTTACAAATTGGAAAGTTCATACATATTCATCCTGGTCCCCCTGTGGGAATTGAACCCTGGTCCCCCCGTGGGGGAGCACACAGCACACAGCATACGTCATATACAGTACCTTGTCAGAAAGAACGGGTTTTGTTTTGTTTGGGGAAATGAGGGAAGGTCCAGAAACAGGAATACAAAGGTCGGCCATTTCCTAAACACACAGAGATGATAGCTCTCGCAGTATGTCCAAGTAAACACATCAGTTGAATGGAGTCAATGTTCTTGCCTGTGTCTCTGTCTCTGTCTCACTATCCTGGGGTTCAAGGCATCAACTTTTGTTTAGAAATCTGTGAAAAATGACAGTGACATAGAAATGGACCTCAATAGGATGACATTGAATTGAGAGTATATCTTAATAGCACAGGAGACTGCTGAGGGAGGACGGCTCATACTAATGGCTGGAATGGAGTAAATGGAATGGTATCAACCACATGGAAAACATGTGTTTGATGTGTGCGATACCATTCCAGTTATTTCATTCCAGCCATTTCTATGAGGTCGTCCTCCCCATTAACATTTTACTGCAGTGGGCTAAATTAGGGTCACAGTTTCTTGGTAGTCTTAAACAAATCTACTTTGAAACAAAAGTATACATCTCACACACATGGTTATGGGCTTAAAAAAAGAGGAAACCTTTACCATGTCGGATATAGAGTTGAAATGTATTACATTTAGCATTTGCATCTCAACATTACATTTGATATATATCACAGAAGACTGAAATCTAACAAAATCGTTTGATTTTCAGCACTTCTTTTATTTGTATGTTTATTAATTATGAAATTATGAAAAATATGAATAACGTTACACACATGAGGCCACTAGAGGGCAATATGGTCATTTGACTGAAGGAAAGGGCTACGGTGCCGCCGGCCGCCTGTGCCCAGTAGGGATGGTTAATAGTTAACCTCTCTGATCAGTGGTCAGTGAATCGCGTATCTATCCTCCTAACAACATTGATTAAAACAATGAACAGTCCAGCATTGACAGTAGTCATTATAGCAGTAACACTTCACAGCGGTATAATGCTTTATAACTTGCTATAAGCATGTATGAGCCCCATTACAGCTATAGCTAAAGAGAACTAGTGGTTGCTCACAACTAGCCAAGTTAAGACTCCCGTATAGTTTCCCCCAACATAACATGAATTGGTTCTCCATCAGTATGAGGCCTGGCTGGTCAACATGGGCTCTTGATGGCTGACGTGTTAGTCCCTCCCTGGTGGCACACTCATCTTACATCTTATGAAGGTCTTTACACTCCATTAGAGAAGCGTGGGCTACACTTGAAGGCTAACACTGTCCATTACTCTGGCCTGTATTGGATTTTCCCTACGTAGTGGCAAATATAAGTAATAAAGTAAGTAGAGCCATTCAGAGCCAGAATAGTCCATAGAGCATTAGCCCATGTCCTGTTTCTGTGGCCTGAGGCAGCTTACAAGTACACTCTCTGGACAGGACGCTAATCTATAGCATGGCCTACTTATAAGGGACAACATCAATGAATGTTTAGTATATTGCAGGGTGGCACAAAGTATCTATTGATGGATTTGATATTGGAACCATTTCATTTCCTACATTTCCCAGGCTACCATAGTGGCAGGACGACAGCGCTACAATCTGAATGGGAACCCTTCTTATATATAGGGCATGTTCATGAGGGGGCAATCTTACAAAACGTTCATCACATTAACATATTGTGCTGAAGAAATATGTTTGGAATTGTGTTAGTATAGTCATAACAGTACACTTCCTTCCTTCTCTCCCAGGTAAACCTGGCCACGCCTCCAGCAGCAGCCCAGCTAATCAGCAGAGCCCAAAATGTTAGCTCTGTCCCCACATGTATCCTCCAGCAGGCCATGCTCCTGGGCAATGCCTCCAGTACCGCCCTCACCACCAGCCAAGCTCAGATGTATCTGCGGACTCAGATGGTAAGGAAATGGCACACATGCACACACACTCCACATTTCTCATTCCTATTTCACCTAGGTCAATAGTCATCTCCTCTCCACATGACTAGATGGGCACCATTCATCTGAATAGTGATGGAAAGTTTGGATATGGCTTTATTTTCTGAAAACTTTCCTTCCTCTGTCTACTCCATCTAGTTTATGTTTTCCATATGATTCAATATGATGTTTTCCTTCATGTGGCCAGGGTATAGAACTGTGGCACAGCAGAGGCTAATTTAGGTGGAAAACAAAACTCAAGACTTGAGTGTCAGTCATATTTTTCCTGGTAGAAATACTGAGGTTCCTCGTATGATTTTTGGAGTAAGGTTTTTTTTTTTGACAACGTTGCAATCTGAAACCATCAAGCGCCACTGAGTTGCTATCCATCTTAGATCAGAGTAACACAATAGGTACAATGCTGCACATGACTGGCTTTATTCAAAATCAAATTGCTGCCATGGAAGAAAATGCCTTAGCCATGTAGTACATGGAGTGCGAGATCCAGTTGAAAGAGCTTTGTTACTGTTGTTATTTTTTGTCTTAGCACAGTGGGATAACACAACCTTGGCTGAGGGCTTAGCTGGTCCTGATTTGGAGCAGTGTTAGTGCCAATATTTGTTGTTCTTTGTCCCCCCAGCTCATCTTCACCCCAACTGCAGCTGTTGCCACTATCCAATCAGAGGCCTCTGTACAGTTCGCCATCAACCAACAGTCTAATAGTGCACAGGTAATATTCACCCCACAACATGCGCATCCATGTGCACTCACAACCTCAATGAGCACACATACTGTATGCACAGACACAGGCACACACATTATCACACAACACACATCCTCACCACACACATACCATGGACACTATATTGTCATTCTAAATCCCCTGATTCCCACAGGTGCAGAACCTTGCCATCTGTAGCCAGCAGGAGGCTCCCTCCTCCTCCTCTCAGCTCCAGGGCCTGTATCTCAAACAGATGTCTGGAGAGGCCCAGCTCTCCCTGGCTGGCCAGCTCAGGAGTCTCACCCTGGGGCCACAGGGAGCCCAGCTGGGGCCCCTGTAGGCCCCTTCAGAGGGCGGGCAGAAGGGCGAGGGCCACATGGAGCTGAGTGCCCACCTGGTGAGCGTGAGACGCAGTTTGACGGCTGTCAGCAGTCAACCCAGGTAGATAACATTCAAAGCACCCTGGTCATGACTTCCATGCTCAAACGCATTATTAGGTTAGCATAACAGAGAAGCATAGGTTTTCATAAACATGATAACTGTAGTGCATGTAGCTGCAGCCAGAGCTGCTATTTCTGTGCCATGCTGAACATATTTGGAGAAGTGTTAAGCAACATGAGTGTCCACATTCAAAAGAGAATCATTCTGCTGTTGATTTTTTACTTTTGTGATATAGACATCGAATTTCACACCCAGTTAGGGCAAGTCTAAAGACGTGTTCTTTCATCATTTTGTCAAAAGGCACTTTCATAACCTCGTCTCCACTATAGGGCCTTTTGAGTTCTACCGTATTTCCTAACCACATCACCAGGGAGTCACAGGGCTGTCTGTCAGACCTATCCAAAGGCTTTTCTGTAAATGTAGGCCAGCCCTTCATTAGACAGACAGCCCTATCCACGTGAACCCACTAACAGAGGAAATGGGTTATTATTACAGGACTTAAAGGGGAAATGGCCTAATCAGACAGAAAGCCTCAGCCAGACCCCAGTAACAGCTCCTATACTGAGCAAACATGGCAGAGATGAGTCTTAAAAGTATCTTAATGGCAAGAGTAATAACAGCTTCAAAACACAGCAGCAGCAGCAGTACACTCAGCATAATTTTAATATGAAGAGTTCCTTGACTATAACTAGATTTCCAATAGTCCATCAACATCAACATTCAACCTCTACTGCCTGTGTGCAGTATGCAACACTATGTGCAGACAGTGATCCAATTCCATCCTTCAATCTTGGTATTGGTAGAATTCTTTAGAAATGTTGACAGTTCTGTGCTGAACCTCTCCGCTCAATTTTTTCCTCATGAGGATCTAATTAGAAGTTGGGATAAAGGGGATCTCCCAAACACTGTCTTACACAATCACCTCCTTCCTGCAGCAGTATAGCTTTAAGAAGCTCTAAGCAGAACCAGACTGTTTCCGTAGTGAAGCCAAAGGTGAGGAGGACAAGCTTGCAGCGGAGGCCTGACCCATGGGTCTCCACAACCGAGCTAAGGTACTCCTAATCAGCTACTCCCAGATGGGGGTTGGCTGAGTGCACGCCACTCAGCGCAGCACATCTTCCTCTCTGCCACCATGTGCGCACAGGAACCCCCCCCCCCCCCCCCCCCCTCATCTCAGGGACCAAAATCAATAGATCAGAGGCAGGATCCTCTGTTTTCGATAAAAATGCATGCCACGATAGTTGCGCTACTGTTTTGCTAAAAATCGCTTGGTGGTATTTCCTTTTGATTTAGTTGCATTTGGTGGGTTATTTTGACAGGCTCAATTGGTTCATGTACGGAACATTGTGTGCTGGATTCTATTATTTATTGATATGTTTAAAACCAAAAGTAGACTGCGGTCTGGACCCAAAGTCGCAATATTGAATTGGATGCAAAACAGCCTGCCCGCAGCTAGACAGTGGTATGTGAATATTGGTCTGAAGGTGTGCTTTTGTCACTTAAAGGTGTACTCTCAAACTTTTGGATAATTTCAGCCAGTTGTTTTGAAAGTGGTGCTCACAAGGAAAAAATGGTCCACAAAAATTGTAAAATTGTGTACTTTGTTATCCATTACGTATGATATGCTACAATTCGTATGATACATTATGAATCCAATTCGTACGATATGTTACGAACTTAAAGGGGAATTTCACTCTGGGGGAATCTGGCCTTGTTTTCATCATGTCTGGGGCATTTATTTGTAGGACAGTGAAATGTGTTACACACATAATTGCCCAAGAGGAAGGTATGTCTGGGCTTCGTGCACTGATGATGGCTTCAGGTGTATTGATGGGGGGGAGGGGATGAGATCTAAAAATAAATGTAGTCCTGCTTTATTGCATTTCGCGAAGGCTCTATGTTATACTAATTGCACTATACTTTTTTGTGCATGTAGATATGATTGTCCTTGTTCGATAGAGCCATTGGACGTCTTTCAGCGATATTCTGATTCATTGCTAAATATACAAGCAGACCATTTTTCCCCCAGTCTCTGAAAGCCTACAACTTGTGTTGGGCGGTGCTTCGTGGTCTGGCCCCCATCCCTCCCCCAAGGCGGGCCTTTTTGAAAAGGAGGCGGACACTAACAACAAAATCGTTTGGGCAAAACTGAAAGAACTGACCAGATGCAATGGCTTCAAGTGGTTCCTCTTATCAATAGGAATTCGACCATGGAGCATTTTTTTATAGGGATGCACGATATATTGGTGAACATATCGGAATCGGACGATATTAGCTAAAAATGACAACATCGGTATCGGCCGATGTCTAGTTTAACGCCGTTGTGAAAAACCGATGTCAAAGCTGACATGCATACATATATAACGTAGGTACATGACGTTATGACGCCACGTAAAATTTTGCGCTGCACCTGCAACACAGTATTCCTAACCTAGCCCACAATGTCTGCTGTGTGGATCGAGCAGTCAACAAGTCGAGCAGTCATTTGAAAGAGTAAGAACATTTCAGTGAGACAACAAAGACAAAATCCATTAATGCCAAGATAATGGAATTCATTGCCCTTGACAATCAACCGTTCTGTCGTGGGTGATGGCTTTCGCGACTGGTTAAGCACCGGTACACACTAGATACCAAGTGCGCTATTGTTCAGATTTTGCCCTGCCGGAGTTACAGTAATAGCTCACTGCTATTAGCTTCACGACATACTATGGAACGCCATTTGGGTCTTTGTGTATCAAAAAAGATACATGTCAAATAACACTATTTGACAATAACACTATTTGACGTGTTAAATTCACTTTTAATTTGACACATCAAATAACAGTTATATGATAGATTGTTGGGTGTTTTGAATTTGCATGTGCCAGCCAAGCCCCACCACTACTATCAGTAGCACTGTCAAAGCTGTACAAAAAAGTCTGCAAACAAGCAAACACCGGCCACAAACAATGTGTTTACAATACCGCGTTGGTAATGAAGCATTATTTGTTTGACCACAACTTCTGGGGTAGCTAGCTAGCTTTAGCTTGGTACCTAGCTAGCACCAATACAACCAATCTGAAAACAATGACCAGTAGAAACTGCAGTCATTTTCACTAATCTTAGCAATGATTTAGGAATCCTTTTGAGTAAGTATTAGCTAGGTAGCCACTTGTTGTTTGCCAATTGAAATGTAACTTTAGTTCATGAAAAATAAATAGCTAGGCAGCTACTTAGCCTCTCTGGGGTCGCGGGACGCTTGCGTCCCACTTGGGGAGCACCCCCCACCCACCCCCCACTGATTAGCATCGCTAGCATAGCGTCACAATTAAATAGTAGCATCTAAATATCATTAAATCACAAGTCCAAGACACCAAATGAAAGATACAGATCTTGTGAATAAAGCCATCATTTCTGATTTTTAAAATGTTTTACAGGGAAGACAAAATATGTAAATCTATTAGCTAACCACGTTAGCAAAAGACACCACTTTTCTAACTCCATCAGTTTCTTACTCCATCAGGTGCTATCACAAATTCGACCAAATAAAGATATAAATAGCCACTAACCAAGAAAAAACTTCATCAGATGCCAGTCTGATAACATATTTATTGTATAGCATAGGTTTTGTTAGAAAAATGTGCATATTTCAGGTATAAATCATAGTTTGCCATTGCAGCCACCATCACAAATCTCACCAAAGCGACTAGAATTACTACAGAGAGCAACGTGTATTACCAATTTACTCATCATAAAACATTTCTTAAAAATACACAGCGCATAGCAATGGAAAGACACAGATCTTGTGAATTCAGACAATATTTCAGATTCTCTAAGTGTTTTACAGCGAAAACACAATAAATCGTTATATTAGCATACCACATGTGCAAACGTTACCCGAGCATTGATTCAAGCCAAAGAGAGCGATATCGTTATCATCGCCAAAATATAGTAATTTTTTCACTAACCTTCTCAGAATTCTTCCGATGACACTCCTGTAACATCATATTACAACATACATATAGAGTTTGTTCGAAAATGTGCATATTTAGCCACAAAAAAACGTGGTTATACAATGAGAATAGTAGCCAACCTGGGCCGAAAACATCGGCCGCCATCTTTGACAGTGATCTAGTGTAATGCATAACTAATCATAAACTTTACTAAAAAATATAGGGTGGACAGCAATCGAAAGACAAATTAGTTCTTAATGCAATCGCTGAATTACATTTCTAAAATTATCCTTACTGTGCAATACAGGGTTCGCCAAGCGAAGCTACCCCAAAGAAAATGGCGGAATATGCGTTTAACATTTTTCTACAGAACAACGATTTATCATCATAAATAGTTCTTACTATGAGCTGATCTTTCATCAGAATCTTGGGCAATGTATCCTTTCTCGGGTCTAATCGTCTTTTGGTCGAAAGATGTCCTCTTGTCCGTCGAAATGGCCACTAACGTTCGACCGGTACTGGAAACGTGCCCAGCACTTCAAAGTGCATCACAAAGAAATGCCTCAAAATCGCACTAAACGGATATAAATTGCTATAAAACGGTTTAAATTAACTACCTTATGATGTTTTTAACACCTATAACGAGTAAAAACATGACCGGCGATATATAAGTGGCTAAACCAAAGCTTGGAAAGAGAGCCAGTCCGACGTCCATCGTGCGTCAGGCGCAGCAAGAAAAGAAAGCTACTTCCGCCTTGTGCTCTTTTATACAGGCCCTGATTGCGCAATCGACTCCATTCAAATTGTCACCTCTTACTGACATCTAGAGGAAGGCGTGGGCAGTGTTTGTATCCTCATAGCATTTACAGGGACATTAAAACTGACCTGGGACCAGAGGCCAAGATTTCTGAAATCTCACTCCCTGTCAGGAAAAGTGCTGTAGAATGAGTTCTGTTCCACTCAGAGACATAATTCAAACGGCTATAGAAACTAGAGAGTGTTTTCTATCCAATAATAACAATAATATGCATATTGTACGAGCAAGAATTGAGTACTAGGCAGTTTAATTGGAGACCAATTTTCGCTAAGTCGAAACAGCACCCCCTATATCCCCAAGAAGTTTAACCCTGTTGTCCAAAGCTAATGTTATAAGCAGCCAGCTAGCTTCATCTGGCTAGTGAGGAGTGACCTGACCGGGTTATGTGTTGTGAAGCTAGCCACAATAAGGATTAGGCACAATAGTGGAATTGCGGTTTGCCTTCAAAATAAAAGTACCTCTTTGAAAGTGATGCAGAAGGTTACAATTGGTGGAATCATGCCATATTTAGACTAGATAATGTTAAACAAGGTTGGAATGTGAAGCAATGAAATGGGGTATCAGTATACTCGGTGACACCCACAGAACACAACTGTGAAAAGCTTGCGCAAATATTAGCGTTGTAACTCTTATCGCGGGACTGTGACTGTGTGAAATCACCTCCCCAGTCAGCCTATTGTGTGTATTGACATTCATATTGCACTGTACAGCTTTACCTAAGGATTGGGAATCAATGAAATGGGGTAACAGTCTACTCAAAACCCAAGATATTTTTTTCCCAACGTCCTCCTCAGAGTTATCAGGCTTCAAAACATCCACGCAGTATTGTTTTTCCTCTGGAATACTGTTCAATATACAGAGTAGGTTGACAATAAATGTGTCTCCATTCACAGTTGTTTCAGAGTCCCGCAATAAGAGCAACGATGCTAATGATCTCTGGGTGTCACTGAGTAGACTGATACCCTATGTCATTGATCCAAAATCCATAGGTAAGGCTGTACAGTGAAATAATTATGCCCCCAATGCAATTCTAAAGTATAATACATCCAGTGTGATTTCAACAGATTTTTGTCAAATTAACAAATGATTGCCTTTTGTTGATTTTTATATAACAACATTCCAACTTCGTTTAGCATGATCTATTCAATTATGTGAGTGGTGATCCTAACTGACCTAAGACAGGGAATTTTTATTAGGATTAAATGTCAGGAATTGTGAAAAACTGAGTTTAAATGTATTTGGCTAAGGTGTATGTAAACTTCCGACTTCAACTGTATATCAAATCAGTTCTCTAGGTTTAATTATTACGTGATTAAACTAATCATGTAAACATTAACTAGGAAGTCGGGGCACCACGGAAAATGTTGATTACAAAGTTATAATTTTCCGAGTGTAACTCTTCAGATATTTTAATATCTGATCAATTAGTCTTCTATTAATGAATTCTGAATCGTTACCCTATTAGTCTCATTCCAAACGTCAGAAAATTCATGGTTATCTGCACAAACCTTAGTTTCCATAATGAATCAGCAATATACAAATTGGCTTAATTATTTATTTACTAACTAACTAAATAATCACACAGAATTACATAACAAACAAACAGTAGGTATTGGTTACGAACAATGATAGAAAAGTCCTTAGTGGGTTAAGCTGATATGACGGCTTGGTAGTCAAAGGAAAGGAGTGGGGACTGAGAAAGAGCGGAAAAAAACAAATGGATTCATTGCACACAGTCTCTAATTATATTAATTGAAATGCTAATCCTTTGCACATGAACGGCCGCTCATTCGAGAATAATTGCAATGTATCTATATTTACGCTTGTATCTCGTTGTTGTCTTCTCTGTTGGAATCCTCGATCATCCTGTAGGGTTCATCAGAGTCTCTGGTTAACTTTCCCAGAAGTCACAATAGCTTTCGTGGTTGTAGGTGGTTGGAATGGATACTTCAGAGTACCAATCGGAAATGTTCCAATAGATAGATGCTTCGGCGGTTGTCGGTATTCTTGTTCTAGATTTACGTAATTTCTAGCTGCAGACTAGTAATTTACGTCTAAGATTTGCTCTTATTCTGTAGCGATCGATAGTCTCAGAGTTTATCCATTCCAAACTACAGCTGTATGGTCTCCAATCTTGTAGTTTTAAACCATTTCACACGTAGCTTCAGCTACATGTTTTCTAGTCTAATGTGAATTTCATCAGGAGTGGGTTTTATACACTTCAGTAGAAAAGGCCGGTTCCATGACGCCTCCGTAATCAAATCAAATCAAAGTTTATTTGTCATTTGCGCCGAATACAACAGGTGTAGACCTTACAGTGAAATGCTTATTTACAGGCTCTAACCAATAGTGCGAAAAAAAGGTGTGTGTGTGTGTGTGTGTGTGTGTGTGTGTGTGTGTGTGTGTGTGTGTGTGTGTGTGTGTGTGTGTGTGTGTGTGTAGGTAAGTAAAGAAATAAAACAACAGTAAAAAGACATTTGAAAATAAGAGTAGCAAGGCTTTATACAGTCACCGGTTAGTCAGGCTTATTGAGGTAGTATGTACATGTAGGTATGGTTAAAGCAGTGCTTCTCAATTATTTTCTGTTACGCCCCCCCTAGGAAGAAGTAAACATTTCGCGCCTCCCAACTCTGCCGCGACTGTAAATAGTATCATTTGTCTATAAAATTGTTATAAGTACACCTCTGCATAACATTGTATCCTTATTAACATTAAAGAAAACAAAAAAAAGAAAAAAGAAAGAAATATAGATCAACTTACAACAAAGAATAACTTTATTAACATTGTTTTTTAGTCTGTAACAGAAAAGACTTAAAGAGCATCAATTTGCCTGAAATTTAAACTTATTTAAACTGTAAACATTTTTTGACCATTTGATACTGAAAAATAAAATATAATCAATAAATAATAATAAATTCAAATTGATCAGCAACATTAACTCAGGAGCACAATATATGAAACACTTTGACCTATAAAACAAAAATGAATAAAACAATTTGTGCTGATTTTTTAAAATCAAAATGAGGAAGTCAGGATTAATGGCTACAATGAGCACGTTTTGCAGAGCACAGCTTTTCGAAGCGGGGTTTGAAGCAGGATACTGCAACTCTCAGCTCCTGCTCAATGTTTAGCTGGGACCTGTACTTGGTCTTCAGTGCAGCAACAGCAGAGAAGCCAGTCTCACAAAGATAAGATGTTGCAAAAGGAAGAAGAATACCCATGGCCCTCTGCCCTAAGAGTGGATACTGCCTCTACACTCAGCCAGAATTCACTCAGTGTCTGTGATGTGAACCTCAGTCTCAATGTGGAGTCAGACGTCATATCAATGAACTGGTCCTCCTCTGCAGAGCTGAAACCAGTTGGAGCTGGTGCATTGAAAGGATCTCTCACCCAGTCATATTGGGAACTGTTTTCAGGGAACTACTTTTTAAAGAATCCCATCAGTGATGAAATATGCTCCTTAATATATGGAATCACCGAGGTGGCATCATAGTCAGTAGTGTCAACAAATTCATGCAGGTTCTCGAATGAATCAGTATTTCCTTCATCAAGTCGCCTGCCCCACATTGCAAGCTTTCGAGTGAAAGAGCTGATCTTGTCTGTGACCTGAGGGAGGTGTTTATCTTTCCTTTGAAGCTGTAGATTTAGTTAATTTAGCTTTCCAAATATGTCACTCAGGTAGGCCAGTTTTGCCAGGAAGTTCTCATCACTAAATTTTTCTGCGAGGTCATACTTGTGCTCCTGCTCCGAAAACATTCTTATCTGCTCTCTGAGCTCAAAAACTCTGGACAAGACGTTTCCTCGTGACAGCCACCTTGCTTCACTGTGAAACAGCACAGCTTGATGTTCAGCTCCCATCTCCTCACAGATAGCAAAGAAGACTCTTGTTTTTAGTGGTCTGGTCTTTATAAAATTGACTACACCTACAATGTCAGTCATAACCTCACTTAATTCAGAGGAAAGGTTCCTTGATGCCATTGCTTCTCTGTGTATAACACAGTGTGTCCACTCAGCATTAGGTGAGGCCTTCTTGATGAGTGCCCAAAGTCCTTTTCTCATCCCTGCCATGGTCTGTGCACCATCACTGCAAACACCAATGCAGTTCTCCCACTTTAGCCCATTCTCAGTCAGGAAGCAGCCCAGCATTTTGAATAGCTCTTCAGCTGTGGCTCTGTCTCTGACATATTTACAAAAAAGTAGATCCTCACACAGGGAGTTTGTCATGTCAAAACGTACATAAGCGATAAACAAACAGTCTTTGTTGCTGTCAGTTGCTTCATATAACTGTAAGGCAAAACGTTTGTCTTTGAGTTTATCTACCAGCTGTTCTTTAAGATCGTTAGCAATGTCATTTATACGTCTGGCGACAGTGTCATTGGACAGAGGGATAGTTTTTATTTTTGCAGCACTTGCGTCATCCAGCATGACAGAGACCATGTCTAATGCTGCAGGCAGTATCAGCTCCTCTGCTATGGAGTGTGGTTTTTTGCACTGAGCAATTTGGTAAGCCACCTTATATGATGCTAACAGTGCTCGCTGGTTTACTGAAGTAGCATTCACAAAGCGGGACGATTGTTGGCAATATTCGGCACGTTTTTGCTGAAAAAACTCAAGCGACTTATCAGCGTGATTGGGGTGTAATGTCTTTAAGTGACGCCTTAATTTATTTGGCTTCATGCTGTCCGCTGCCAACATTTTTAGACACAGTAAACATACCGGTCTTTCCTCGTCTCCCACCGTAGTCACAGAGAAGCCAAGCGCTACGTACGCGTCGTCATATTTCCTCGTCTTAGCTTTCGGGAGACTTACGTTTGTCTCATTATCTCCGTCTCTCCGCCTTTCTTTTCATCCCTGTTAAATATTTTTCCATGGTGTCTCTTAAGGGTTTGTTATCTGCACTTCATATCTCCTGCTCTGTGCTGTGTGCTCTTGTTCGGTGCAAAAAAAAACTACTCCGGCAAAACAAAAGCATGTTCCCCGGGATCATGCGGCAAAAAAAAAGCATGTTCCCCGGGGTCACACGCGCCCCCCCTGGCATCGCTCCGAGCCCCCCCAGGGGGGCGCGCCCCACTATTTGAGAAGGACTGGGTTAAAGTGACTATGCATATATGATGAACAGAGAGTAGCAGTAGCGTAAAAAGAGGGGTTTGCGGGTGGTGGGACACAATGCAGATAGCCCGGTTAGCCAATGTGCGGGAGCACTGGTTGGTCGGACCAATTGAGGTAGTATGTGCATTAATGTATAGTTAGTGACTGCATATAAGATAAACAGAGAGTAGCAGCAGCGTAAAAGAGGGGTTGGGGGGGGGGGCACACAATGCAAATAGTCCGGGTAACCATTTGGTTACCTGTTCAGGAGTCTTATGGCTTGGGGGAAAAAACTGTTGAGAAGCTTTTTTGTCCTAGACTTGGCACTCCGGTACCGCTTGCCATGCGGTAGTAGAGAGAACAGTCTATGACTGGGGTGGCTGGGGTCTTTGACAATTTTTAGTTTCCTGAGGGGGAATAGGCTTTGTCATGCCATCTTCACGACTGTCTTGGTGTGTTTGGACAATTCTAGTTTGTTGTTGATGTGGACACCAAGGAATTTGAAGCTCTCAACCTGATGTCTACGCTCACGTGGGCGTGGCCATTGATTTGGTTAACCGTATATGAAACCCCATACTCTCATTTAGAACGTTAACATCACATTACATCTTTTCACAAATAGCTTCATGTTTAATCACATATGTTTCACAATATTTAGATGTAAACCTAACAGCTGGGAAATGTACACTTGAAGAGATGCAGTTATGTGTGTTTCCTGTCCTTCATGAGATCACCAAATGAAACACACTCGTCATAACTGTCCCCTATGTGTCCACGGACCATTCTCAAAAGTAGAAATATTGTTTAATTCTCCCATTTTGGGGTTTAGGAGTTTGGCCAAGAGAGGGTCTTTATTCTCTTAGACTCTCTCAATGCTGCATGCCAGTTTCTACCAGGTATTTATGACCTGTCGTAAAGTCATAAAACTGTGGAGCGAGAGAGAGAGGGGGGGGGGGCTATGATCCTCCCCCCAGGGCACGTCATGACAGTGTGTTAACTATTTAACTGTAATAGAATGCTTAAAAGGATGCAACATTTTTTTTATATCGGTTATCGGTATTAGGTTTTAGTTTTTTTTTTGCAAGAAAAATATTGGATATCGGTATCGGCCAAAAATGTCATATCGGTGCATCACTATTTTTTGATGTTCTATATTCAAACAGAATATAGAGAAGAGGATTCGAAAACAAAGAGTTGGATTTAGCTAATGTTAGAATCTCAGCTACAGCCGATCAGTGGTGGAAAAAGTACCCAATCGTCAAGTAAAAGTTGAAAGTCACCCAGTAAAATTCTACTTGAGTAAAAGTATTTGATTTTAAATATATGGCAGGGAGAGATGAGGGGAGTGGTGATTGAAGGGAGATATCTTGCAACCCGCTGGCTCCACCCTCGTGCCTTATATGGACTTCCTGACCCAACGAGGCAAGCCTGTGCATCATTAAGTCATGGAGTGCTTGGGGATAAAAGAGTAAGCGGGCTGCACTTATTGGGAGAGGATTGAGAGTGTTATGGAGAGTGTGAGAAGAGAGAATTAGCTGTGTAATTACCTGCTAGCACTGCTAGCACCCTTCCTGTCAGGCGCAGCACAGAAGACCTATCAGGATCTGACGGCTGACCAGGTGATGCATTACGAGGGGAAAAAGGAAATCCTGAGCCGGTATGGTTACACCCTAATTAGGCTGGCCAAGAGCTGGCTAACTGCTGAACCACTGACGCTCACCCCCATTGAGAAAGTGGTCATAGATACATTTCTATGCTCTATCCAGTTCAAAGCTAAAAAGTTAGCAAGCTAACCCGCAGAGCGCAGATCAGCTGGTGGAACTGGTGGAAGGTCAACAGGTGGCTTTGGAGGTCCTGCGCAGCGGACAACCACGGAAGGCTGAACCCTCCACTCGCCCAATGGAGCGGAAAAGGGCGGAGGACAACGGCGGGACCCCGGCCAAAGACCATGCCAGGACCCCCAACAACAGCCAGCTCCCCGAGACGACGCCCCTTCCTGAACCTGGACAACAGGAAGAACTACAAGTGTAGCGAGCCGGGACACAGCACCTGGAACTGTCCAAACCGCGATGTCCCGATGCCTTAGCCACTGAGGTAGCCACCGGGAGTCTCTGCGGCTTGCTGATGGGATGCTGGGCTAAGGAGAGTGGTTCTTCCCCTGTCACCCCGGTAAGAGCCAACGGAAAGGACACCACAGCACTTTTGGACTCCGGGAGTATGGTGACCCTGATCAAACCTGACTGACACTGTGGCCATCACGTGCATACACGGTGAGACCAAGGACTACCCTACCACACTCCTCCATCTACAGACCACTAAGGAACAACACACAGGGCCAGTGGGAGTCGTCCCCGAACCTGCCTGTGCCGGTCCTTATTGGGAGGGATTTCCTGATGTTCCGCCAACTGTGGACCAGTATGTCCGGAGACGTGGGGAACCAGAAGGGAGGAGGAAGCCGGAGAGGTGGGAGGGATGCCAGAAGGAGGGATGCCCGGATGTGTGGATTCCAGGAAGTGGACCCCCAGGCGTCAACAGAACCCCTCTCGGAGGGTGACTCGGGTGAAGCAAGACTGGAGGAAGGTGTGGCGAGTCTGGAAGACATGTTCCCGATGGACCATGAGGTGGTGCCAGAGCCCACCTCTCTAGCGGGCCGGTTCGGCACGGCCCAATTGGAGGATCCTAACCTGGCCAGCGCTCTACAGCAGGTGGCCATGGTGGATGGAAAGCCCATGGAGAGGGTAAGTCAGATCACCTACCCCCATTTTTCTATAAAGAAGAAATTGCTGTATCAGGTCATGAAGAAGAATGACGAATGTATGGCATTGTAGTTGGTGCACCGTCCCTTTGTACAATCTGCCCTGCAGTTGGCGCACTCCCACCTTCTTGGCCCTCACCTAGGGGTGGAGAAGACCTTAGACAAGATCAAGGCATGATTTTACTGGCCAGGTGTGAAGAGAGCAGTGGAAGATTACTGCCGCAGTTGCCTGGAGTACCAGCAGGTGTCTCCAAAACCACACTTTTTCAGCCCCTTAATTCTCCTACCCATTATTTCAGTCCCTTTCAGCAGGATCGCAATGGACCTGGTGGGACCTCTACCCAAGAGCATCCGAGGGCACCAATACAGCCTGGTGATTCTGGATTATGCAATGGCCCGCAGTTCTCAAGTTCCTAATTCTGATCGTTCGCTTACGACTGGGGATTCCAACACAACACCTCCAGCCCCAACTACCCAAGGTCCAACGGCTTAGCGGAGAGTTCAGTCAAAATTGTCAAAGGTCTGATGAAAAAGGCACACGATGGAAAGGAGAATTTCCATCGTAAAAAGTAAAAAGTCTGATCTACCGCAGCGCACAGCTGCAGCACGGACAAATGTTGATGGGACGTTGCATCAGAACCAACCTACCCATCCATGAGGACATGCTAACACCCAGAGGTACTCACAGGTGGGGGGAGCACATTTCACTCGCAAAGTGAAAAACAAAGACAAACAAAAACAGCGACATGACAACAGTGCAAGACATTTCTTTGAACTGAAACCTGGAGATCATGTATGACTCTGAGATATCACTACAGGAACCTGAATGCAGCAAGGACGCATGCAGAGAGAAGTTGCACTGCGATCCTATGAGATCCAAACAGAGCATGGATCACAACTGAGACGAAACAGAGTGGATCTAAGGCTTCAGCCATTCACGTAAGAGACTGAGGATCATCAGGAGGATACTGCTGAAGTGTCTTTACCAATGGAGAAAAGAGTCAGAACAACCCTGAGTGACAACGACTACTGTCCAACTGTTTCAGTATGCACTTCAGCAGAACAACCAAAAAGGACTGTCTGAGCCCCAGAAAGGCTTATTGAGAATTGCTAAAAAATAAAAAAGCACCTGGACTGAATGTTTTCATTTATGTGAAAACAAATAGAGCCCCAATAGAGTATTGTTGGACAGAATGTGTTTAGGTGAAAAATAAAAATGTTCATTTCCTCTTAAATGATGAGAGCGATTTTGAAAAGAAAAAGGAAGAAATGTATGTTATTGAAAATGGTATATTATGCAGGTTGAGTAAACAAATGTGAGATTTGATATGTGACATGTTTAGTTAGAGAGAAAATGTGTTTTTTTAAAGGAAGGAATATGTGTTCATATGTGAAGACTACGTTACCCAGCAATCTATGCGAGGATGGGGGTAGTTAGAAGGCATTGGATGGCTACACAAGGATATTGCTAGCTGAAGTATCAGTTTATTAAAAGCAGTTAAATCTTTATCCCCAGATGTTTGTTTTCGTTAAGTTCCATAGACCATGACAATGTGTTAGGCCTCAGGGCTTCTATTGTTTGGTTTATAAACACTTTGAGTTTGAGTTTATTTTATTTTTACAGGGACAGTGCACATTAATCAACATTTCAGTAAAAGTGCCGGTTTCAGGCAGCCGGCTAATTTTCAACCGCAGTCCCTGGGCAGGTTATTAAAAACAATTACAATATAGACAAGCATTGAGCAGTGAGCACAAGCAGAGCAACATAGGACAAGCAAGACATAGCATAAAGACAGAGCAACATAGAACAAAAAGCAGCAAACAAAATTCATAAAAGCAACAAAGTGTTTCCACACCTCACAAGCTACAGACAACAGTTTCTATGAGCGGAAGCCTCAGTCCAGGCTTCACCGACTAAAGCCAAGACTTAACATGCCCTGGGGTGTCTGTCTGTTTGGGAAGTTATTGTTGTGGTAACCATCGTACAATATACCTGGGGCTTTATAGGCATACACACTTGAGGCCAAATCCTAACTCAATGTGCTCAACTTATAATTGTGTACAAGGACTGTTTGTAGTTTATTGTTCGTTTTGTGAAAGAAACCTGACATTTCTTAGTTTAAAGCAAAGACTAATGTTGATTTGTGTTGTTTTTACAGAGTACACATAAATCCAGACACACCAGATCCTGCAGCAGCATAAACAGCAGCAGTTTGTTCCAGCATCACCAGACCCAGCAGCTTCCTCTGAGGGGCCAGGCCCTAGTGCTGTACACATCCTCCATCCACAGCCACTCTCAAGCCCAGATGCTACAGGCCCTGTTTATCCAGCACCAGCCCAAGAGGGCCCTGTCCCTGTGTTGTCCAAATCCCCTGTTTATGCTCCTGTTCCCAGCCAGCAGGCCACTATCTCCACTATCAGCTCCCAGATCCTTACACACAATGTGCCAGACCCAGGCTGCCCCTCTGCCCAATGCTAAGCTAGGGAAGCTGGCTGCAGTCAACCTCCAAATCCAGCCAACAGCTTCTGCCCCGGACTCTCAGCTGGTTCAGGACAGTGCCAGCAAGGAGCTGCCCACATCTGAGGTAGTCACAGAGAACAGTTTCACTTCCCTCGTACAGCAGCCAACAGCCCCTTGTACTCTTGAGGTCATCACTACTGAGCAATACCCATCAGACCCCAGCAGCCACACCACACACACTGGAGGTAGATATTACTGTATATTTTATATTTCACATAAGGTTGCATCTCAAAGTCATTGGACTTATGGATGACCAGAAGCCCTGACGCTGTTCAATTTGATACAGTAATGTGAAGGTCCACCCACATGGCAGAGAGGGGTTCACACTCCCTCCCTCCCTCCCTCCCTCCCTCCCTCCCTCCCTCAGACTCACTCCGTCTGTAGGCCTAGGCAGCCCAGGCACAATGGCCATCCCCACTCCAGCACTCCCCTCAAGCGGAAGACTAAATCTGTCACGCCCCAAAGTCCATTGTTCTGCCCTGCCACTTGGGGGAACGCGACAGCTTTAGCCATAATTAGGGGAGAGGGGCCGGGCTTTGTCATTCTCCCCATGGGCTAGGGGGAAGAAAGGAGCACTTGTAATGTCTGGCAGGTGTATACGCGCAAGGCCCATCCACATTCAAACATGAATAATATACAGCAGTGGAGGCTTCTGAGGGGAGGATGGCTCAAAATAATGACTGGAACGGAGCAAATGGAATGGCATCAAACACATGGAAACCATGTTTCATGTATTTGATACCATTTCACCTATACTGCCCCAGCCATTACCACAAGCCTGTCCTCCCCAAAACTTGCCACCAACCTCCTGTGATATACAGTACTTTCAAGAGGCCAGGAGGCTGTTACTCAGCATATACTGAAGTGTCCAACAGTGCCACTTGGCTGCTTTGAGTTAGAACACCATGTGATCAGGGCACTCCTCCTCTAAGTGTTATTATTAGGTGGTCCATATTATAGCCTTGATCTAGCAAGACCAGTGGTGCCTTGGACTAATTCTCAAGGGCCAGCATGTCTGCTTGTCTGACATACAATGAACATTGTCTTTACCATTTATGTCATTTTTTGATATAATGATAAGATATGAAAACATTAGAGGCCCTAACTCTAGGGCCATAGCTCAAAAGTTGAGAAAATCCATATTTCAACATTTCCCATTCCAATGATTTGTCTCTAAATCAAGGAAAATTGTATTTTTACATAGACTTTCACTTCTGTTTTGCCACTATATTTCTCAAATAATGTGGTAGATTAAACTGGAAATGAGTGGGAGGTGAAAATAGTCAGCCAGTCCAACCAATCAGAGAGGAAGTCCGTTTGAGATACTCGCCGCCATTGGATCACATTCCAAATAGCACGGGCCAATGGTGGGGGCGCTTTATTTCCTATTCACTTCCCGCATACAAAGGGATTAAAGAGTGTACTGTGTATTTGCTGCAGGGGTAATAGCGACCGAACAAACAGAAGAAAGCACGTTAAAACGTTGGAATGATTGCATTGCTTGTGTAACTTCTACTAATGTAACGGGTGCGTATTTCCACGGAATATTTGAGTTTTTTGAGCACATGATTTGTTTGCTTCATGCTGCCTAGGCAGAGAGGATATGAAAGGAAAGGTTGTTTGGAGCAGTGGGACAAAAGGGTGTTCTTTCGCTCCGTGTTGACCATTGTCAGGGCGTTTGAATCAGTTATCAGATCCCCTATTTGTAATTTCTTGTGGCAGGTTTCTCAATTTAAATTAGTGTTCAAATGTGGTCACATTTACTCTTCAAGCAGATGTCGATGAAACATTTGCTTTTTGTTATTGATTAACAATACGAATTTGGGATAATCAACTTGCATAAAATCATTTAGTTGTTACAGTACACATTCATTGTATGAAATACAACTAATTGTTTTTTTGTTGGCCTAGGTGTAGAATTAAGTGGGAAGAAAAGTAAACAAACAATTTCCAAAGTGGTCCAGATATTCTGCTGAAATTATTCTCCACTGCATAAAATGTTAACAGATTAATCAACGACATGAGTGGTCATTCACTTTTAACTATTTTATTTTTGTATATATCAGTACCGACTCTTGCATGATGTCAGTCATTTGACATATCAATATATAATTGTATTTACTCGCGTTCGAATATTATTATTCCCAGCAGGTAAGGGAGACGCTGAGGGGCTGAATGCGCAACCAGGTGCAGGCTCGCTTCCAGTCATGACCTCGGGGAATGGGAACAATGCGCCCACGGTGACCGGCAGCACCCCTCATAATGGCGAGAGCAAACCGCCCCAGGCAATAGTGAAACCCCAGATCCTCACCCACGTCATTGAGGGATTTGTGATCCAGGAGGGAGCCGAGCCTTTCCCAGTAAGTAGTAGGATAATGAAGAAGCTTTCCACCCACTGGGCACATGGCTGTTCAGAAACACACAAAATATGTAAGGTGGGCTTTCAACTGAACCATAAGGACACAGTTAGCCCTGTCCACGAGAAGGAGTGCACTTCCCTCTAGTGGACAACATTTGACTAAAACCTCCATTCTGTACTGTTAAGCATTTTACTATGGGGGTAAAGCAGCATGTCTAAAGTGTCTGTCCTTTCAGGTGGAACGTCCGTTGTCGTTGCTGATCGAGAACCTGAAGAAACACAAACAGCAAACACATTCCGACTCCGAGAAAAATACCTCCTCCAACAGCACCACAGACTCTGAGATGGAGGACTTATCACACCAAGGTAAAGGGCCGCCTGGAGGACATAGGGCTGCACAATGAATCAAATTCACATCAAAATTGCAATATTGACATGTGCAATATCCATATTGAAAGATCGTATCGCATGCAATATTTTGTTTACTCCGTTTGTCGTCTCTCCCTCTTCTTGCGGCTGCTTCCCACACATACAAAGCCCTGCCCACTGTCACTCAAGCAGTGCAGTTCTTCCTCGCTGTTAGATTCACTATAAATTTGCATGATGTTCTTGTAGGTCAAATGCAGTCAACAGATTGTCCCAAACAAGAACGATTCTACATTTTGTTTTAATGTAAATGGCTATTTTTATGACTCCAGTTCATCCAAGTATTGGTCACACATATATTTACCAGATGTTATTGTGGGTGTAGCGAAATGCTTGTTTTCCTAGCTCCAACAGTGTAAAGTATCTAACAATACACCAATCTAAAAGTAAAATAAAGTAATTAAGAAATGTATAAATATTAGGACTAGCAATGTTGGAGTGGCATTGACTAAAATACAGTAGAATAGAACACAATACATACATATGAGATGAGTAAAGCAGTATGTAAACATTTATTAATGTGACTAGTGTTCCATTATTGAAGTGTACAGTGATTCCATGTATATAGGGTAACAGCCTCTAAGGTGCAGGGTTGAGTAACCAGGTGGTAGCCGGCTAGTGATGGCTATTTAAGTCTGATGGCCTTGAGAGAGAAGTTGTTTTTTGGTCTCTGTCCCAGCTTTGATGCACCTGTACTGACCTCGCCTTCTGGATGATAGCAGGTGAGCAGGCCGTGGCCCGGGTGGTTGATCTTTTTGGCCTTCCTGTGACATCGGTGCTGTAGGTGTCTTGAAGTGCAGGCAGTGTGTCCCTGGGGATACGTTGGGCAGACCGCACCACCCTCTGGAGAGCGCTGCGGTTTCTGTACCCAAGTGGTGATACAGCCTGACAGGATGCTCTCAATTGTGCTTTTGTAGAAGTTTGAGGGTCTTGGGGGGCCAAGCTAAATTTCTTCAGCCTCCTGGCACTATTGCGCCTTCACCACACTCTGTGTGGACCATTTCAGATTTTCAGTGACGTGTATGCTGAGGAACTTGAAGTTTTCCACCTTCTACACTGCGGTCCCGGCTATATATATATATATATGGGTGCTCCCTACTCTGTTTCCTGAAGCCCACGATCAGCTCCTTCATTTTGTTGAGGGAGAGGTTATTTTCCCTGGCACCACTCTGCCAGGGCTCTCACCTCCCCTGTAGGCTGTCGTCATTGTTGGTAATCAGGCCTATTACTGTTGTCGTCTGAACTTGAGGATTGAGTTGGCCACGCAGTCATGGGTGAATAGGGAGTACAGGAGGAGGCTGAGCATTCATCCTTGTGGGGCCCACGGTGTTAGGCATCAGCGAAGTGGAGATGTTTCCTACCTTCACCACCTGGGGGCGGCCCGTCAGCAAGTCAAATCCCGATTGCAATATTTTGTTACTTTTTTTATAATAATGATTTTGCCCTTATCGTGCAGCCCAAGGAGGACATCTTGCTTGGCCCACTCTAAACCCAGAACTACAAGTTTCTCATAGTGTCATTGGCTACCTGGCTTCATAATCTCACTTTTGCTGGAATTTCATTGGCTCATTGTTGGCACAAATTGGCACTTTAAGTGCCTTGATATTTGGCACATACTGTACGAATGTCTTGTATACCTTTTTTATTTATGTGTCAAATCAGCCAAATGTCTGAGCCATGTAACCATGCCACTCACTGCCTGCCATGTCAACTGGGATTCAGTGTTCATACCAACTGTATTTTTTACCACTGCATCCCTGGTTCCCATTTGTTGATGTGTATCTGTTTTGCTGGGCAGAGCTGAAGCAGCAGGAGGAGCCCACCCTGACGTGTGAGCTATGTGGCAGAGTGGACTTCGCCTACAACTTCAAGAGATCCAAGAGGTTCTGCTCCACAGTATGTGCCAAACGGTAAGGCCTGGGTAGAGAACATGCTGGGACTGAAATCTGAGGTGTATTCATTAGGCACCAAATGGAAGGACACAGACTGCAACAGGGAGGGACTATTTGAACCAATTTTCTTTTCCCATTGTAAAACATTTTGCTACGGTGTGGTCTAATGCAGTGGTTCACAAACTGTAGGGGGTATGCCCCCTAGTCCAGCTTTAAACTTACTCTTGAAAGTTGCAATAGTAGAATGTGCAATTTCAAAATTGGCTATTGCATCATTTCCTCTTGTCATGTTAGTCATTGTATACGTTAGAGCTATTTAACTTATCAGAAATGTCCAGATCAACTAGCCCATGCCAGCTGTTTTTTTTTTTGTCGATTTTTTTTGTCACTCAAATACAGTATCAGTTGAATACACTATAGAATTGGCAAAATGTATAGAATTGCAAGAAGAAATATGTGTAGAATTGCACTAAATAACCTTCAGACTTCCAAATCTCAACATCAACAAGTTGTCACGAACAGTGCTTGTGCCCATAGAAATAGACATGGTGTGTGCATGGTGGAAGCAGGATTTTCTCCAATGCTGGAAGGGGGGCCTAGAGTGAAAAAGTTTGGGAACCCCTGGTCTAAATAATACAACTCAGGCTTTCTAAATGACATGTTTGTCAGCAGTTGTTGCTGTAGTAATTATAGCAGTAGTACACATGTATATGTGGAGAAATAACAAATAAATGGCTTGTTCTTTACTTTAGCCTATAATTTGTTTCTCTGACAAATGTAGACCCACAATTTAATGGCTTGCTCAGCTTCTGACATACTTGATTACCCAAGCTACTTGTTGATACATTGTCCATTCTCCACCCCCACACACAATTTCATTTTTGTGCAGGTATAATGTGGGGTGTACAAAGCGAATGGGCCTCTTTCCAAATCGACAAACCACCATGGAGAAACTGGAGAAGCAAAGAATGTCAGATGGAAACCAACAGAACTCAAGTTCAGAAACCAAAAAACGGGTGAAATGGCACTGTTCAAAATATAGAGAATAAATGCATAATGACTTTAAAAACTGATTTCCATTAATGCCCTCTTTGCAAGGCAGGTTGAAAGCAGACCTGTCCCAAATGATCACTTAAAAGCTAAACCCTTCCTGTGTTTTCAGACTCCCACCACTGGCCAACAAACTGGGGGTGGATCGTTGACGTCCAGCCACCCCTCTCACGGGGAGTCCAGCCAGTGTTCGGACATGTCTAGCTATGAGGGTCCTCCTTCGCCCCCTCTGTCTGCTGCCAGCTCCGGTGCTCACAGGCCTCAGGTGGGTAGAGGGCCCAAGCACGTGGAAGGCTGTGGACAAAATCTGCCCCTCACCCAGCACTTCCTGCCCAGCAATCCATCCAAGTGGAACGTGGAGGACGTCTACGGGTTCATCTGCTCCCTGCCAGGTTGGCACTGCCACATTTTCCACGTACCCCAACAGATGCTTAATATCAGCCAAAATGGCAGAGTAGCAGGCACATACAGCAGTGGTCACTAACTTTGGTATTGGAGATGTGCAGGCTTTTGTTTTAGCCCTGTAGTAAAACAACAGCCAACATACTTAGTTCAAATCCAAATGAAATCAAACTTTATTTAGAGGTTGAAGTTAACGTTTATCTTGCACATGATACAGCAGAGTGAAATGCTTCCTTCCAAGCTCTTTCCCAGCAATGCAGTGGCTGTTTGATTTGTTCCCAGGTTGCCTGGCGATAGCCGAGGAGTTCCGCTCGCAGGAGATCGACGGCCAGTCCTTGCTGCTGCTGAAAGAGGACCACCTTATGGGCACAATGAACATTAAACTGGGGCCCGCGCTCAAGATCTTTGCCCAGATCAGTGTGCTGAGAGACTCGTAGCCCCTCTCTGGAGTCGCTACACACTGTCTTTTCCTGCAATGTTCTCTGGACCCCTCAACTCAGACCATGCTCAAGCCTACTGCTGTTGCAGGTGCGTTCCAGGGTGGTGGCGGATGGACGAAGCTTGTGTCTGTCCCATAGAAGATGATGGTCCACAGGATATTGACAGCGCTATTGAATTTTAGAGCTTTGACTCTGGACTGTCTCCAATGCAGGAACTGTTAGCTACTGTATGAGTTGTACTGTGGATGTTGTACTGTGCACAAGTAGCTCACCCAGCCAGACTCCAAGTGGACAACAAGGTGGTACTTAAGTACAGAAATTCCATTACTAGTAGTCAGTTTCTAACAATTGTGAGGTAGTTGCTTCGTATAACTTTTCCATAGATAATATATTTTTGGTTCTTGACTGGAAGTTGGTGTTTAGAGCATTTTGGTCTTGGTGGAAAGTGATTGAAAACCTGCCTAGGACTGTATTTTACAGTTCATGCCTTGAAATGTTGTAATTAAGTATGTTTTATATATATACACACACACACAGTGGGGAGAACAAGTATTTGATACACTGCCGATTTTGCAGGTTTTCCTACTTATAAAGCATGTAGAGGTCTGTCATTTTTATCATAGGTACACTTCAACTGTGAGAGACGGAATCTAAAACAAAAATCCAGAAAATCACATTATGATTTTTAAGTAATTAATTGCCATTTTATTGCATGACATAAGTATTTGATACATCAGAAAAGCAGAACTTAATATTTGGTACAGAAACCTTTGTTTGCAATTACAGAGATCATACGTTTCCTGTAGTTCTTGACCAGGTTTGCACACACTGCAGCAGGGATTTTGGCCCACTCCTCCATACAGACCTTCTCCAGATCCTTCAGGTTTCGGGGCTGTCGCTGGGCAATACGGACTTTCAGCTCCCTCAAGATTTTCTATTGGGTGCAGCTCTGGAGACTGGCTAGGCCACTCCAGGACCTTGAGATGCTTCTTACGGAGCCACTCCTTAGTTGCCCTGGCTGTGTGTTTCGGGTCGTTGTCATGCTGGAAGACCCAGCCACGACCCATCTTCAATGCTCTTACTGAGGGAAGGAGGTTGTTGGCCAAGATCTCGCGATACATGGCCCCATCCATCCTCCCCTCAATACGGTGCAGTCGTCCTGTCCCCTTTGCAGAAAAGCATCCCCAAAGAATTATGTTTCCACCTCCATGCTTCACGGTTGGGATGGTGGAGAGTTTAGACCAAAAAGCTCTATTTTTGTCTCATCAGACCACATGACCTTCTCCCATTCCTCCTCTGGATCATCCAGATGGTCATTGGCAAACTTCAGACGGGCCTGGACATGCGCTGGCTTGAGCAGGGGGACATTGCGTGCGCTGCAGGATTTTAATCCATGACGGCGTAGTGTGTTACTAATGGTTTTCTTTGAGACTGTGGTCCCAGCTCTCTTCAGGTCATTGACCAGGTCCTGCCGTGTAGTTCTGGGCTGATCCCTCACCTTCCTCATGATCATTGATGCCCCACGAGGTGAGATCTTGCATGGAGCCGCAGACCGAGGGTGATTGACCGTCATCTTGAACTTCTTCCATTTTCTAATAATTGCGCCAACAGTTGTTGCCTTCTCACCAAGCTGCTTGCCTATTGTCCTGTAGCCCATCCCAGCCTTGTGCAGGTCTACAATTTTATCCCTGATGTCCTTACACAGCTCTCTGGTCTTGGCCATTGTGGAGAGGTTGGAGTCTGTTTGATTGAGTGTGTGGACAGGTGTCTTTTATACAGGTAACGAGTTCAAACAGGTGCCGTTAATACAGGTAATGAGTGGAGAACAGGAGGGCTTCTTAAAGAAAAACTAACAGGTCTGTGAGAGCCAGGAATGCTTACTGGTTGGTAGGTGATCAAATACTTATGTCATGCAATAAAATGCCAATTAATTACTTAAAAATCATACAATGTGATTTTCTGGATTTTTGTTTTAGATTCCGTCTCTCACAGTTGAAGTGTACCTATGATAAAAATGACAGACCTCTACATGCTTTGTAAGTAGGAAAACCTGCAAAATCGGCAGTGTATCAAATACTTGTTCTCCCCACTGTATATATTCACCAAAATATCCTCAGAAAACAATTGCATCCTTAAAAAAAAAAAAAAATTGGAATTACTTTGTTCACTTTCTCAATATTCTTTCTACTTCTGTGAAGGCCATTTTCAAAGGGACAAGCCATTACAAAATGTAATTGTCCTAACTGGACTCAAAGTAGTGTCCTTGGCCTCCAGAAATCAGGGCTAATGGAAATGGATTTACTGTTATGAACTCTGTGTGAAAGCAAAAACAAGTAACTCATTCCAACTTTGAATGATTCTGTGTGATGTACTATTAGAGGTTTAATTTGACAGGAACATTGTGGAGGGACGTTCAGTTTCCCTCACCTGTTGTGGATGAAATACCTCTGACATTTTGAATAGATTGGTGGGTTAAAATGATAAAGGAATTGATTTACCAGACCATCACCATTCCCAATAACATTTGGCACTCAGTATTGAATTAAAGGGTTAGTTCACACAAGGAAAAGCAGATGTTATTAGATTTAAATCGCTCTGAATTTAGTTTTTTTGGTCATCACTGCAACATGTCTAGTAGGCATTTATAGACTTTATTGAAGCCTGTTGTAACGCTTAAACCAAAGCAGCATCATGTTTATCTGATGTTTAGTATTAGAAACTCACATTGCGTTTTTCAAGTTCTAAACTTGTTGGTTGAGTATTTGTATTTATGGAACTAGTTCTCTCATACCACATTTTGTACTTCAAAAATAAAACATTTAAATGGTATATGTTTACTCTTCTGCACCAGACCATACTGTCATTTATTACAAATGTATTCAATTGTGACAAATCCAGATGGAAAAATCTGACTGTTTGTGAATGTTTCATTGAAATACATTTTGAGTGGTGTATCCCATACAAATAATCAGTTAATAAGACCTATTCAACTGGCTGATTTTAAAAATAGAAACATCTTTCACAAATATGCTCCTCTACTGTATAAACTTGAAAAGCCATGACCGATGTACAAGAGTACGAAGCTTATCAAAATAAGACGTGAGAAAACAGCAATTGAAGATTAATATTTTTCAATCAGACATATTATGGAAGAAGCTGACAATTTGTATAGAAAAATGAAATATATCTAGAATGTCTTAAGGTTGGCAGCTGTCTATTTCAACAGCCAGTACAAGCAGCAAACATGCAGATATCAGTCATGATGGGCAGTCACAAATGTTGTTCACAACCATTCAAATTACCACTGAATATTCTTAAGTATTTACACAAGCATACACTATTTATCGGTGCTCACAAGATTACAGTAAGAATCCACATCAGCAAATGGACTAGACAACACTATTACCCTTTTGAAGAGAAATGTGAAAATACCAATATTTTCAGCCAATCGATCCTCGGGTTACCTCCTCTTCTCGTGACTCCCTCAAACGTCCTTTAAAATTAGTCTGGGAGCTTAGTTGCTAATTAGCATGGTTCCCAACCTGGACCCCAAGCCGCGGATCCCTGATCCAGTCATGAGTGCCCCTAGTGGAAAATGTTATGGAGTGCAGCTTCAACTCACCTAGCCTGGCACAAAGGCATGAATTCTTCGGTTAGAGAGGACTTGGCACACACAGCCACTGTGTTGGTCTTTGCCAAATGAGGATTCTGCACCAAACGAGGATTCTGCTTAACGGTCCCTTCACTTCCAGAGAGAATATGAAGTCTCCTTCCTATGGAGAAAATAGAATACAAAAATGGATCATTGCAGCAGCTAGGCACCATGTGCATAGTAGTGCCCAGCTCACTCTCTAGGAGTGCTTTTGGAAAAACCGCAACAGAGAAATACAAAGCATTTGGAAAGTATTCAGACCCCTTGACTTTTTCACATTTTACGTTACAGCCTTACTCTAAAATGTTCCTCATCAATCTACACACAATACCCAATAATGACAAAGCAAAGACAGGTTTTTATCTTTTTTTGCAAATTTATAAAAAATGAAAAACAGATTATTTGTGTAAACACTCAGACACTTTGCTATGAGACTCGATAATGAGCTCAGGTGCATCCTGTTTCCATTGATCATCCTTGAGATGTTTCTACAACTTGATTGGAGTCCACCTGTGGTAAATTCAACTGATTTGACATGATTTGGAAAGGCACACACCTGTCTATATAGGGTCTCACAGTTGACAGTGCATGTCAGAGCAAAAATCAAGCCATGAGGTCGAAGGAATTGTCCGTAGAGCTCAGAGATAGGATTGTGTCGAGGCACAGATCTGGGGAAGGGTACCAAAAAATGTCTGCAGCATTGAAGGTCCGCAAGGACACAGTGACCTCCATCATGCTTAAATGGAAGAAGTTTGAAACCACCAAGACTTCCTAGAGCTGCCCCCCCCAGGCCAAACTGAACAATCGGGGGAGAAGGGCCTTGGTCAGGGAGGTGACCAAGAACCCAATGGTCACTCTGACAGAGCTCCAGAGTTCCTCTGTGGAGATGGGAGAACCTTCCAGAAGAACAACCATCTCTGCAGCACTCCACCAATCAGGCCCTTATGGTAGAGTGGCCAGACGGAAGCCACTCCTCAGTAAAATGCATATGACAGCCCGCTTGGAGTTTGCCAAAAGGCATCTATAGGACTCTGACAATGAGAAACAAGATTCTCCATGATCGAACTCTTTGGACTGAATTCCAAGCGTCACGTCTGGAGGAAACCTGGCACCATCCTTACGGTGAAGCATGGTTGTGGCAGCATCATGCTGTGGGGATGTTTTTCAGCGGCAGGGACTGGGAGACTAGTCAACGGAGTACAGAGAGATCCTTGATGAAAACCTGCTCCTGAGTGCTCAGTAGCTCAGACTAGGGCGAAGGTTCACCTTCCAACAGGACAACGACTCTAAGCACACGACCAAGACAACGCAGGAGTGGCTTCAGGACAAGTCTGTGAATGTCCGTGAGTGCCTAGTCAGAGCCCAGACTTGATCCCGATCAAACATCTCTGGAGAGACCTGAAAATAGCTGTGCAGCGAAGCTCCCCATCCAACCTGATAGAGCTTGAGAGGATCTGCAGAGAAGAATGGAAGAAACTCCCCAAATACAGGTGTGCCAAGCTTGTAATGTCATTCCCAAGAAGACTCGAGGCTGTACAAAGGTGCTTCAACAAAGTACTGAGTAAAGGGTCTGAATACTTACGTAAATGTGATATTTCCATTTTATTTATTTTTTATAGATTTGCAAAAAAATCCCCAAACCTGTTTTTGCTTAGTAATTATGGGGTATTGTGTGTAGATTGATGAGGGGGGGAACTATTTAATCCATTTTAGAATAAGGCTGTATCGTAAGAAAATGTGGAAAAAGTCAAGGGGTCTGAATACTTTCCGAATGCACTGTCTATACTCATTGATTTGAGGTTTCCAGGTTTCTGCTCTGTTGTCTGCGGGAAGAGGTAGCCATTTGCATAGTTGATATGTAGCTACTTGATGGCTGTTTCACTTAGTCTTTTTCCTCTAATTATTTGAATGCTTCTTTGTGGACGCTGTTCAGGTGAACTCTATACCACACAGGCTACCATCTAACCCGACAATACATTTACTTGTGTCTCTCACATCAATGTACTCAAAATGATCCCATATGGGGTTTTGTCGTTATTGACCGAACACTGGTGGTTTAGGGTTTGCTGCTGCCATTGTTCACGCTCTGTGCGCCCTTTGGCTACCTTAACTACCTACCAGATTTCTTCACTGTTAGCTAGTGGTAATCTACTATTTTTTTTATTTTATTAAACAGTAACATGCAAAACACAAAAAACAGAACACCCAGAGGGATTACCAAATCAAATACAGACATGTAGGGATTACATTTTCTTGACATTTTGTTTTGCATACGTTTTAATGATTATAAATGGTTTTCCAAATCAGATAATAAAAAAAGGGGCTTTTTTTTCATACATTTTGATTTGTGTATGAACATATTTCCTAATAAAATAAAGAGATTTATGACATACTGACATTCAATTGTGGAATCAGTGTTGTAAAATAATATGTCAAACTTAGATATTTCAATGGTTGTAAACCTTTTGTTGCCAAGATAGAGTTTCACATCAGTCCAGAACACCTCACCATGTAAACAACTACAAAATAAGTATTCAATAGATTCAGTTTCTAGTTCACAAAAACTGCATTCACTGGTAACATCAGGTATATATTTAGAAATCAAGCTATTACACGGGAAGAATCTATGGATAATCTTAAAGTAGATCTCCTTTACTTTATTGGTCACTTTAAATATGTGTGGAGTGAGCCAAACACGGCACCATTTCACATCAAATGATGAAGCCCAACAAAGTATAGCAAAAGGAATAGAATTCCTGTAGAAAATATCCCTTAATAAACAATTGTTGAATTGCTTATCTAGTAAACCTATGCCACTCACCTCGATATTGCTTACAATATATGTTCCAGAATATGCATTATCCCAATCAGAGGCAGCTGTGTATCGTTGTCTCTGATTGGGGATCATACTTAGGCGGCTCTTTTTCTCACCTTAGATTGTGGGATCTTGTTTTTGCACAGTTGCTGTCTAGCCCTGCAGAACGTTACGTTCAGTTTTGTATTTTGTTGTTTTGTCGGAGTTCAGTATTAAAAATCATGAACACTTTCCACGCTGCGCTTTGGTCTCATTCATCTAACGACGGACGTAACAGAAGATCCCACCACAAACGGACCAAGCAGCGTGGTCAGGAGGAGAGGACACGATGGAAACCCGAGAGGCAGCCCCCAAATTTTTTTGGGGGGGGGGGGGGGGCAGATGACGTGGTCGTCGGTGCTGAGGGGTGAGTCCGAGACCGAGGAGGAATTATTGGACCGTTTGAGCGAGGAGTGGTTGGCAGTGGAGAGGAGCGTGTGACCCTTCCCATGCTTTGTGGTTACACGTACTATGTCTCCGGTACGCATCCACAGCCCGGTGCGCTCTGTGCCAGCTCCCCGCATTTGCCGTGCTAGAGTGGGCATTCAGCCAGGATGGATTCTGCCGGCTCAGCGCTCCTGGTCTCCGGTGCGTCTCTTTGGCCCAGGATATCCTGCGCCCGCTCTGCGCACTGTGTCTCCGGTGCGCCTTCACAGCCCAGTGCGTCCTGTGCCAGTGCCCCGCAGTTGCCGGGCTAGGGTGCGCATCCAGCCAGGACGGGTTGTGCCAGCTCTGCGGTCCAGAGCTCCGGTGCGTCTCCGCGGCCCAGTATATCCTGTGCCAGCTCCACGCACCCGGTCTCCTGTGCGTCTGCCCAGCCTGGTAAGCCCTGTGCCAGCTCCATGCCCCAGGCCTCCAGTGCGTCTCTCCAGCCCGGTGCGTCCTGTGCCAGCTCTACGCACCCGGCCTCCAGTGATGATCCATGGCCCGAAGCCTCCAGTGGTGATCCATGGCCCGAAGCCTCCAGTGATGATCCATGGCCCGAAGCCTCCAGTGATGATCCATGGCCCGAAGCCTCCAGTGATGATGCAGTCCAGAGTCTCCAGCGACTGTCTGCAGTCTAGAGCCTCCAGCGGGGGTTCCCAAGTCCAGAGCCGCCTGCGAGGGTTCCCAGTCCGGAGCCTCCAGCGACGGTCCCCAGTCCGGAGCCTCCAGCGACGGTCCCCAGTCCGGGGCCTCCAGCGACGGTCCCAAGTCCGGAGCCTCCAGCGAGGGCTCCCAGGCCAGAGCTTCCGGCGATGATCGGTGGTTCGGTTCCTTCAGCAGTGATCTACGGTCCGGAGTCCACGACGACGATCTACGGTCCGGAGTCCCCGGCGACGATCCCCGCACCAGAGGCGCCACCGAAGTGGGGGGAGCCTCAAGCGGAGCGGGGTCTGCGTCCCGCACCGGAGCCTCCACCGAGATGAGATACCCACCTGGACCCTCCCCTATAGGTTCAGGTTTGCGGCCGGAGTCCGCACCTTTGGGGGGGGGGGGGGGGGGGGGGGTACTGTCACGCCTTGACCTTAGAGAGCCTTTTTTATTCTCTATTTGGTTAGGTCAGGGTGTGATTTGGGTGAGCAAATCTATGTTTCTATTTCTTTGTTGGCCTAGTATGGTTCCCAATCAGAGGCAGCTGTGTATCGTTGTCTCTGATTGGGGATCATACTTAGGCAGCCCTTTTTCCCACCTTAGATTGTGGGATCTTGTTTTTGCATAGTTGCTGTCTAGCCCTGCAGAACGTTACGTTCGGTTTTGTATTTTGTTGTTTTGTCGGAGTTCAGTATTAAAAATCATGAACACTTTCCACGCTGCGCTTTGGTCTCATTCATCTAACGACGGACGTAACAGATGTCCATAATGGATAACTCTTGACAACAAGACCGATTGAATGATTTACTAACCGAGTTAACATTCTCTATAGAATCAAGGAGATCCTTAGAGTCACTGAAACTGTTATCTATGGAGCAAAGATTCTCATAAAACTTAGTGGTAAAGTCTGATAACAAATCTCTATCCTCAGAGTTTACACCATTAATCGTTATTTTCCAAAGTGTGTTAAATTCCTCTTTAAAAAAGTATTTACTGGACCTTCCGGACCTTATGAAGGCTCCTCTAGCTTTTTCCTCATAAAATGTATCTAGTTCTTTCTGTAAATCATTCAATTTAGCTTTCTCATTATGATTAAAATGCTCAATCTCTGTGATATCAGCAATTTTATTAGAAAGCTCAGCTACCTCACATCTCCTTTTTATTAAGGAAACTGTTTCCCATAAGTAATACAGGTTGAGCGGATTTTACATTTCTGCAGTTCCCAATATTTCCCATATTCTGCATTAGAGGTAGCTAATTTCCAATAAACAGAAATTATATTCTTAATCATCATTAAGAAATCATCATGCAATAACAACAAGTTATTCAATTTCCAATAACAACTAGAGTATTTCTTACCATCATTACTGTACATTATTACAGACAGCCATATGACGTTATGATCCATCAGGACTGCAGGCAGTATTTTTACCTCTACAGTGTTGGGCTCAAGGCTAGAGGTTATCACCCATAAGTAAATTATTGATTGTACTGAACAATCTCTATTACTACATGTGTACTGTTTCTCTCCAGGGTTTTTAACTCTCCATATGTCAATTAAGTCCAGGCTTTGACAGAAATTCACCAATTTGTTCACACCAATGTTAGGCCTATGGGGCAATCTATCAGTCTCATTAGAATAAACCATATTAAAATCCCCACCAACTGTATTCTAACTGGATGAGTATTTTCCCAGAAGACTTTTCTCAATTTCCTATAGAAGTAAGTCATTTGCAGGACTAGAACATTATACATATACAGTACCAGTCAATGTTTGAACGCACCTACTCATCTTTATTTTTACTATTGTAGAATAATAGTTAAGACATCAAAACTATGAAATAACACATATGGTATCATGCAGTAACCAAAAAAGTATTAAACAAATCAAAATATTTTTTATATTTGAGATTCTTCAAAGAAGCCACCCTTTGCTTTGATGACAGCTTTGCATTCTCATGGCATTTTTATTGAACCTTTATTTAACTAGGCAAGTCAGAAGCATTGAGCAATCTCTCAACCAGCTTCATGAGACATGCATTTCAATTAACAGGTGTGCCTTTGTTAAATTGGAATTTCATTCCTTCATAATGCATTTGAGCCAATCAGTTGTGTTGTGACACGGTAGGGGTGGTATACAGAAGATAGCTCTATTTGGTAAAAGACCAAGTCCATATTATGGCAAGAACAGCTCAAATAAGCAAAGAGAAATTATGATCCATCTTTACTTTAAGTCATGATGGTCAGCCAATCCAGAAAATGTCAAGAACTTTGAAAGTTTCTTCAAGTGCAGTCACAAAAATCATCAAGCGCTATGATGAAACTGGCTCTCATGAGGACCGCCACAGGGATGGAAGACCCAGAGTTACCTCTGCTGCGGAGGATACGTTCATTAGAGTTACCAGCCTCAGAAATTGCAGCCCAAATAAATTCTTCACAGGGTTCAAGTAACAGACACATCTCAACATTAACTGTTCAGAGGAGACTGCATGAATCAGGCCTTCGTGGTCAAATTGTTGCAAAGAAACCAAACCTGGGCCAAGAAACACAAACAATGGAAATCTGTCCTTTGGTCTGATGAGTCCCAATTTGAGATTTTTGGTTCCAACCGCTGTGTCTTTGTGAGATGCAGAGTAGGTGAACGGATGATCTCTGCATGTGTGGTTCCCACCCTGAAGCATGGAGGAGGATGTGTGATGGTGTGGGGATGCTTTGCTGTTGACACCGTCAGTGATTTATTTAGAATTCAAGGCACACTTAACCAGCATGTCTACCCCAGCATTTTGCAGCGATACGCCATCCCATCTGGTTTGCGGTTAGTGGGACTATCATTAGTTTTTCAACAGAATAATGATCCAACACACCTCCAGGCTGTGTAAGGGCTATTTGACCAAGAAGGAGATTGATGGAGTGCTGCATCAGATAACCTGGCCTCCACAATCACCGACCTCAACCCAGTTGAGATGGTTTGGGATGAGTTGGACTGCAGAGTGAAGGAAAACCAGCCAACAAGTGCTCAGCATATGTGGGAACTCCTTCAAGACTGTTGGAAAAGCATTCAAGGTGAAGCTGGTTGAGAGAATGCCAAGAATGTGCAAAGGTGTTATCAAGGCAAAGGGTGGCTACTTTGAAGAATCTAAAATCTAAAATATATTTTGATTTGTTTAACACTTTTTTGGTTGCTATATGATTCCATATGTGTTATATCATAGTTTTGATGTCTGCACTATTATTCTACAATGTAGAAAATAGTACGAATATAAAACCCTTGAATGAGTAGGTGTGTCCAAACTTTGACTGGTACTGTACATTACACAACAAAAATTCTATGTCCACTAGCCAATGTCCATTGGTTTCCATTTGAGTAAAAAACAACAGTTGAAATTGTGTGCTAAAATTGCAACCCCAGTTGAATGATTAATTACGTGGGCCAAGAGAATTTCACTGCCTTACTGATTTTTCCCAAAAATATAGTCCTCTTTTCATGAATGTGTCTCTTGCACGAATACAAGATCTGCATTGAAGTCCTTACAAAACATAGAAAATCTTTCCACTTCAACAAGTTTCGTATCCCCCTGGCATTGATTTACAAACTTCAAGTCCATATATACAAAATAGAAAGGAAAATCATATGCAATCTCAACTCTACCCTCTCTATAGAAAGATGCTTCATAAATGTATTAACAGAAGTCAACTTGTAAACCATAACACCACAATTCAAAACTAGAACACTAGTTTATTGTGGAGGAAGGGGCTAACTTGTAAGCCTACCAGTGGAGCAAATCACCCCCAGTCGAGCCAATCAGAGCCTTTTCCATCTGCGAAAAAGGCTCTGATTCCCTTGTAGTATCCACCCTTTCCTTGATTTCGGGCCTGTTGGACAAGAGGCCACAACTTTGCCTTTGCTGCCTTGTCTGCTGCAGTCAGGTCCTCACCACTTTCCTTTGTTTTCTTCCAAACTGCATCTGTCGCGGTGCGAAAGCAAACTGGATGAGGATCGAGCAGCTGCCGATGGCATCTTGCTTCTTCCCAATACTATGAGCGACATCCACAGCCATGTCCATATATCCTTCTGGGAAGTCCGGGGCCACACGGTTACAGATGTCACTTACTTTGCGCATCACATTCTCACCTTGGTCCTCAGGACACCTTAAAGCTGTAGCCCCCACCTTCTCCGGTATTGCTCTGCTTCTGACAACTGCTCTTGGATGATGGCAATGGTTCTCCTGTGCAGTACATTTATCAGAGGTTGCAGTGTTTGCAAGTTTAAGATCTTTGATACTCTCCTTTTTATGTTTTCAAGTATCATTTTCTCCAGACCATCAGCTCTTTCATTTATCTTTGCAGTGACTTCATCGATTCAATTGACCTGGAGTTCGCACAAAGACAATTATTTGTATTTTTGGGTGCAGAACTACTGACTGGAGAATCAGAATCAACCGAATGTCCAGATTCCTCCATTTCTTCTCCTGAGGAGTCTGGTGGCGGTGTCTCTCAGGTGTATGGACTGGCGACCTGTCATTCAGGGCAGAAAATATACGGAGAGTTGCACCGTGATTGGCTCAGTGCTCTGTCATTCATGGGGACATTACGTCACCGCCATGTCTAAAGGTAGAGCTTGAAAATTCAAGCCCCTTGGGTGCTGCCATAGAGTTACATTAGAAGTGCCCATCCAAGAAGGCTCAGGAATATTATCTGAGTGCTTTTTCACACATATTTTTCTTCCCTTTTGCCAAGTTTCAGATTAAATTAGCAGTCTACTGAGTGTTGTTCTCTGTTGTGTTAACTATAAACTGAGTTTTGTTACATTTAAGTAAGTTTGAGAAGGATAAAAGTTTAGGTTACTCGGAGTAAGATAAATTACTGTCTGCACGCATCGCCATCTTCTCTCTTCCCGGTAATTGGCTATTCTGATAGCCACGCTAGCTTCGCCCTCTTGTGGGTTCTAGCAAGCTAGCTAGCATGCTAGGTAGTACTATTTATCAACAGCCAATCCAGTAGGGGCTTGAAGCTATAGTGAGCTTCGATTTGTCATTGAAAATGAATGGGCTTCTGTTGTTTCATCACCCCCCAACATGCTCTACTGATCTCGGCCATTATGCTCAAGCTAGGCCTATTTGAAACATCGCCATCTCCTGGCAGCATTTACCCGCCAGCTTCAGAAGCCTTTTTTTTAGCTTAAAAACCCCATTAGATTTTTGCCCAAAACTAAGATGAAAAAAATACTAAAACTGAATCTAATTGATTATGGTTTTTATTTTACGTAGTTTTTCTTATTTATTCTCACCAATTTTCGTGGTATCCAATCGCTAGTAATTACTATCTTGTCTCATCGATACAACTCCCGTACGGGCTCGGGAGAGACGAAGGTCGAAAGTCATGCGTCCTCCGAAGCACAACCCAACCAAGCCACACTGCTTCTTAACACAGCGCGCCTCCAACCCGGAAGCCAGCCGCACCAATGTGTCGGAGGAAACACCGTGCACCCGCCCCCCTTGGTTAGCGCGCACTGCGCCCGGCCCGCCACAGGAGTCGTTGGAGCGCGATGAGACAAGGATATCCCTACCGGCCAAACCCTCCCTAACCCGGACGACGCTAGGCCAATTGTGCGTCGCCCCACGGACCTCCCGGAAGGAGCAGGGCAATATATATGGCAGTCTTCATCTTTCTCTTTCTCTGTGATATGTTCTGTTTCTCTGTCTAGGTTTCTCTCTTGATCACAAAATCAGTTTGTGGACTGCACTCCATCTGGGCTCTTATAAAGGATATGGTTGGTAATAATTAGAGCATGTTATCTCTAAATAGCATGTTATTGGCATATATGGTGCCATAAAGAACTTGTCCCTACTGTTACAAAACAGGAAGATAAACCAAGAGAGGTATCAGTTATTACTTTTTATTGGGTTAATAAACACTGATATTTTTCTTGTCTCTAAATAATACATAATGTACTGTACGCTGTGTTTATAAATAACAAAGTGCCAGGTCAGAAAGATTAACTTTATTTTCCTGTTCAGCGTCATTATGAGGATTGTTTTAGGACAGAGACTCAAGTGGACACTATTTCAGAATTTCTTACAAATTAATAAATAGTGTATTAAACTTTGATTTTATTAGGAAATGTTTTGAATGAGTTCTGTTAGTCAGCCACCAACTCAATAGGGCTGACTCATTTTTACAGTGATTCAGTCATTCAGACACATGACAGGGACAAACATAGTAGTGACACTTATGGCTCAGCCTCCTCGAATGAGACAGGGGTTTCTCTAATTGCAACTTTGGGGGGGCTCTATAATTTAACCATGCTCATACTGTATTTGTTTAAAATGCAATTTTGTTGGTACCATGGTAAATATGAAATAGCTTATTCCAAATGAAACTAACACCCCCACCACTCTGTCATGGTTTAAACCATCTTCTTTCTATTCTGCCTGTCTGTCTCTCTCTCTGTCTGTTTTGAGCTTCCGCTAGCAAGCTTGCAACATTGTTTAAACTGGCCATTGAGCTCGGGACAGACACAGACAGCTGTATTTGCGTCCTGTATTTCAGACCCTTTTCAGGTGTCCCAACTTTTCTTTTTACAAAAAAGGTTTATTTGTCAGCAAGACGCTGATAAATTAATTCAGACTACAAGTGTGTGTCATTGCACTTTTTGGTGTAATGTCATTACACTTTTTGGTGTTTTGTAACAGATGTCTCTGAAATGATACACTCGAAATTCAGGATTCCATGTTATTCCTCACCATAAAAACCAGTTCAGTGTTCAGTGTTTAACCGTTGAAGATTGGCGGCGAGCTATCCGGAGCATTTTGTAAGTGTTGAGTCCAGGGGAGTCAAATCCAGATGACACGCCCTTCTTGTTGAAATTGTAAAAGTTAAAGAGTTGCCTGTCCTGGCTCTCCAGAGACACTGACATGCTATTGGCCTTCAGCTTGCAGTGGTACTCCCCATCGAACACCACCCTGAACACCCTCTCCTGCAAGAAGTCCAGCCTGATAGTCCTGTACTTGGCTGGCACTGTGGTGTCCACCTGGGACCCAAACTGCTGAATGACCAGCACCCCATCCAAGCCGCCTTGAGCTCAAAGAAGGTTGTGTTCTGGTAGTTGAAGAGGCCCATGTAGGGCGTGGGGTCGGGGGTCGGGCGGCAGGGAGAGTTTGCACTGTGCGTCTCTGAAGGTGCTTTCCATTGCAGGGATGAGGTGACTGTAGGCCTGCATGACCAGGTCCCTGTCTGCTGCTGGCGGCCTCACTCCGGCCATCAGCACCACCAGGCCCACCTTCAGACGGAGAACCAGGGAGAAGGTGGCGGCGTAGCCGTCCTGTTCTCCGTCCTTACGGACCACCTCATAGCCCAGCTGCTCATTGACCTCCCAGGGTGTGCCAGTGTAGTTGTTGAAGTAGCCCTTGTGACAGCGGAACAGAGGGGTCAGCAGGGTCTTTAGGGTGTCTTGTTAGAGGAGGGACCGGCTGTAAGCCCTCATGCTGTGGAGTACATCTGGCCAGTGATGGCAAAGCCTGTCTCCTCCATCCTCAGCTGCTCCAGGATGTTGTCAGACACCCAGCGCTGATAGTCCGAATACGAGAATTTCTCGGCCAAGACGTTAGCCAATAAGGAAAAGGCCACGTTGTTGTAGTGACATGTAAGGGAGCAGGAGGAAACGTTGGTAATGTCTCAGTCACATGAAATCCCCACCACCCTTTACAAAAATGTACTGGATAAGATGTTGACAGGAAGGGGAATTAGGTGTACCCTACTTGGTGCTTGGGTCTGCCACTAGGACATCATCCCATAACAGATCTATAGCAACCTCTGTGTCTCCACCCCACAGTAGATTTGTTGCCCGAAGTTGCCTCGGTAACCCTGAAATGGAAACACAAATTTGGGAGTCAAACGCTATGGTCAAATGAATGACAAAACTGAGTTCTGGAGTCAAAGGAATGTACAAGGGAACTTTCCTCAGGTTTAATCCAGTGAAAGTACAGCACAGTACAATACGGCACAGACAGAGGGATCTGGTCAGGAGAAAAGGCTAACAAGCCATGAGCTCATTAACCTCTAAGTATAGCCTCTCTCTTCTCTAATCACGTAATGGCCAGGGTAAGCTAGTCATGAAGAGGAAGAGTGCCTTTACAAGAGAGCTGTCCGGCCATCAGGGTGACAGAGGTTTGAGTGAGGCTGGGTATCTCTGAACCAACCTTGACATCCACATCATCCCGCCGCTTCCCCAGCAGGTTTTTGATGGTGAAGTTTGCTGCATATTTCTCCAGAGAGTCATCCAAGAAGGCCACCTTCCCTTCCTCCCATAGCTTGTACAGCATCAGTGTGGGGAAGATATTCGAGAGACTAGCGATGCTGCGGGGAAAACAATTGCCTAGTGTTATTCCTCCTGCAACCTGTGGATGGAAAATACATTCAAGTTGGTCTCCAGTTATTTTACAGATATTGCACCTCTTAAAGTATTTTCCTCAATCAAAGACTTTACCTAACTAAGCATTCCTTGGCAGATGAGGATAAAATGATTAGTGGACAAGAAGTGTCTGATTAACGCAACAGTCCCTAATATCTAGCAATACAAGCCAATAGCAATTCAAACCAGAACACTGTCAATCCCAGGTGCTAATGCAATCAAATGTACTACCCATTGCTATCTACCCACACTTAATCCCAGCCGGTGATCCCTGAACGGGTGATTCTATTCCCTGTCCGCCAACTAGGGGCTGTGATGTCATAATCTGCAGAGATTCTGCTGTAAAGCCATGTTGGAGAAGGTCTAGGAGAGGAGGGAACCCTTAAGCTCAGCTCTCATGCTCAGCAATCAAATCAGTTCACGACAAACAGGGGGAGGGCAAATTGATTCACTACACAAATCAACCATCTATACCATTATCTTAATTACACTTGGGATTTAAGAGCAGACACATTGTTGGTGTGACCATTAGAGATCTATGGAGAAATACTTGTTGATGATTGTAGATGTGGTCTAATTAGAAATTGGCCATGTACGTTTGACATGTAATACTGTCTCTCTATAACACTAATCTATCACACTGTCTCGCTCTACTTCCACCAAGCCATTAGGTTTGCCTCTGGTTTAAGTGATGTATTTACAGCATTGAGGACGAGGATTTACACCAGCTAGAGACACATTAGAATTCACCTCTTCACGTGACAGCCACTGTAGCTGAGATTTGGTTTTGGGTGCCAAGATTACCACTGCCTGTATATGTTGCTATGGAAGAAGGATTACATTTGTATGACATATGTAATATGCACTCAATTCCAACACATATTTATTCAAGGGTAATGTTGCATCTTTCCAAACTGATTATGATAACTGGGTCACTGTATGGGCAACCAATTACTATCTTAAATATATATATATATATATATTCCCCTAACACAGATACTCCTGCTTCCATGTTGAAAATGATAACCCTGTTCAATAAGCATTGTGTTTCCTTTGATGTGCTGGTTGGAGATTTCAATTGTACCCTCAACCCAACACTGGACAAATCATCTCAAGTCCCCACCACAAACCCCAGATCGGCAAAGATGTTGAACTCTCTTATTATAGAGATGGGACTGATAGATATCTGGAGAGAGAATAATGGCTTATCTATGGACTATACATACTATTCCAATGTCCATAACACCTACTCTCGTATAGATTACATTTTTTCCCCTAAGATTTTCATAAATTCTGCCACTTGTACAATCAGACCCATAGCACTTTCAGATCACGCCTTTGTCTGCCTCCGCTTTGACCTCTGTAAAAACATCCCGAGGTCAAAGAGCTGGAAATTCAACATCTCCATGCTATCATACAAAGCGTACCATACATTTGTCACTACATGGATAGACAACTACACACAAGACAATAAAACATCTCCTGTTTCTCCAGCCACAATGTGGGGCTCTGCCAAAGCCACACTAAGAAGTCATCTGATTGCATATGCTTCCTCTAAAAAAAAAAGCAATGGAAGCACACAGGTTAGATCTTGAGAAGGACCTGGAACGCTGCGAAAAAGTACATAAACAATCCCCAGACAGTGCCTCCTGGAGTCAACTTAAAACAGCCAAAGCCAAACTAAACTTGGATTATTCTCGAGAGATAAAAACCCCTGTTTTCTTTACTAAATAGAATACCATGAGTATAGCAATAGGCCTAAAAGATCGCTTGCATACCAATTTCAAAAATGTAGTACAATCACGGCCATCAAAACAACAGATGACGGGGTCACATATGATCCAAATAAGATACATTTAACTTTTTATGATTTTTTTATGCAAATGATATATTTCTGAGAGAAAACATACAGATGCAGAGACCAACCAAGAACATCAACAGAACAACAGAACTCCCACTCACTCCTGAGAAGGTCCTAGAGGCAATTATCTCCATGCCACCTAACAAGTCCCCAGGCCCAGACAGATTTCCCAGAGAGTTCTACAAAGCCTTTTGGCCCCAGCTTAGCCCTATGTACATGCCAATCCTGGAAAACGGAGCTTTCCCAGACCCTATGTACACAGCCTGCATTAGAGTGTTTCTCAAAAAGACAAGGGCCCTCTCTCCTGCTCGTCCTTCCGGCCAGTAAACTTGTTCGACTTTGACTACAAAATCTTTACCAAATTGCTCACCAAAAGACTAAACACCCTTCTTCCCAAAATAATAAAGGCGGAGCAAACTGGATTTATTAGAGACACGTACTCTTCTGATAACATTCACTGTCTTTTTGATATTATTGATCAAGTAAACACACAGAAGACCCCTGTCCTGCTGGCTTCACTGGATGCTGAGAAGGAGTTCGACAGGGTGGAGTGGAGCTTTCTGTTCTCAGTCTTAGAAAAGACATTTGGCATTTCATATGCTGACTGCAGAAGGTTTATGAAAGCACTAGATATAAGTACATATGTATGAGGAAGAGTTTATGAGTTATACAAGTACAGGTATGAAGCAGATGGGTAGGAAGCTCAAATACGTAAGAGAGACAGATACAGTAGCTTCCTACATAATGTATCAGGCATGACGCATTCGAGTCATAACGCGTTCCAATCAGACCACAAGAGGGCAGTAGATACTGTGGCCATAACCAGGCTGCGGCACACTCATCACATCATGAAAGATTAAAACTGGATTTGGTAATAACAACCATGATAGCAACATTAAGCACCAGTAAGGATTGATTGGATTTCTCCAGGATCTGAGTTAAGCCAGCAACAATATTATTAGGACAATATTATTGTGTCTAACAAAACACATTTTCCTCTATTAGTTTACTCAGAGTAGGTTCTAGATATTCCATGACAGCTCTTACAAAATCTAAACTGATGTATGCTTTTAGTGCAGAAATTGAGGAGGCCTTATCAAAATAATTTAAAGTAAGGCTTGTAAAGGGGTGGAGGTGCCTGACCTAGTTAGAGTAACTACAGTAGTCATGTGAACTGTGTATGCTCTCCCATTGGTCAGTTTAAATGAATTGTTTCTGTGCTCTGACTGGTTCCAGGTGTGACTATGAACAATGCACCTCCACCTGTTCTCTCAAAATGGTGGTGCATTTCCTGAAGCCAGGAGACGGCAAGCCCGGTAGAGTCCTGCTGTCTCCAAAGCCCCGCTCCAGCTATAGTCCATGAACATTCCGTTTGCGGTTGACAATCCTTTTTCAGTCTCTGTGTTTTTTTTTGTAAGGTTAATAGTAGGTATTCTGAATACAACTATTGTGTGTTTTTATAATGTGTTGGTTAGTATATTTAAGGGCTTGACTTATTTGTATGCATGCAGCGTATATAGTCCCACTGTTCATTGCTTCGCGTGATGTATTGTTGCCTCTACCTTCTTGCCTTTGTGATATTGTCTGTGCCCAATAATGTTTGTACCATGTTTTGTGCTGCTACCATGTTGTGCTGCTGCCATGTTGTGTTTCTACCATGTTGTTGTCATGTGATGTTGCTACCATGCTGTGTTGCTGCCATGCTATGTTGTTGTCTTAGGCCTCTCTTTATGTTGTGTTGTGTTGTCTCTCTTTATGTAGTGTTGTCTCTCTTTATGTAGTGTTGTGTTGTCTCTCTTTATGTAGTGTTGTGTTGTCTCTCTTTATGTAGTGTTGTGTTGTCTCTCTTTATGTAGTGTTGTGGTGTCTCTCTTGTCTTGATGTGTGTTTTGTCCTATATTTTTTATTTTTAATCCCAACCCTAGGAGTACTTTTGGAGTACTCAGGAGTACTTTTGCCTTTTGGTTGGCCGTCATTGTAAATAAGAATTTGTTCTTAACTGACTTGCCTAGTTAAATAAAGGTGAAATAAAATAAATCAAATGTAGCACTTTTTAGTCTTTATGACCCTTATACATTTGATGTCTATTTTGGGATAACTTTGTGTTGCATGCCTTCCATACCAGGTCTTTATTGACCTTGGCCTATCCTAGAACTTGTCTGTTACAGGCTGGAATTAAATCAACCCCCCCATAGCAAATGTTATGCAGTGTCTTTGTTTACAAATGTCACCCCGCACACACACTTCTTTATATATCTACTTTTTTTTCTTCAGTTTTCTTCATATTTCATATACATTTCATGGTTTACAATATCAGATTAATTCATACAGTCAGATGGGTCATTACACAATGTTTTAAACATATTTTTTTGTAAAGCTTGCATTTAATTGCCACTCCCTGTTGCACACAACAACAAGCTTTCATTACCCCTGTCATATGGGGATTCATGGCTGATTTAAGATGAAATCGTGAAACCCTGTTACGGTCAACCCTGTTACTTTATTTGGCACTTAATAGGCACTTACTATAGTCTTTTTTTTAATTTAACCTCTTGAGATGGGATAACTTGTTTTTTATTAAGTTGGACATTATGCACTTCATGACAGAATGTTCAAATTATTGAAATCATAAGTAATTTTTTAACTAAGTTACACTTCTCAAAAGGCACCAAGCTGGTGGAACAGCCCATATATATTTAGATGGGTAATGGACATGGACATTTTTACATTGTTAGAAGGCCATGCCTCCACATACCTAAAATGAATGAGAGGTTAGATATGTCCTGAGGGCCAGGACCAAGAAACACAGCTCAGAGGTATATGGACAGGTATGATAGAAGATTCTCAGCGGGACCAAGCCATCCACACATAATGGATGCAAATCAAATATTTTTAAATAAATAATTACAACAAAAGCAACAACATCAGTCAGGCAAGCAGTTTTCATATTCAAAATGAAAGAGGTAATAACTTCATCTAGATTGTTAAAGAAGGATTTAGTAAGAAAAACTGGAACACATTGAAATAGATGGATAAACCTTGAAAGAAGCATCCAGCTCTCAAAGTCTAGTTTGGTATGTTATGGTAACTTTGTTTGCCTTTAGGAGGTCTTTCAAATGGCGGGTAACTGAGACACCCAGATATGTGAACCCTTTTGAATGGAAGTGCAGCTAAACTGATGGAGCCATCATGAGAGAATACAAAATATTTGACTTTTATGAAGATTCATCTCACGTCCAGATATTTTCCCAAATGTTTCAAGAACATTCAATTAAATTCTACTACTAAGGAAGTGCTGCTCACCAGAACAAAGGACCTCCAACTTCCTAACATAACTTTATTATTATTCGTTTGGAAGTTAATTTGTATCACAGGCAGTCGGCCATACAGTAGCTACAGACAAAACACAAAGTGAAACCACACCCTTAGAAAAAAGGGTTCCAAAAGGGTTCTTCGGCATTCCCCATAAGACAATACTTTTGGTTCCAGGTAGAGCCCTTTTGGGTTCCATGTAGAACCAACAGGGTCCTAGCTGGAACCAAAAAGGGTTCTTCAAAGGGTTTTCCTATGGGGACAGCCGAAGAACCTTATTAGGTTCTCGATAGCTCCTTTTTTCCCATTCTGAATCCTCAGAATGGATTACTGCATGTGAGTGTAGTATGAATTCCTAAGTCTCAGAGCTTGTCTTATATTCACAATTTGTGTTAGATATGTGCTTATGTGAGTAATTATGGACTGTACCAAAATGCAAAGAGAGAGAGAGAATGCAAATTAGAGATTTTCTAGACACCTCTCCACCCTCGCTCCACAAGCCAAGCCACTTGCGGAAGGAGTGAAAAGAGGAAGATGCTATTTTCTGCTGTCCATTTCTGACCCCTCCTATCTCTGCTGTGACCTCATCACTGCAGCCAAGCAGGAGAAAGTGGAAGGTCACTGACAGACAGGACTGACAGACAGATAGACATTAACCCCATGCAGCGTGAATAGTTTCTCTTCACATTGCCATCATACAGGAGTCAAAGTGAGATGTCAGTTACAATCATCTTGACATTTATATGTTCTATATCATTCCTTAATTAATATGGACTTTTTAAATTAAGATTTTGGATTATGCAAAAATTACAGAATATAGGTTTTGGGCACAAGTCATGCACGACTGACTGCCTATTTCTGCTAGTGTCTTCTAAACAGCGTTTATGGAAAATCTCAAATAAAAAGATGGTGAATTCTCAGAAGAACAATGTCTGGCACAAGATATTAAAGTACTTTTTAACTACTGTATTTGCTTCTTCCTGCAACTGCGAGGCAGTCTTTGTAGAGACCATTTAGCTCCGGAAATGTCTTCCAGAGCAGGCTCGTGTCACCTCCATCAGCAAGGTCAATTTTTTCAATTTAGTGCAGAGGCCTGAAAGGCCAGACGCACTTCAGTACGCATCATTATCAAGGACAAGTTCACTGGGTGCGTGGGACTGGAAATAGTCAGTGTAGTGTTTACTTACTGTACTTCTCATTTCAGAAAACAGTTAGGATTTGTGGTGGTGAAATATTGAAAAAATATATATATTGAGTATGGCATTAAGTACGGCATCCATATTAGGACCTCTTCGGATATCTTCAGACATCCACTATGTACCTTGTCACCTCTTCACCTCACGCCTCACTCTGACTTATCTCACTCTGCCTGCACTAGTCAGGTGTCACCGAAAAGTTACCTTGACCATTTCAACCTTGTTCTTTGCAATTAATTAATTATAATAATTTTTTGTCTAGTAAATACTTATTTCCCAAGCACTGGTTTTTGCCTGGAGGCCCAATTTTTCCACATAATGATCCAATCCCTGATGTTTTTGTTTTGTCATTACAGGCAGGAAAAGGTCAGGGGTGTTGTTTGATCATAGTGTGAGTCTTCAGCATTTGCCTCGGGGAAAATCAGGGAAGTGAGTGGGTGTGTGTCTTTTCGTAATGCATGATGTAAGTCCGAAGACTATTGAATTCGATAAAAAGACCTTTATCCAAGACCACGCTAGTTGTGTAGCTCTTTGTACACCGTGTTACCATGTGTGAAAGTATCTGTCTGTGTGTGTGTTTTATCCCTTTGTATTTGAGGGTATGAGCTGACCATGGATCAGTTTTATAACATTCATTAAAAAATCTGTGGCCGACTTTACTTCCCTATCTAGTCAGGTTGTGTTGCTAAATTTGGCTGTGTGGCAGGATCGACATTAATTAATAAAGAAATGAGCGTTATCGGTGAAGGAAGCCAGAGAGGGAACCAGCTTCCAAGTTCAATTTATGACCCATAAATCAAGACAGATTAGACCTGACTGGATTGTTGGTGCCATGTGTGACCTACAATCTGTGCTCAGCTCGCATTGTCAGACTAGAGGGTGGCTGATCTCCCTGTGCAAAGGTTTCCATGGGAACGACCTCTGGCTCCTCTAATCTGCTGTTTTCCAGCCCTCACTCATCTTGAGACTGAGTTATGCTGGATCCCTTTATGTCAGTCCCATAATCTTCTGCTCTATTTCCTCACCCTAGACCCACTCCCTCTTTGCCTCCCCCCGCCCCCCTCCTCACTTCCTCCCGCCCTCGCTGGTTGGCAGGCGCTCTGTTTTATCTTCCTTACATCTTTATCTACCGAAGCTCTACTGTGTTTTGCTGTGAATCAGCCTGGTTTTCCAACTGAAATCCCAGCAGCATGTTTCACATTCATCTGCTATATAATTGAATTGCAATACCCGAAAAATATGCCAGATATCAATTTTTCCACAAAATGCATTGTATGATTAATGTATGCAAATATTCTAGATGTAAATTTGAAATACACAGAAGCGCGACTGAGATGCTTTGTCATTATTTTGTTATTTCTCTTGACATTGAGCGGATCTCAGCTGTCCACAGGCAGGACAGGAACACAGATCCAGTGCCAGCCTGCTGCGTACTCTCTGAGAGTGTACAGTGACAATAGACATGCATGTGGTTTTGATCAGCACATCAATGTGTTTGATGTGTCCCTGTGCATCAAACATGTATAATTCAGAATCCAAACAGATGTGATGTGGTAGATCCACCTAGCCGCTAAATGATGCTAGTACATCAAGGCCCATAGTATACAGTATTCAGGTAGGATCAACGTTCAAATTATTAAAGCAGTGGCCAGTGGGTGGTTTAATTGTTTTCATTCTAAATCGTTTTTTCTTTGGTTGTATTAATCTGTCTTTATGCAATATGGAAACAGAAATAGCCGGTGTTTTTTTTACTACAAAATATAATCTTAAATACATATTTATTCAAGCTATTAAATTAGGACTGTATCCAACAATCTTATCATTATTTATTTATTTTATCATAATTATCTCATCATAATAAATGTATTGATGGGCAGATCTTACGTAATTAAGGTGTTGTTGGGAAATTAATGTACTGTTCTTACAGTAGGGGGTTTTAAGGCTTGATATCAGGTGCCCTGCGCTCCATGTCTGTCACATTACTTTAAGTCTTGTTGATTAGAGAAATGGAAAGTGTTCATCCATGACTAAATAGGGGTTAATTCCAGGATGCATTGCTTTGTTGATGTTCTCAGGTTAGGGTCAAAGACCAAGTGTGCACTTGACAATGAGCCACTTGTATCTTACTGACCATACCAAATCCTAGCATTCCAATTGGATGATCCATCACACTAAACAGACTCAGACAATAGTCTACCCTCTCTATGATTTTAAAGCCCCTGTAGTCAGTCAACCTGACTCCCAACCTCTCCAGAAACCATGTCTAAAAAACACAACTCATATCATGTCGTTTCTATTTCCTACTCAGGGTGGCACCCTTGTTCTTGAAGGATACTGTACATTCAGGAGAAGCACCAAAGATGTCTGACCTTTTCATTTGAAAATAGTTGACATGCTTTTCTTTGTTTATTATTCACCTACAGATTATCATAAGTATAAATATATACATTTATTAAAATGACATTTACTGCTGAGTCATTTGAAAAGTGATAATATTTGAGCAGAGCGGTGTAATAATGTTCATGCAGCTGCTTCAAAGAGCCATTGGCTTTAGTTTTTTTCAGTTATTTAAGCACAATTGAAAACAGTGCCCCGTTTGTCAACACACGACACACAATTAGCACAACCCTACACCAAAGTAGCACAACACTTCAGATCATTTGCAAAATGGAACACTTGTCAAAACTATACACGACTCCATAAAAATAATATTTTGTTACCATACGAAACACACATTTCATATGACTTCAATCTTTTTGAACCAGTTACACTGCTGTTGCTAACCTAAAACACTTTTAGCAAGTCTAATTGTCAGTGATTAGAGTACTGTAAATGAAGTACACAGAGAAAGTGCAACTATACAAACACTACACAAGACCAATGCTGCAGACTGAGGAAAATATCATTTATTTCTCTCCTTATACCCAAATCAGTCAACATGGAGAATCACAACAAAACATGTCCCAGTTTTCATAATACTACAGTAGTGTGCATAACACTGTTAGCTCAGCAAACAGACAAACGTAAAATACTGTATCCAGTACAGGTTACAATTACAGTAAATAAAACAAAATCTGAAAAAAACTGACAATATTGTACCGAAAATACTACAGTAAACATACTATACATTATCTCTTCGCCTAGCTGGATCTGGCCAGAGAATTTCATCAACATCACAAGAAATATCGTCATTAGCAAGACAACGCGGGAAGAACCGTCTTGAATGTCGAATCCATCCTTGCACAGCTGCGGCGTCGACTTGGTCACAGGCGTCCTCCATGGCCTGAATGAGGGGTACCTGAGCCTGGGGCTGGAGATCGTAAACCTTCCACCGCCATGCAGAGAAAAACTCTTCGATAGGGTTTAGAAACGGAGAGTATGGTGGAAGGTATAGTACTGTCAACTGTGAATGGTGTTGAAACCAGTTCTGGACCAAAGCAGAGCGGTGGAATGACACATTGTCCCAGATGACCGTGTATTGCATCTGGTGCATTTCATTACCTGCTGTGACGATGTGGTGCAATCGGTCCAAAAATGCAAGAATGTGAGGTGTGTTGTAAGGGCCCATTTTGGCATGACGGAGGACAACCCCATGCTGTGAAATGGCAGCGCAAAGGGTGATGTTACCCCCACGTTGCCCTGGATTATTGATTATAGCCCTGTGGCCAATGATATTTCTGCCTCTCCTTCTTGCTTTTGTGAGGTTGAATCCTGCCTCATCAATATATATATGAATTCATACAGGATTTCCTCAGCATCCATCTACAAAACTCCCTGAAATACAGTGAAAGACAAGATTGTGTAGGTCAGGATAGGTCTAGTATACAGTCAATGTAAAAAAGTCCTGTGTGCAGTATGCAACATCACAGTGTTAAAGTGAACAATACAAACCTCCACATATTCATGCCGCAGCCGTTTGACCCTCTGAATTCCGCTCAAAAGGCACTCGATAAAGTTGTTTCATTTGAACCTGATGTCTTTTCAGGATGCGTGCCAGTGTTGACTGAGAGACCCGATGGACATTATTGAAAATGGCATAGTCACCGATAATGTTGGCTTGTAGTTCTGAGCCTGATAGCATTATTGGCCAAAACCATGTTTATTATCTCTCTCTCTTGTTCTTGCGTGAATATGGGCCCCCTTCCTCCTTGTCGTTCCCGACCCTCAATCCTATTTAGAGAATAATACATGTAACTTACTGTACAATGTCACAGGAAGGGGTATCACAAGTGCTGATATGGTACATACAATAAGCGGCTGATTACTGTAACTGTAGACAGATCTTCTTTTACCTGTTTTCCTGTCGAAAAGTCCTTATGACAGATGCCACTGTATATCTGCTAAGATTTGGCTGAACTCTCAGTCCAGCCTCCCTCAGCGTCAATCCGTGGTTCACAACATGGTCCACTAGTGTTGCACGAATGTCATTTGATAAGTTTGGTCCTCTTCTTCTTTGTGCACGTTCTCCTCCTGCTTCAGGTCTTCCTCGACCTCTGGCTCAGCCTCTGCCTCTTCCTCCTTCTCCTCTACCTCTTCTCCTCCTCTGTGTTCTCCTCTTCTGTGTTCTCCTCTTCTGTGTTCTCCTCCTCTGTGTTCTCCTCCTCTGTGTTCTCCTCCTCTGTGTTCTCCTCCTCTGTGTTCTCCTCCTCTGTGTTCTCCTCCTCTCACCCTCACTCTTCTTCTGACTCCTTCCATTTTGGTTGAAGGCAGATGAACCTACCTGCTGCATTTTTATAGTGCTTAAACCTGATTGGTGTGTCTACAATTTAGCAATCATGTGTTTGTGCACCTGATGGCTGTGTTTAACAGATTGGCTCACAGGTGTGGTAATTTGACAGTCAGTGTTTTGGAATTGCAAGGAAGTGACATCATGATATACTTCTGTGTCTTATGTATACAAGTGTGTTTAGTGTTTTGCAAATCACTGTGTGTAATGTTTTGCAAATAGTGTGAAGCTGACAATGTGCTTACAGTTGTGCAAATCTAGCCTTGTGTTTTGCTCCTTGAGTGTAAGGTTTTGCTAATTGTGGGAAAAGTTCAATTTTAGTGGGTATGCAATCGTAAAAAAAACTGTAATGACCATTAGTTAAGAAACACTATGCAGCATCTATCTCCACTCAACAGTGTGATCCTAACACGTGTGTGTGTGTGTGTGTGTGTGTGTGTGTGTGTGTGTGTGTGTGTGTGTGTGTGTGTGTGTGTGTGTGTGTGTGTGTGTGTGTGTGTGTGTGTGTTCCAAAACATGTCCTATAAAGACAGGCTCAGTCAATCAACAAAACAAACAATTGAACAACTTTAGTCATATATTTTATGAATGTATGCTCTATGTAATTGTAGCTACAACTGGTGGTAGGCTATTTATAGTGGTGGTGGTAGTATTGTTGCTAGTATGTACACAAAAAAAGATGAAATCCACCGTATAATAGTGTACATTGAGTTTATTTAATTACAACAATTATTAAAACCGCATATCAGAGGAATCTTGCAAAGGAAGATTGCAGCCATCTCCAAATTACAGATACACTACAAAAGTATGTGGACCCCTGCTCGTCGAGCATCACATTCCAAAATCATGGGCATTAAAATGAAGTTGGTCCCCCTTTGCTGCTATAACAGCCTCCACTCTTCTGGGAAGGCTTTCCTCTAGATGTTGGAACGTGGCTGCGGGGACTTGCTTCCATTCAGCCGCAAGAGCATTAGTGAGGTCGGGCACTGATGTTTGGTGATTAAGTCTGGCTCGCAGTCAACGTTTCAAATCATCCCAAAGATGTTGGATAGGGTTGAGGTCAGGGCTCTATGCAGGCCAGTCAAGTTCTTCCACATCGATCTTGACAAACCATTTCTGTACAGACCTCGCTTTGTACATGGGGGCATTGTCATGCTGAAACAGGAAAGGGCCTTCCCCAAACTGTGGGTCTAGAATGTCATTGTATGCTGAAGCATTAAGATTTGCCTTCACTGGAGCTAAGGGCACTAGCCCGAACAATGAAAAACAGCCCAAGACCATTGTTCCTCCTCCACCAAACATTACAGTTGACACTATGCATTTGTGCAGGTAGCATTCTCCTGGCATCCGCCAAACCCAGATTCGTCTGTCGGACTGCCAGATGGTGAAGTGTGAAGATCTATTCACCACTCCAGACAACGCTTGGCATTGGGCAGGATGATCTTGCTCGGCCATGGAAACACATTTCATGAAGCTCCCAACGAACAGTTATTGTGCTGACCTTGCTTCTAGAGGCAGTTTGGAAATCGGTTGTGAGTGTTGCAACCGAGGACAGACGAGTTTTACATGCTACGTGCTTCAGAACTCGGCGGTCCTGTTCTGTGAGCTTGTCTGGTTTACCGCTACGTGGCTGAGCCGTTGTTGCTCCTAGACGTTTCCACTTCACAATAACAGCACTTACAGTGACTGGGCAGCTCTGAAATTTGACGAACTGACTTGTTGGAAAGGTGGCATCCTATGACGGTGCCACGTTGAAAGTCATTGAGCTCTTCAGTACGGGCCATTCTACTGCCAATGTTCGTCTATGGAGATTGCATGGCTGTGTGCTCGATATTATACACCTTTCAGCAACGTGTGTGGCTGAAATTGCCGAATCCACTAATTCGAAGGGGTGTCCACACACTATTTGCCCCCTGTATGATTCACGTTGGTTTCGCCCAAACGTTTAGATTATGCGTGTTCTCCCTGCAAACGCGGTTCGTTCTAACCATTGGCTGTGTGTGGTTTTGCGCTTCTGTAGATGAATTCGCTGTCAATGGCCCGCTGGTGGACCTGTTTTCTATGAATGCCTTGGCTTCTTACAGCCAAAATGCCAAGTATTTCAGTTGTTATGGATATCTTATATTTTGTATGGATATTTCCAATGGTAGGGGCTGTCGAAGGTAAGAACGCTGCTTTTTCTTTATCTCGTCAGAATGCATAATTAAAACGTGCATGAACGACTGTCATAAGCTCTCAGCAAAAATCTATTAATTATACAGTGTCAATTATTCATTCCGTAGGCGTAAGGTATACCACAAATACCATGTAGCCTACATACAGGAATGGTGTGGTATTCTGATAGTGTTTTTGATTGTTTAAAAAAAATGATGACAGTAAATACAGGCTTTCTGAGGGACTGTCACATTGGAACGCCGATGTTTGTATGCATCAAAGCCTGATGAAATTATGTTGAGAGAAAAAACTATTATATTAGATTAAATGCTCAAAAAGAAATGCAGTATATCGTTTTAGCAATGATAGGTAAAACAGTGCTACAGTCATTTTAATAGTCCAAACCACAAGTTTTGACTCATAAACGAACTATAGGCATAAATATTGTAGCAATGAACATGTTTCATAGCATATAATTATAATACGGTAGAAAATGTCGTTTAGACACCTAGCTGTGTTTGCTTTTGCGTGTGTGTGTGTGTGTGTCTGTGGAGGGGGGAGGGGAGGGGCATACTTGTAGTGAACAAACCCTGTAACCCCATGCTCATGGCGAGTCGTTTGTGTTATTTCTTCGATAATAGAAAGTAGAGTATGTCAAATAGACTGTCTATACACAAAACATTAAGAACACCTTCCTAATATGTAGTTGCCCTCAGAACAGCCTCAATTCGTCAGGGCATGAACTCTACAAGGTGTCAAAAGCTTTGTACAGGGATGCTGGCCCATGTTGACTCCAATGCTTCTCACAGTTTTGTCAAGTTGGTTTGATGTCCTTTGGGTGGTGGACCATTCTTGAAACACACTGGAAACTGTTAAGCGTGAAAAACCCAGCAGCGTTGCAGTTCTTGACACAAACCCGTGCACCTGGCACTTACTACCATACCCCGTTCAAAGGCACTTAAATCTTTTGTCTTGCCCATTCACCCTCTGAATGGCACACATACACAATCCATGTCTCAATTGTCTCAAGGCTTATTAAAAATCCTTCTTTAACTTGTCTCCTCCCCTTCATCTACACTGATTGAAGTGGATTTAACAAGTGACTTCAATAAGGGATCAGAGCTTTGACCTGGATTCACATTGTCAGTCTATGTCATGGAAAGAGCAGGTGTTCTTAATGTTTTGTATACTCAGTGTATATGTTTCTATCTCATTGGTACATCCCTCACCTATTCTGAACATTAAAACAAAATGAGAAGAAGATTTGAACTATGAATTCTCAGATGATGAATGGAAGCAAGTATTGTTTAGTGTCCATTTATCGTACATTTGTGCTACACATGTACTTGTTCATGTACCCAAACCTAAATCCTCTATGTGACCGATATTCTTAATGTTTTGTACACTCAGTGTATGTTAAATGTTATGTTGAATCATGGCCTTGCTTGCAATTCAATTACACACATGCACGCGCGCACACATACACACACACACATACACAGAGAGAGAGAGATACGTACAAGCATGGTAACAATGTAAAAACAAATGCAGTGTACAGAAGGGCTCCAAACCTGTGGAATGTTCATCCTAAGGAGAGCCCAGCCCACCCCCTGTTGTTGTCTGATGAATAGCATGGCAATATATCTTTATTATATAGGTATATCCTATTGTATGTACAGGTGTCATTTAAAAAAAGCAAGCATTCACTCTGAACAGCACTCCATAGGATATTTTGTTCTGGGGTTAAGTTATATGCTCCCTCGGTCATTCCACAACAGTTCAAGTTTCTTCTGTATTTAATGAAAGATGGGTCGGAAGTGGGGAAGCACAACTGACCCATGATTCCCATATCCAGCACAAAGAAATCAGATTGGTTGTGCTTGGAAAGGCTTTTTGTATTAAAAAGCTGATCTGGCCCTGTGGTGTGATTTTCAGGGTTTGAGAGTTAAAGCTACTTAGTCTGAGTTTAAAGAATATGATGGCAGAAGAACTTAAAAGATATTCAAGATTCCTTCATTTACTGCTTTGGTAACAACAGTGTAACAACTTGTGATGGCATAGACACTAACTAGATCCGTAATTAAAGCTGCAATATGTAACATTTTGGGCGACCTGACCAAATGTACATAGAAATGTGAGTTATAGATGTGCCATTCTCATTCAAAGCAAGTCTAGGAAGGGGTAGATCCATTTAATGTGCTCTATTTCTGTTCTTCCCATTATTATGTTTCATTTTTGTGTCTTTTACTTTCAGTTTTGCACACCAGCTTCAAACAGCTGAAAATAAAATATCTTTGGTTATTGAAAATATATTTCACAGTGGTGTAACGTTCGTCTTGTGGTGAATGAACGGACCAAGGCGCAGCGGGTGATGAATACATACTAATTTATTAAATGAAAGACGAAACACTGACAAACACTAGAACAAACTACAAAACAATAAACGAAGTCAACAGACCTGAAACAAACGAACTTACATATAGACGAAGAACGCACGAACAGGAACAGACTACCTAAAACGAACAAACAAACGAAACAGTCCCATGTGGTAAACACAGACACAGGAACAATCACCCACAAACAAACAGTGAAAACAACCTACCTTAATATGGTTCTCAATCAGAGGAAACGTCAAACACCTGCCTCTAATTGAGAACCATACCAGGCAACCCATTAACCCAACATAGAAAACACATAACATAGACTACCCACCCCAACTCACGCCCTGACCAACTAAACACATACAAAACAACAGAAAACAGGTCAGGAACGTGACAAGTGGTTTAGATGGTAAAATTACTCTACACTATACATTGCTTGTTTTGTCACATAAACTGAAATGGGGCAAACTATTTGAATTTTAGCAACCAAGAAATGGCGAAGTGATTTTCGCAATTGCACCTTTAACATTGAAAGTACATTTGAAAGTTGCAGTATAGAGCCTACATGGGATAAAGGCACGTTCATGAGAAGTTTTACCTTACATGTTAAAACTTGATACATCAAGATATGCGATAAGAAATCACAGAAAATTACTAAACAAATGTGTTACTGATTAACAGTATGCCTGCCTAACTGTGTGACTGTTGTGCTTATGTGCAAAACATCAAGCATATGCCAAGCCTATTACAATGTCACCAGACTTCTGACAAAAACTGTTCTAAAATCTATAAGTCTAGATGCCTTTTAATTATTCCCCTCACCCCCTTCTTACTAAGGGATCATATTCTCTTGCTTCAGTCAGTCAATCAAAAAAATAAGAAGTTTGTATGGGGTCATGTGATATCCGTCTCTCAGCTCTCGGCCCATGTGACATCTGCTTTCTCTGCTCTCACAGCCTGCTGTCCTCTCTTGTCCCGCTGTATCATCAGTGAGACCTCCCTCCCGCCCCCTGGCTGGGCTGCACTCTCTCCCATGTTTCCAAGCCTTTATGTAAGCGGGGCAGACCTGACCGATTTCAGCCATGTCAAGAGCTATCAACTCAGCACTGGCCTGCATAGACTGCCCCCCCCCCCCCCCCCCCCCTCTCTCTCTCTCTCCCTCTCTCTCTCTCTCTCTCTGCTTCTCTCTCTCTGCTTCTCTCTCTTTCTCTCTCTCTCTCTCTCTCTCACTCCACTCCACTCCACTCACTCTCTCTCCCCACTATGTTCTTTCACAGACATGGCTTCCTTTTTTTTATCTCACTGAGTGGGTTCTTTGTTGTGGTTGGTTACACATAACAAACAGTTAGATGCAGATGGTACCCATGTATGTGAATTTAGGTATTTTTTATCCAGAGGAGAGGAGTGCAACTGTAAATGTTTGGCATGGTAATGGCAGAGTCATGTACCTGGGTGTCTTTGCTGTTCCACACCTGGCCTACAGGCTAGGACTGTGTGATACAGTATGTACTCGTTCACAGCAGCAGTAGGCTACAGCAGTTCGGTGGTTCTTCTTTCCATCCACCTCTTTGGTCTATCTATACACTTTTCACCATGGTCAAATAATATAGCAGATTTTTTTAGGAAAAATTAGCTCTGCAATATCACAACAAATGTGCCGCAAATAGTCATGCCATGCATTAGTCAGCGGGATATTTAGCAATGTCTTGCGACATGCGCCAGGCTAAGTCCATTCTGGTTCACCTTAAGCCCAGGCCATACCTGGCCATTGGTTCCAGACAAAACACAACACTTATATTAAACATAAGTTCAATCAAATCCCTGAATCACATTTTCTTCACTTATGTATTCAGAAGAATAGCCTTTCTGCTCTTTGTAGACATTTTGTTGTGCAGGACAATCGATATTCAGTGTTATGCTTCTCTTCAGTGCAGTACTCTTTCCCCTTTCCCCTCTGGGAGCAGTGACAGAAAATATTGAGCATCAAAACAGCCCATGACCTACTTCTCCTTCTGCCCTATGGTGGGCTTGCAAAACTCAGAGAACATGGTTACGCTTACATGACTGAGACACTCAACAGTGAGTGATATGTAAATGTCACAAGCTATATAGGATGCCCCGCATCTGTACATGGGAGTCCTAGAAGGCTACAATGTTGAGCCTGGAAAAAAACTTGTGACATATTTTAGGGGGGGTACTTGATTCTGAAAATACTCTTACTGAAGGCAAATCTATAATCCGTAACTCCTTGTCCGTCCATCCGGATTGTATAATGTGTGGATATCTGTAAAGAAACCCTCACCTACAGTGGGGAGAACAAGTATTTGATACACTGCCGAATTTGCAGGTTTTCCTACTTACAAAGCATGTAGAGGTCTGTAATTTTTATCATAGGTACACTTCAACTGTGAGAGACGGAATCTAAAAAAATCCAGAAAATCACATTGTATGATTTTTAAGTAATTAATTTGCATTTTATTGCATGACATAAGTATTTGATACATCAGAAAAGCAGAACTTAATATTTGGTACAGAAACCTTTGTTTGCAATTACAGAGATCATACGTTTCCTGTAGTTCTTGACCAGGTTTGCACACACTGCAGCAGGGATTTTGGCCCACTCCTCCATACAGACCTTCTCCAGATCCTTCAGGTTTCGGGGCTGTCGCTGGGCAATACGGACTTTCAGCTCCCTCCAAAGATTTCCTATTGGGTTCAGGTCTGGAGACTGGCTAGGCCACTCCAGGACCTTGAGATGCTTCTTACGGAGCCACTCCTTAGTTGCCCTGGCTGTGTGTTTCGGGTCGTTGTCATGCTGGAAGACCCAGCCACGACCCATCTTCAATGCTCTTACTGAGGGAAGGAGGTTGTTGGCCAAGATCTCGCGATACATGGCCCCATCCATCCTCCCGTCAATACGGTGCAGTCATCCTGTCCCCTTTGCAGAAAAGCATCCCCAAAGAATGATGTTTCCACCTCCATGCTTCACGGTTGGGATGGTGTTCTTGGGGTTGTACTCATCCTTCTTCTTCCTCCAAACACGGCGAGTGGAGTTTAGACCAAAAAGCTCTATTTTTGTCTCATCAGACCACATGACCTTCTCCCATTCCTCCTCTGGATCATCCAGATGGTCATTGGCAAACTTCAGACGGGCCTGGACATGCGCTGGCTTGAGCAGGAGGACCTTGCGTGTGCTGCAGGATTTTAATCCATGACGGCGTAGTGTGTTACTAATGGTTTTCTTTGAGACTGTCACGTTCGTCTTCGGGAGAAAGAGAGGAGGACCAAGGCGCAGCGTGATAGTAATACATTCTTCTATTTATTTACCGAAACGAAGAACACTTGACAAACTATACAAAACAACAAACGAACGTGAAGCTATATACGAAAAGTGCAGACACAGGCAATTTACACATAGACAATAACCCACGAAATCCCTAAAGATCCCCAAAGATAACTAAGGCCAGGGCGTGACAGTACCCCCCCCCCCCCCCCCCAAAGGTGCGGACTCCGGCCGCAAAACCTGACACTGAAGGGGAGGGTCCGGGTGGGCCTTCTTACGGCGGCGGCTCGGGTGCGGGACGTGGACCCCACTTCACCATAGTCATTACCCGCTTTGGTGGTGCCTCTGGAGCGGGGACCCTCGCAGCCGGTCCCGGACTGAAGACCATTGTAGAGAGCGCCACTGGACGGAGGGGCGCCTCTGGACTGAGTGTCAGCTCCGGACTGAGTGTCAGCTCCGGACTGAGTGTCAGCTCCGGACTGAGTGTCAGCTCCGGACTGAGTGTCAGCTCGGGACTGAGGGGCAGCTCTGGCAGCTCCTGACTGGCGGGCGGCTCTGGCGGCTCCTGACTGGCGGGCGGCTCTGGCGGCTCCTGACTGGCGAGCGGCTCTGGCGGCTCCTGACCGGCGGGCGGCTTTGGCGGCTCCTGACCGGCGGGCGGCTCTGGCGGCTCCTGACCGGCGGGCGGCTCTGGCGGCTCCTGACCGACGGGCGGCTCTGGCGGCTCCTGACCGACGGACGGCTCTGACGGCTCAGGACAGACGGGCGGCGCTGGACAGACGGGCGGCTCAGGCGGCGCTGGACAGACGGGTGGCTCAGGCGGCGCTGGACAGACGGGCGGCTCAGGCGGCGCTAGACAGACGGGCGGCTCAGGCGGCGCTGGACAGACGGGCAGCTCAGGCTTGCCGAGGCGCACTGTAGGCCTGGTGCGTGGTGCTGGAACTGGTGGTACCGGGCTGGAGACACACACCTCAAGGCGAGTGCGGGGAGAAGGAACAGGGCATACTGGACTGCCGAGGCGCACTATAAGCCTGGTGCGTGGTGCCGGCACTGGTGGTACCGGGCTGGGGGCACGCACCTCAGGGCGAGTGCGAGGAGCAGTAACAGGGAGTACTGGACCCTGGAGACGCACAGTAGGCCTGGTGCGTGGTGCCGGAACTGGTGGTACCGGGCTGGGGACACGTACCTCAAGGCGAGTGCGGGGTGCTGGAACTGGAGGCCTGGTTCGTGGCGCCGGCACCGGTGGACTGGTGCGAGGGGCTGCCACAGGAGAGCTGGTGCGTGGGGCTGCCACAGGAGAGCTAGTACGTGGGGCTGCCACAGGAGGTGCAGGACTAGGGAGGCGCACAGGAGGCCTGGTGCGTGGGACTGGCACTGTCATTACCAGACGGTTAGCACGCACCTCAGGACGAGTATGGAGAGCTGACTCAGGTAACATCAAATCCCGGACACGCTCCGTCGGGCGGATGTCGTGTCTCATGCACCAACACAGCAACTCTCTCATTTCACTCTCCTCCAATTTCCCCATTAATTCCTTCACAGTCTCTGTTTCACTCATCTTGCTCACCTCCAATTCCACCCTGACTGGCTCTGGTTCCATCTTCGGCTCCTCACGGTAAGCACGGGAAGTTGGCGCAGGTCTCCTACCTGAATTCGCCACACTCCCCGTGTGCCCCCACCCAATAAATTTTTGGGGCTGCTTCTCAGGCTTCCAGCCGCGCTGCCGAGCTAGCTCCTCATAATGCCGCCTCTCGGCTTTCGCTGCCTCCAGCTCTGCCTTGGGGCGGCGATATTCACCCGGCTGTTCCCATGGTCCCTTGCCATCTAATATTTCCTCCCAAGTCCATTGCTCCACAAAGCGCTGTTCCTTCCTTTCACGCTGCTTGGTCCAGTTGTGGTGGGTTATTCTGTCACGTTCGTCTTCGGGAGAAAGAGAGGAGGACCAAGGCGCAGCGTGATAGTAATACATTCTTCTATTTATTTACCGAAACGAAGAACACTTGACAAACTATACAAAACAACAAACGAACGTGAAGCTATATACGAAAAGTGCAGACACAGGCAACTTACACATAGACAATAACCCACGAAAGGCTGCAGCTCGAAAACGTTGGAGCACTGGGAGAGAAAGGCCCGGCAGGTTCTGGAATCTCCATCGTAGCGCTACAGGGTAGGTAAGCGGGGTTCCCGGGAAACCGGGGTGACGGCACTGTTACCAGCCGGGTTACTGAGGGGCTGGGAGGTTACCGTCATGGTAGGCTGCTTAGTAGGCAACCCATGGAATTGCTCCCGCAAAGCGTAAAATACTAGGTCGTAGCGTTCGGCCACGTCCTGGAACCCTTCCATCGGACCACGAAGCATCTCCTCATGTCTACCAATGAGGGCTCCTTGGGAGGAGATAGCATTGCGGAGCTGTTCCAGGTCTGCTGGGTCAGTCATGGCCAGTTCGTACTATCAGATAAGACCCAAGTGCAGACTGTGTTGAAGTAACAATGTTTATTGCAACAACAGGGGAAGGTAAATGACAGATCAAGGCAGGCAGGGGTCGATAATCCAGAGTAGTGGGGCCAAGGTACAGGATGGCAGGCAGGCCAAGGTCAGGTCAGGCAGAGGTCGGTAATCCAGAGTGGGGGCAAAGGCACAGGACGGCAGGCAGGCTCAGAGTCAGGACAGGCAAGGGTCAAAACCAGGAGGACGAGAAAAGAGAGACTGGGGAAAAGCAGGAGCTGAGACAAAACGCTGGTTGACTTGGAACAAACAAGACGAACTGGCACAGACAGACAGAAAACACAGGTATAAATACCCAGGGGATAAGTGGGGAAGATGGGCGACACCTGGAGACAAGCACAAGGACAGGTGAAACAGATCAGGGCGTGACACCAGCCGCCCCTATACATGGCTTAGCACTCATTTTGCATTGGAACAGGATCAGGATGATGTCCATTTGAGACTTGATATGATCACCAGTGGGGGAGAAACTTTATTGTCTTCCTTGAAAATCATTGAAAAGTAATTGACAATTGGAGAGTGGGAAATCCTGATGAATGACAATATTCTGAGGTTTACTGAGGTGAGCACTCCAGTGACAGAGGCAGGATAACTGTAAAGATCAGCAGAAGAACTGTAAACCTCCTTTTTATTGTACTCTTATCAACTTAAATGCACTACCATATTTCCAGAGTGGGCCTACCTGTTTGCAATTTCTATTTATCCTTTTTACGTCATTCTGTCACATGGCTCCTGAGTGGCGCAGTGGTCTAAGGCACTGCATTTCAGTGCTAGAGGCATCACTACAGACCCTGGTTTGATTCCAGACTGTATCACAACCGGACGTGATTGGGAGGCTCATAGGGCGGTGCACAATTGGCCCAGTATCTTCCAGGTTAGGGTTTGGCCGGGGTAGGCTGTCATTGTAAATAAGAATTTGTTCTTAACTGACTTGCCTAGTTAAATAAATAAAACATCATCCCAAGTACTGTTTATGTTACCATACAAGGACAAATACTAACTTGAGGTACTTGTGTGTGTAAACATTCAAACATAGAGTAATCTACGTCAGTCACATGGAGAACATACGATTTCAGGCCCTCAACTCATGTAGTCACAATGTTTTTTTGACTCGATGAATGTTACTGATAGGAAGGACTTGGTTTCTCTGGCAGAAAACACTTTCAGGTTTTGATACAATTTAGCCTTACATTTTGTGTTGCAATGTTAATCTGCTAACAGCTGCAACTGCAAATTCATTTGAGTTCAATGTACTTGATCCAGTGTATTGTGTCAGTGCTGTAAGCCTCATCAGTCAAGTGTTTTCCACCCCAATATTTCATCAACCCTCTCACAGTACAGAGAGACTGACAGAAATGGAGCACTTGAAAATCAATGGGTCCCAATTCTCCCATTAGACAAATTCTGTGTGAAAATGTCGATGCTGCTCCCATGAGCAGTTGCATACTAAAGAAGGTCATTAACTGGGACACTCCTTTATAAATCAGTGCATGCAGTGTCTGTCTGTCCATGGAATGGAAATTGATATACAGTACTTCAGCCTATTTAAAAAAAAAATCCCCATTGCTCAACTTCTCTTGTTTTTTTCAGTTCACTTGACTGTAACTTTACTGATTAGGTTTCCCCCCATTGGCTTAACACCTAAGACCAATACAGTATTTTGCCTCCACATACCACAAATGAAAGGATTTGAAAGAACTCAGATAAGCCATGTGTTGCATTCACTTCCAGTTAAGTCTTTTTTTGATGCCTGGATACATTTACATCACTTACGTCATGCTTGTTTTTGTTTGCAAACTTTGTGATGGCTTGGCTTCATTCGTTATGTAGTAGTTGTTTAATCAACATTGAAGTGGGACATGGAAGCTGAAAGAAATACTTTGTTGGGATGTCCTTTAAAGTTCATAAGATACATTTCGGGCTGGAATACGCACAAACAAAAATGGTTGATACCTGTTGACTGCATCTGGTTGTCCAAAGGAATGGAGCACCACATGGGTCTGTCAAATTCTTTACCATTACCACATTGATCATACATGCTAACTATTTGGGATGAAATGTAATCCCGTTTTTCTATTCACTTCAATGTACGCATTATCACTTCTGCTACATATGCACACAACTCTTTTCCTGATGTGGCTTGGAATGGGGCAATGAAGGACATCCAATGTGCCTTTCACACAAATGCCAATACCAGAGAAGAAGAGTGAAGAAATGCTCTGCTGGTGTTCTTTTCGGTTCTAGGTCTTGACACAGTGGAATGATAGCCTTACTGAGAATATGGGCACTTGGGCAGGCAGGGAGGTGGTGAAAGCTTTTCAACTGGAGCAAGTCACTCGGATCAAGGCTATGCTGTTAATTAGTTAACCTCCCATTAATTATTCAGCAAGTTTCAAGAGCTATCCATGAAATCTACCATTATTCCTCTTGGGAAAGTAGACAATGATCTTAAAGATGTCATATTACATAAAACTGTTTTTAAATTCACAAGCTGTGGTCTTGAGTATGCCCACTCTGAATGCAATATCACATGCTTAGATGTAATTTATTTATTTTGATATTAGAAGCTCCATTCCCTGTCTGGTAAAAATCTTCGAAACTTGTGAAAACTTGTAAACGCTAAACTGTCCAGTGCACAGTTTCACTATTTCTTACCAGCATAACCAAATTGGGTATATACATTGCCCTTTGATTCGATTGTGTGCCTTTGCAGAACATGCATGAGCCAAGATGATTTGGTCCATATAGTTGCGTTCTACAATGCAGGCGGGTCTCTGTGCATGTTATAGTGAAACATGACACAACTCTGGGAAATTCCCTTCCAGTGTTAATATAAAAGCAGCAGAAGAATCAGGGCCATAAAATGGATACATTTGAAATGTGCGACTGAGAGTTGCGGGTGCGGCGGGAGGCACAGTGACATAAAACCCAGTGAGTGAAGCCCAGGGATGTGTCCCCTGGGTTTAATCCAGTATGGCGTACAGAGCATGGCGCAGCCTGCAAGGATTATGTGTGCTGGACTAAGTTGCCCTACTCTCTCCTCCTCGTTGCCCTACTTTTCATTGAAATATGGAGAGAAAGAGAGCGAGAGAGGGATAGAGTGATTTCTATATTGGAGGAATGCAGGGACAGATGGAGTCATGTGGTGGGGAGGGGGACATGGAGAAAGAAGGAGAGGGAGAGAGAGGCAGATAGACCACCACAAATGTATTCCCCTCTCCCTCTCACATTGTTAATTCTGGTTTAAAACTACTTATTGGGCGGTAGATAATGGTGGATTTGTTTATGTTACACATTACAGGTGAGTTAGCTTTGTCGTGCATAGTCTTATTTGAGCAAATACAGCTTCAAAACCTACCCTTTTAACCTTACCACACATAACATAGCATTGCAATTTTAGGTATTACGTTTTTTTAAAGTTTTTTTTTTTAGATAACCTCTTTATCTCTTACAGAATTTATAATACTCAGCTTTAACATAGCCTTCCATGTGTTGTGTGTAACACAATCTCTGCAACATACTGTGCACACTCAGTTGGACTGAAACTGAAGAGCCTTGATGACACATGTCTAGTCACGAAAGAAGGGCAACACGCAGTTACTAATGTCACCCCCCTTCCCCTGTCCCCTAATGCAGCTACAGTTCATCATATTGTGCATGCCTTCAGTGTTGAGCCTTGTGTGTTAGCTACTGTATGACATGGAGAGCTGTAGCTAGCATCCACATAGACCCGTCTTTTCCCTTCTCCATCCTTTCCGCTCAGACTCCCACTCCCTTCCCTAACCCTCTTGGCTCAGTCCATGGGAATTCTTAGTGGGTCACTGCTCCTGGCCTCTTTATTCCCATTTAGCGGCAGCACCAACACCTGGCTCGCCACTTCCTCACAGCTCCTCATTAATCCACACTGATACTAACAGGAACTGAGCACCAGGAAAATGGCGTAATTGGAAGCAACAGTGGTTCCCCGTGTTCAGAACTGATTTGCAGACCAATTGTTTTGTCTGAGCTTGACTATAAAATGTTTACTGTTGTAATGTCATATACACCTATGTGAGAATGCTGTTCATTGACTGTAGCTCAGTGTTCAACGCCATAGTGCCCTTCAAGCTCATCACTAAGCTCAGGACCCTGGGACTGAACACCTTCCTCTGCAACTGGATCCAGGACTTTCTGACGGGCCTCCCCCAGAAGGTGAGGGTAGGCAACAACACTAACCCTCAACATGGGGGCCCTTAAGTGGTACGTGCTTAGTCCCCTCCTGTACTCCCTGTTCACCCACGACTGCGTGGTCGCGCACAACTCCAACACTATCATTATGTTTTCTGACGACACAACAGTGGTTGGCCTGATCACAGACGACGATGAGACAGCCTATAGGGAAGAGGTCAGAGACGCCAGGACAACAACCTCTCTCTCAACATCAGCAAGACAAAGGAGCTGATCATGGACTACAGGAAACTGAGGGTTGAGCACGCCCTCATCCACATTGACGGGGATGTAGTGGAGCGGATCGACAGCTTCAAATTACTCGGAGTCCACATCACTAAGGAATTATGATGGTCCGCACACACCAACACAGTTGTGAAGAAGGCACAACAACCCCTCTTCCCCCTCAGGAGGCTGCAAAGATTTGGCATGGGCCCTCAGAACCTCTAAAAGTTCTACAGCTTCACCATTGAGAGTATCTTGACTGGCTGCATCACTGCTTGGTATTTCAACTGCTTGGCATCTGACCACAAGGCGCTACAGAGGGTAGTGTGTACGGCCCAGTACATCACTGGGGCTGAGCTCCCTGCCATCCAGGACCTCTATACCAGGTGTCAGGGGAAGGCCCTAAAAATTTACTCCAGCCACCCAAGTCATAGGCTGTTGTCTCTGTTACCACACGGCAAGCAGGCCATCAGATTGTCCGGGTAGCTATTGGTTACCTATTTAAATAACTATTTAAATGGACTATCTGCATTGACCCTTTTATTATATAATTGTTTCTTTTTTTATTGTATTTAACCTTTTTTTAACTAGGCAAGTAAGTTAAGAACAAATTCTTATTTACAATGACGGCCTACCAGAAGGCAAAAGGCCTCCTGCGGGACTATCTATTTTGACTCATCACATACGCTGCTGCAACTGTTTATTATCTGTCCTGTTGCCTAGTCACTTTATCCCTACCTACATGTATATGTACATACAGTATCTACCTCAATTACCTCGTACCCCTGCACATCAACACGGTACTGGTACCCCGTGTATATAGCCAAGTTATCGTTACTCATTGTGTATTTATTCTTCATTTTATTATTTGTCTATTATTTCTCTAAGTACAGTAAGCCTTTCACTGTTGATCTACACCTGTTGTTTACGAAGCATGTGACAAATACAATTACATTTTATTTGAGGTCCTTTAGCCTCTCTGATCAGTTGATTATGGGAAGTTTTAAATCTTTTGTTGTTACTCCACTGCCTCTCTACCACAGGTGGCTTACATGAAACTGGAATCGTTGACCATTGTGGTTATTTGTGGTAATGTAATTGACACAGATATAGTAATGGACACTAGATCCTGGTTCATATTGGTCTAGTTTAATGTTTGGTGGCATATATTGCTGACATTATAACATTCTAATGTGGAATTTGTTGTGCTAATGCTGGTTACAAAGACTTTCTGGTTATTTCTGGTTATAAAAAATACACTACATGTCCAAAAGGATGTTGACACCTGCTCGTCGAACATCTCATTCCAAAATCATGGGCGTTAATATGGAGTTGGTTCCCCCTTTGCTGTAATAACAGCCTCCACTCTTCTGGGAAGGCTTTCCACTAGATGTTGGAAAGCCTTCCCAGAGGGGACTTGCTTCCATTCAGCCACAAGAGCATTAGTGAGGTCGGGCTCGTGGTCGGCATTCCAATTAATCTCAAAGGTGTCCGATGGGGTTGAGGTCAGCGCTCTGTGCAGGCCAGTCAAGTTCTTCCACGCCGATCTCGACAAACCATTTCTGTATACACCTCGCTTTGTGCTTGGGGGCATTGTCATGCTGGAACAGGAAAGGGCCTTCCCCAAACTGTTGCCATGAAGTTGGAAGCACAGAATCATCTAGAATGTCATTGTATGCTGTATCGTTAAGATTTGCCTTCACTGGAACAAAGGTGCATGAACAATGAAAAACAGCCCAAGCCCATTATTCCTCCTCCACCAAACTTTACAGTTGGCACTATCCATTCGGGCAGGTAGCGTTCTCCTGGCATCCGCCAAACCCAGATTCGTCCGTCGGATTGCCAGATGGTGAAGTGTGATTCATCACTTCAGAGAACGCGTTTCCACTGCTCCAGAGTCCAATGGCGGCAAGCTTTACATCACTCCAGCCGACACTTGTCATTGTGCATGGTGATCTTAGGCTTGTGTGCGGCTGCTCGGCCATGGAAACCCATTTCATGAAGCTCTCGACGAACAGTTCTTGTACTGACGTTGCTTTCAGAGGCCGTTTGGAACTCGGTTGTGAGTGTTGCAACCGAGGACAGGCAATTTTACACGCTACACGCTTCAGCACTCGGCAGTCCCGTTCTGTGAGCTTGTGTGGCCTACCACTTCGCGGCTGAGACGTTGTTGCTCTTAGATGTTTCCACTTCACAATAACAGCACTTACAGTTGGCCGGGCAGCTCTAGCAGGGCAGAAATTTGACGAACTGACTTGTTGGAAGCTGACTTGTTGGAAAGTCATTGAGCTCTTCAGTATGGGCCATTCTACTGCCAATGTTCGTCTATGGAGATTGCATGGTTGTGTGATCGATTTTTTTGCACCTGTCTTGTTGTTCAATGTCATGACCGAGCACTCTGAGCTGGCTCTGTTTGGCAGCCAGTAGGTTTGCCTATCTGTTTGTACTTTCACTCTGCCTCTGTGTTTTCACTATAATCAAATAGTACAGTAGGTGGTTAGCTAGGTCCATATTGATTCACATGTACTGTTAGAAGGATGTTACAAGAATCTCAGATCAATGATCATTAGACGTGATGAAGTATAGAGTAACTACATGATTTTGTGATCCATCTCTAAGAACTCAGGGTCAGCCATGGTCTTTGCCCTTTCAGCAACCAATGGTGTAACAAAGCAATCTGTCAATCAATCAAAGTATATTTATATATCATTGTTACATCAACAATAACCCAGCCTAGATCCCAAAGACCAAGCAGCAGCACAGTGGCAAAGACAAAATAAATCTGGAGAGAAACCAGACTCAGAGGTTCCTCCAATAATGGATATCATAATGTACTGTACAGTGTGTCCCATCTCTCCTCTCTGTCCATCAGTCGAGAGTTTCAGACAGAGGTGTGCTAAAGAGAGATCATCTGGGGCTGTTTTTCTCCTGAACATGTGACCTGACTGGGGGGGGGAAATGTTTGTTTTTTAATGGTTAAAAGCAGGAGATTTTCCTGGTTGGGTTTGGTTGCCCGTGCGAAATCCTGGCCCTAGCATGGCGACTCGAGTGTCGATTCTCTAGGGTGGCAGACTGTATTTCAGTGTCCTTGTGGACTGGCCATTAATGCTCATGGCTTTCCATAAGTCGTTGTCCTCAACAGCAGATATGGGGGTACCAGGCAGTGTGTTATCATGAGGATAAACACTTGATAAACAACTAACCCTTTCCCCCCAAAGTACAGTTTCCATATAGTTAAATTTTGCTAGAGAGAGAATGGTGCTCAGTCTGCATAGTCAGAGAACAACCCATGTTCTACCACTGTATAAGTATATTGTAGCCTGTCCCCCTCCCTGTATTCCCTTCCACCATATAAGGCTTAAATATATCTCTTCACTCAGCAGCACTGCACTGATAGGACCCTGTGAATAATTGAAAATGTGTCAGTCTACACAAGCAAAGTCAGTCTACACTGGGCGAATTGTGGCCTACTTGCCACAACCCCTCCGGTGGGGGTAGTAAGATGAGAGATTATGAGCTTTACTATGTGTGTGTGTGTGTGTGTGTGTCTGGATACTGACGTTCAATTATTATGGATTGGTTATAGTTATAGATTGGTGGCGCTGTTTGTATGTTTTGGTGTTGCTGTGTGTGTATGTGTGTGAGGAAGAGTGAGAGAGAGGGGGGGATGAGGACAAGAGAGAGAGCAAGAGAGAGCAGATGTCACCGGGCAGAGTCATCCATGACCCTTCCTTCTGTAGCAAGTGTGGTTGAGTTGCAGCAGAATGTCCCTGTGTCCCCCTTAGCGTGACTGCACAATAGAGGTATTCACAGGTCCAACAGGCACAAAATTCTGAGATCTGACCTGGGACTCAAACGGGTCCGGTTCCTAAATTTAGACTTTTGTCACAATCGTTGTAATAACACGCGGACCAAAGCGCAGCGTGAAATCGGTTCGACATATTTAATTTGAAGTGAACCGCACAAAAAACAATAAAGAATAAACTACTTGTGAAGCTATGGAGTGCTCACAGGCAACTACACATAAACAAGATCCCACAAAAGCCAGTGGGGAAATGGCTGCCTAAATATGATCCCCAATCAGAGACAATGCTAAACAGCTGCCTCTGATTGGGAACCATACCAGGCCAACATAGAAATAAAACAACCTAGATTACCCACCCTAGTCACACCCCGACCTAACCAAAATAGAGAATAAAAAGGCTCTCTATGGTCAGGGCGTGACAACTTTTGTCTCGGATCTGAGTCGGGTCTGATATAATTGCCATGAGTTTCGGGTATGTGCAATTAAAATAAATGTACTGACTGGACCCGATTGGACCCGTCCTCTGTTAATTTAATGTGCGAGTCAATGAAAACTGCGTGAGCTTGTTATCTGTGTCAGCCAATTGCAACACAATAAAACATATAGCTTATGTCCAGCTGAAACTGGTTCCGGCTGCTCACGTCACATGCGCCTGCTGCTGAAGAGAGCGAGTGCGAGTGAAAGGAGCCTTGGCCTGGGCTACTGTTGATTGCGTAGATGGAGGCCATTTTTATTGAAGTAAAGCAAAAGCTAGAGGAGAAAGAGTATAGTGAAAAGCAACTTACAAAACCCCGGAGCCCAGAAGACGGTATCCCGGAGCCTATTATTTTCTCTTTGTTTGTTATTTAAATATACACCCTTGAAACCGAGCGTCTGATCTGTGTAAACGGCTTGACTAAACCCCCTGGTCTGCCACAAGTGGTGGAGAATGCGGGCTGATAATGTGGTCAGTTCAGGGTTGTCGTTTACGCAGCATCAGCACATACGAGTTGATAGTTCAGTTCGTCCGGGCCCAACAAGCACAACAGGCAGTTCAGGAACAAACGCTGGAGGAACAGCGCCTACAAAATGTCCACCTTGTTGAGGAAATCAGGAAGCTACAAGGAGGAGTGAAGCTCTATTAGACTCCGGGAGTGTAGTTACGCTCGTAGCCATGAGCCTGCTGGCCCAGGTGACCGAACGTGGCAGGGAGATGTCCATTTCCTGTGTCCACGGTGACACCAAGCGGTATATGACCGTACAGGCCAACATCGTGACGCCACAAGGGAGCTGCCAGATGATGGTGGGTGCCGAACTGGAGTTGCCGATACCCCTCCTCGTGGGACGAGATTGTCCCCTGTGGAGGCATGAGCTGAGGAAAAAGGTACGAGCCGGCGGTAGACGAGAGCGAGGACGACCCGTCGCCTGCACGGCCCGGAAACAAGCAGTTGGCAAACCCATATGTACAGGTTCAGAGTCTGAGGGGGCGCCAGACCCCGCCCCCCCCCCCCCCTGGTGTACAACTGGAGGAGGAGCCCATCCTCCCCCTCATCGATTTCGAGGGACCAGCCAAGACACCCGCCATAGGCCAACTGAGCAGACAGTTCGGGACTGCCAAGTGGGAGGATCCAAACTTGAAATCCGCCGCAGTCCAAGTGATAGCGGTGGATGGCCAGCTACTTCCGGGGGTGAGTGACTGGCAATACCCCCATTTCCAAATCAAGAATAACCTTTTGTATCAGGTGTCGCCCCAACAAGGGGAACTTTGAGAGGTACTGTTGCTGCCCCGACAGTACGTGGGAACCGTTCTTCAGCTGGCCCACACCCATGTGTTGGGGGCGCACCTGAGAATGGAGAAGACTCGGTAACGGATCGCCGCCCGGTTCCACTGGTCCGGGATGAGGATGGCCGTGGAAGACTATTGTCGCAGCTGCCCGGAGTGTCAAATCACTGCCCCAAAAGCCCACTTCCGAAACCCGCTGGTCCCCCTACCAATCATCGGGGTGCCCTTTGAACGCATCACCATGGACATAGTGGAACTCCTGGTAAAAACGGCACGAGGACACCGGTACATCTTGGTAATAGTAGATTATGCCACCCGGTATCCCGAGGCCATTCCCCTACGGGCGGCGGTCTCCAAGGGAATCGCCCAGGAGCTGTTCCACCTCTTTAGCTGGGTAGGCATCCCGAACGAGATCCTGACTGACCAAGGTACCGAGTTCATGTCCCACCCAATGAAAGATTTGTCTGCTCTCCTGCAGATCAAGCAGATCCGGACCGCCATCTTTCACCCGCAGACGGATGGGCTCGTCGAGCGGTTCAATAAAACGCTCAATCAAATGCTGCAGAAGGTCATCGAGCAGGACGAGAAAAACTAGGACCAGCTACTACCCTACCGAATGTTCTCGGTCCGAGAAGTGCCCCAGTCATCCACCGGGTTTTCCTCTTTTAAACTCCTCTATGGGAGGAGGCCACGTGGCCTACTGGACCTCGCCAAGGAGGTATGGGAAGCCCAACCGACCCCCTGACGCAGTGTGGTAGAACACGTGGAGATGACGAGGGAGCAGATGACAGCCATATGGCCAGTGGTAAGGGAACATATGGAGAAGGCCCAATGCGCCCAAGCCCAGGTCTACAATCGGGACACCCAGAGCCAATAATTCCAGGTGGGAGACAAGGTGCTGGTCTTAATCCCCACGGCAGAAAGTATGTTCCTGGCAACATGGCACGGGCCGTACTAGGTGATAGAGAAGCTGAAACCCGTCAATTACCGCGTACAGCAGCCGGGGAGGCGGAAACCCCAACAGATTTACCACGTTAACCTATTGAAGAGGTGACACGAGAGGACAGCCTTGGCCGTGTTATGGTCAGGACCCAGGATGCCAACGGTACCAGTGGTGGTCACAAGCAATAAGGATCTCAACCCGGCCCAGAAGCTCGTCTCAACCCGGCCCAGAGCTCGTCGATCGGAACACGGCGGTCATTGAACACCACGTCCGCACCCAGCTCGGGGGAAACGGTACGAAAGAGGCCATGTTGGATCCCCGAGGCCCGAAGGAAGGCAGTGAAGCAGGAAGTGGAGGCTATGCTGAGGATGGGGTTCATCGAAGAGTCCCACAGCACATGGTGCAGCTCCATCGTGTTGGACGGTAGCCTGTGGTTCTGTAATGACTTCCGGGGTGTGAACAACATCAGCTTGTTCGATGCCTACCCCATGCCGAGGGTGGACTAGCTCATCGACCGATTAGGAAAGGCCCAGTACATCAGCACCCTCGAACTGACCAAAGGATATTGGCAGGTACCGTTGGCAGCCTCCTCCCGGGACAAGACGGCGTTTTCGATACCGGAGGGCTTATATCAGTACCGGGTGCTCCCATTCGGTCTCCACGGACCCCCGGCCACGTTCCAGCGCCTGATGGACCGAGTACCCCGACCCCACCAACAGTACGCAGCGGCCTATTTGGATGATATCTACAGCCAAGGTTGGGAAGAGCACCTGACACACCTCCAGGCGGTGCTGGATGTGCTCAGGCAAGCCGGATTGACAGCGAACCCCAAGAAATGCAAACTAGTGTTCGAGGAGGTTGAGTACCTGGGGTATTTGATCGGACAGGAGGAACGTCAAGCGCAAGGAGAGGAAGGCCCATGCGGTACGTGACTGGCCCGTTCCACATACCAAGACACACGTCAAGTCCTTCCTGGGAATGGCAGGATACTACAGCTGGTTTATCCCCAACTTTGCGGCTATAGCCTCCCCCCTTACCGATCTAACCAGGGTCCGCCTCCCGTAAACAGTGAAATGGACGGGCGAGACCGAAGCGGCATTCAGGCGCCTAAAGAATCTGCTGTGCTCCCGTCCGATTCTCGTAACGCCCAATTTCTAGGTACCAATGTTGGTCCAGACGGACGCATGTGACACGGGACTAGGGTCCGTCCTGTCCCAGGTACACAATGGGGAGGAGCACCCCATCATGTACATAAGCTGAAAGTAATCAAGGAGCTGATTGCTCACTAGCTGGACGAGTCCCATAAAGCTGCAAGAAGGGCAGCACACGGGAGTTGGGACTGGGGGAAGAGAGAACCAGAGATAACGGAGGGAGCTCGGTTTTGTTCCCCACAGGATACAGCAAGACCCCGGAGCCCAGAAGACAGTATCCCGGAAGAGGTCTCCTGGAGGAGACCTATTCTTTTCTCTTTGTTTGTTATTTAAATAAACACCCTTGAAACCGAGCTATTACAATTCTGTCCATGTCTAATATGTGTAAACGTCTTGACCAAACCCCCTGGTCTGCCACAATGCCTATATCTGTATAGCAGAGGTAGCCGATAAAGAAATGCATGTCGGTTCGGAAACATGGAGCCGGCATATCTTTAATCTTTCTCTGGTTGCTCTAGGACTAGGACTTAAGTTATATTTATATTTAAAAAAAATTATATCATACAGTGGATGCCTAGCCCTATAGATTTATATGCATGCAATGCCCAGAGGCATTTGGTGCTCATATCTCTGGCTGGTGACCCATGAGGTGGACAATTATTGCTTTAGGAAAGTAAAAACCAATAAAACAATAGGCTATATAGCAAATTTTTTGCAAATGTATTAAAAATAATACATGAGATGACACTCGAAATAATGCTATGAGACTGGAAATTAAGCTCAGATGCATCCTGTTTCCATTGATCATCCTTGAGATGTTTCTACAACTTGATTGGAGTACACCTGTGGTAAATTCTATTAATTAGACATGATTTGGAAAAGCACACACCTGTCTATATAATGTCCCACAGTTGACAGTGCATGTCAGAGCAAAAACCAGGCAATGAGGTCAAAGGAATTGTCTGTAGAGCTCCGAGACAGGATTGTGTCAAGGCACAGATCTGACGAAGGGTACCAAAACATTTCTGCAGCATTGAAGTTCCCCAAGAACACAGTGACCTCCATCATTCTTAAATGGAAGAAGTTTGGAACCACCAAGACTCTTCCTAGAGCTGGCCTGCCCAGCCAAACTGAGAAATTGGGTGAGAGGACAAGTACATGAGAGTGTCTAGTTTGAGAAACAGATGCCTCACAAGGCCTCAACTGGCAGCTTCATTAAATAGTACCCGCAAAACACCAGTCTCAACGTCAACAGTGAAGAGGCGACTCCGGGATGCTGGCCTTCTAGGCAGAGTTGCAAAGAAAAAGCCATATCTCAGACTGGCCCATAAAAATAAAAGATGAAGATAGGCAAAATAACACAGACACTAGACAGAGGAACTCTGCCTAGAAGGCCAGCATCCCGGAGTCGCCTCTTCACTGTTGACGTTGAGACTGGTGTTTTGCAGGTACTCTTTAATGAAGCTGCCAGTTGAGGACTTGTGAGGCGTCTGTTTTTCAAATTAGACACTCTAATGTACTTGTCCTCTTGCTCAATTGTGCACCGGGGCCTCCCACTCCTCTTTCTATTCTGGTTAGAGCCAGTTTGCTCTGTTCTACAGAAGGGAGTAGTACACAGCGTTGTACGAGATCTTCAGTTCCTTGGCAATTTCTCATATGGAATAGCCTTCATTTCTCAGAACAAGAATATACTGACGAGTTTCAGAAGAAAGTTATTTGTTTCTGGCCCTTTTGAGCCTGTAATCTAACCCACAAATGCTGATGCTCCAGATACTCAACTGGTCTAAAGAAGGCCAGTTTTATTGCTTCTTTAATCAGAACAACAGTTTTTAGCTGTGCTCACATAATTACAAAAGGGTTTTCTGATGATCAATTAGCCTTTTAAAATTATAAACTTGGATTAGCTAACACAACGTGCCATTGGAACACAGGAGTGATGGTTGCTGATAATTGGCCTCTGTACGCCTATGTAGATATTCCATAAAAATACAAATCTGCCGTTTCCAGCTACAATAGTCATTTACAACGTTAACAATGTCTACACTGTATTTCTGATCAATTTGATGTTATTTTAATGGCCAAAAAATTGCTTTTCTTTCAAAAACAAGGAAATGTCAAAATGACCCCAAACTTTTGAACGGTAGTGTACATATAAAGACTCCAGAGATATACAGGTAAAGACTCCAGAGATATACAGGTAAAGACTCCAGAGATATACAGGTAAAGACTCCAGAGATATACAGGTAAAGACTCCAGAGATATACAGGTAAAGACTCCAGAGATATACAGGTAAAGACTCCAGAGATATACAGGTAAAGTCTCCAGAGATCAAGCGAAGAGCTAGATAAACAGACTATTTTCTCCTCACAGTATTTCACAATGACAATAACATGTGTCTTGCTGTATGGGGCGCCATGTTTTGCAGTTGTGCTTTTTAATAGTACATGAACTTGTACCTTTTGATTTCTCTGTAGAAATACTAATGGACTCTACGACGGCAACAGCAGAGCTGGGATGGACTATCTACCCAGCATTGGGGGTGAGTAGAACATTTTACTAACTTTTAAAACTTTTAGTAATTTTGCAGATCCATTTTTGGATCGTCTCCAGTAGCAACAACATGAGAAGGCCAATGTAGAACAACAACAACAGTATATCATGAATTAATACTTACCCCTATTTGTTTACCACCATGTTCATACGGCACTGTTGTTGAGAATACAATTAGGGGCAGTAATACTGTATATCAGGTCTTAGGCAGGAAAAGACCACCAAACAGCTTGTGTGAAATGCAGGTTGACATTTATTGTCATGAGTCTTGCCCTGGAGGCAGAACTGAGTGATTTCCTCTAGATGGGCCAGCTCCAAAATCAAAATTGGCTATATCGTAAAAATGCATGAAAACAAAAATATGCTTTTTGGTTTTAATTTAAGGTTTGGGTTTGGCATTAGGGTCAGCAGTGTGGTTAAGGTTAGAGTTAGGTTTATAATCCAATTTTATGACTTTGTAGCTGTGCCAGCTAGTGACCACTATGTAGAGCTGCCTCCAGGCAAGATTCATGACAATAAATGCCAACCTCCCCCTGGTGTAGGGGTTAGAGTTAATCAAAATAAACTTCTAAGTCAAAGTGATTCGGGGGAAAATTGCCTACGGATGCCTTTTCTGTAAAATGGAAAGGTGGGAGTTTGAGGAATTGCAAAGTTGTTTTATTTATTATGTTGAAGGAGGATTTTCTTGTCATACTGAAATTAATCATTTATCAAGTTTGTGTGTGATGTAAGGAAGATAAACAATGTGAAAGCAGGTCAAGCCACAAACCAAGTGATACTTCAAGGGAGTATTATTGCTTAATAATCTGACTGTCAGCTCTTTGTGCAAGCCTCTGAACAATGTAGCCCAGGAAGACAATTGTCTGACATGAAAATGTACTATTTTATGTTTGGTATCTACGGTCCACAGGAGGTTGGTGGCACCTTAATTGGGGAGGAGAGCTCGTGCTAATGGCTGGAGCGGAACAGGTTGAGTGGTATCAAATACATCAAACACATGGTTTGATGCCATAACATTCGCTCCGTTCCAGCCATTAAGAGCTGTCCTCCCCTCAGCAGCCTCCACTGCTACGGACTGTGTTAGTAATTTTGAAGAGGTGTGAAGTCTGGCTCATTTGCCCTTCTAATTTATTCATTTTTCACATGCAGAAAAAGTTACATAGACAAAGGTCTAAAATAAAATGCAGAAATATAGCAATCTTATCTGATAACAATGTTATCTGACAGTTTATTCAATTGGATTTTGTAACTTAGAAACTTGTCCGAAAGTGTCCAATTGGATGATTTATGTATTTCAATTATATTTCATATCATATGGTCATATCATATTGTTACCACATTTATTGTGATAATAACCATAATATGGGTTTTGGGGGGTTTTATTCCCTTGAACAGTAATACAATGACCAGTAATAAAATGACCAGTAATCAAATGTCCTGTTAAATTAATATGTTGACTGATGACTTGTTTTCACTGGTCATGGATGTTAAACTGACCTCTTGCTCTGTCTGTCCCTGGCAGTGGGAGGAGGTGAGTGGATACGACGAGAACATGAACACCATCCGCACTTACCAGGTGTGCAATGTCTTTGACAACAACCAGAACAACTGGGTACGCACCAAGTACATCAGCCGGCGAGGGGCCCAGCGCATCCACGTGGAGATGAAGTTCTCGGTGCGGGATTGCAGCTCCATCCCCAGCGTCCCCGGCTCCTGTAAGGAGACCTTTAACCTTTACTACTATGAGACGGACTCAGACACAGCCAATAAGGTGTCCCCGGCCTGGATGGAAAACCCCTGGATCAAGGTCGACACCATCGCAGCCGACGAGAGCTTCTCCCAGGTGGATCTGGGCGTCCGGGTGATGAAAATCAACACGGAGGTACGAAGCTTCGGCCCTGTGTCACGCCAAGGCTTCTATCTGGCCTTCCAGGACTATGGTGGCTGCATGTCGCTCATCGCCGTGCGCATCTTCTACAGGAAGTGCCCCCGCGTGGTCCTGAACGGCGCCGTGTTCCCCGAGACCCTGTCGGGGGCGGAGAGCACCTCCCTGGTGGCAGCGCGGGGCGTGTGTGTGCCCAACGGGGAGGAGGTGGACGTGCCCATCAAGCTCTACTGTAATGGGGACGGGGAGTGGATGGTGCCCATCGGGCGCTGCATGTGCAAGGCTGGGCACGAGGTGGTGGAGAACGGCACCGTGTGTCGAGGTGAGAGCTGCTGACATAATGTGTTTACTGCTACTGTGGGCTTTTGGCCTTAGGGTCTACTAATGTTGCAGAATGAGAAGGAAAGAAATATTGTTGTGGTCTCACTTTTATGTTTTCCAAGTTCCTCCCATATAGAAATAATCATTATCTTTACTAGTGAGACGAGTGATAAACCAGAGGATAGAGACATAAAGTGTCATGGACATAAGGACTTTGGTTTACTAACTACAGAAGTATCACTAGGGGAATGAAATTAATACCCGGAAAGATGGATCAAGAACGTACTGTAAAGGGTAGAGTGTTGATGGTAATTAGAGGTGTCTAAACCGTAGACCTGTGTCCCAGCCAGCCTGGTCTCATAGACTGGACGTGACATAGTAAATGTAAATCCTGCACACTCAAATTATACTGAACAAAAATATAAACGCAACATGCAATAATTAAAAAAATGTTACTGAGTTACAGTTCATATAAGGAAATCAGTCCTTTGAAATAAATTATTTAGGCTGAATCTATGGATTTCACATGACTGGGCAGGGGCGCAGCCATGGGTGAGCCTGGGAGGGCATAGGCCACTCCCACAGTGGGAGCCAGGGCCAGCCAATCAGAATGAGTTTTTCCCCACAAAAGGGCTTTATTACAGACAGAAATACTCCTCATTTTCATCAGCTGTCTGGGTGGCTGGTCTCAGACGATGCCGCAGGTGAAGAAGCCGGATGTGGAGGGCTGGAGGGGTTATATTTGGTCTGCGGTTGTGAGACCGGTTGGACGTACAGCCAAATTCTCGAAAACGATGTTGGAGTTAGGTTATGGTAGAAAATGAGCATTCAATTCTCTGGCAAAAGCTCTGGTGAACATTCCTGCAGTCAGGATGCCAATTGCATGCTCCCTCAACATTTGAGACATCTGTGGCATTGTGTTGTGTTACACAACTACACATTTTAGTGGCCTTTTATTGTCCCCAGCACAAGGTGCACCTGTGGAATGATCATGCTGTTTAATCAGCTTCTTCAAATGCCACACCTGTCAGGTGGATGGATTATCTTGGCAAATGAGAAAGGCTCACTAACAGGAATGTAAACAAATTTGTGCACAAAAATTGGAGAGAAATCAGCTTTTTGTGCGTATCAAAAATGTATACGATCTTTCAGTTCAGCTCATGAAACATGTGACCAACACTTTACGTGTTGTGTTTATATTTTTGTTCAGTATAATATGATTGGTTACATAAGATTACTTAAGGCAAAAAACGAAAGTTGGATGGTTGGTCAGGGTGGATGGGTCGGCAAATTATGACATTATTATTATTGGAGTGTCTCAGATTTACATTTACTATGTTACGTCTACACCTGAGTCCAGGTTGCATCCTTACTTTCAGAGAGATCTCACTGTATGCCAAGAAAGCACTATCCCTGTCTCTTCCCTTACCCCTAGTGTAGGGAGAGACAAGGAAAATGTCAGCGTCCTACTCACACTCACACACACACACACACACACACACACACACACACACACACACACACACACACACACACACACACACACACACACACCAGCGATGTAGTGTTAAAAAAAATAGGTGTGTAAACGCTGATTGCCGTTCATGGTGAGTAAAGTAACACTCCCTATACTTTCAATAAAAGTGGGTTAACACTCAGGCAAAATAAAAAGGTGCGTAACCGGTGTGTATGTGTTTATTCTCCACGGCACCACTGTGTCACACACACACACCGTTAGACACATCTAGACAACAGACAATTGTTACTCCTCTTTTTCTTCCTCTGTACCGGCGGATATGATTCCACTGAACGAGTGGGGAGTAAGAATGAAGAGAGACTTTTGGCAGCACCCTCCCTGCTGCCATTGACAGACTCTAAATGGGGGGAGCTGATGGATGGAGATGGCTAACATCCTCAGCTGCCATGTGGCAGCAGTATGTCTCACTCATTTCCCCCCACAATAATCCCCTATAATTCCCTGCTTTAATGGCGGCCATAATTGACTAATTATGAGCATGGGAGGGCTCATTTTCATCTGTCCCTGGTCATTTGATTAGAAATATCAAGCACTGCTAATGAAGCCCTCGACGACCCATTCTGCTATGTTTCACGGTGTGATGGTTTGTATCTTTGGGGGGAGGAGCACTTAAATAGCCAGGGGTAGCCAATGATATCACTGCACTTTAGTCATATTGTTACACCCAGGGATACCCAGTGACATTTCGTTTAGTCCTTCAGGAAGTAATTATTCCAGAGTCCATTTGTGATTTGTAATTTGACATGGCAGGCCTCTTATGACAATTGAATGAAGACAGAGACTTCATATCACCAGGCACCATCATACTTACTTTTATACCTCATACTTAGCTTTTATATATAGTCCATAGCCGACTCATATATTAATAACCTACAGTGAGGTCCAAAAGTATTGGGACAGTGAAACATTTTGTTTTTGTTTTGGCTCTGTACGCCAGCACTTTGAATTTGAAATGATACAATGACTATGAGGTTAAAGTGCAGACTGTCATCTTTAATTTGAGGGTGATTTTCATTCATTTCTATTGGGCACAAAATAATCAGAAACACAACCAAAACAAACAGCAAATGTATCCAAAATGCATTTGCGTGTAATCCTTGCGTGCTAGCATATAGGAACAAATACTAACTTTTGACTATTTTAATACACATATAAGTGAATTTGTCCCAATATGTTTGGACCCCTAAAATTGGGGACAGTGTACAAAAGTGCTGTAATTTCTAAACGATTCACCCGATATGGATGAAAATACAGTCAAATTAAAGCTGCTAGTCTGCACTTTAAACTCATAGTCATTGTATCATTTCATCCAAAGTGCTGGAGTACAGAGACAAAACAACAAAAAAATTGTTAATGTCCCAATACTTTTGGAGATCACTGGATACTTCCAGGTTTACGTAAGCAATGTTCGGACCAGAAATGCCATATGTTTGGAGGAAAGACATGAATAGAGATTGCATTACCACAGCTCCTCAGTCCTACATCCTAAAGGCAATAGCACAGCAAATACCGTAAAATACAGTCAAACATTTGAAAAATACTGTGATATGACATTTTGGCCATATCGCCCAGCCCTACATACACCGTAGGCATACACTGTCCTGTGGGGAAGCCAGGGTTATCTCCTGCAACAGTGGATCTTGTCCTGTGAGTTTTTGCTTCTACAGAGAATTCAATGGTTATTGAGCATAATGATAGAGAGAGAAGTCACCTGCTGCCCGCAGTGTAAATCAAATGCTCAATTAGGTTCCTCTCATTCAACATCAGATTTACAACTCTTACATTGTAAATTACAATACAATTCTGTATAAAAATGTTAAAACATTTGTAGGGTTATTTGCAAAGAGTACACTATGCTTTATGTGAGAGATGTGCATGACTGCTTCTGTACATGCAACATGGCAACACCCTGTAGTGTTTACCCCTCTTTCTCCACCCAACAGACAGATGGTCATATGGAATGCTCTGCCACACTCAGATTATTTGGTGTAAAATAGTAATTTGAGGCAAGCCATTGAAAAGGAAGTCTTTCTGAGAATAAAATGTCGGACTATGTTAGGGCAGACTCCCAAGCCCAAATGTTTACTAACGGGTCAGGAGATCTGTAAATGCATGAGGGGCAAAGACTGTCGTCTCAATTCACCACCAATCCTACAAACATGGTGCATTAGACTCCCTCAGAAACTGAGTTATACACATCCCTCTTTTTCTCTTTTACTCTCTCTCTCTCTTTCTGTCCTCCCCCTCTCTCACACACACAGTTGATACAGATGCGACCAATATATTGGCACCCTTGCACAATTCACTATTTCTTCAAAATTCACTATTTCTTTTATTTCATTTTTGGTGCTCATGCGTATTTTGTTTGATTTTCAACTATACAGCAACAAGAAAATCTTAACTGAACTTTAGATTTTTCATTCACCAAAATGGCCTGGACTAAATTAACTTCAAATGAATGTGGTTGGAGGCAAGGGATTCTCGTTTACTGGTAATTTATCTGTGGTAAATTGCAGGAGTCTACAGGGTTAAAATAGCCATTCAACTGGTTTTGAAAAGACAAAACAGAACATTCTGCTCCATCGCACTGCATTGTAAATTTCTTGGTTGCCAATATATTTGACTATTTGACTGCATCTGTATGTTTTGACTTACCCACAAGATTCACAGGGCTGTCTATGTAGAGGAGACAGAGTGATAATGGTGGAGGTGACCTATCAGGATATTGCTTTCAGTACCCCTGCCGCTCCTGAAATCAGCTTCTCTGATACAAGTGCCTCTTCTTCGTCTCTGACAGAGCCTATTAGTGCAGACTGTGTGTTGTGTGTGCTTGCAAGTGGGCCTATTTATAGCCTATATGGTCGGGAAACACAAACAGCTTCTCGACCTATTACGAGAATGTCCCCACAGAATGTTAGCGGCATTGCATGGCACTGGCTTTTCTCTACCTGCTACTGGACCAAAGTCAGGCACTGTTTAAAAATTGACCTTTTCTACATGTCCTGTTTTGTTAAACTCTTGATAAGGGCAAAGTAAAATGTTGACTGCTCTAGAATAGGAAGCCACATCAGGTTGACTCATTCATTATTTCATTTTGTAAAGAGAAAGTGTCTAAAAGAACATGATTATTTAGGTGTTTTCAGTTAAATTTTTTACTGTAGCATCACATAATGTAAGCCAACACTTTTACATTTTTTTCAATCTATAGATATTTTGTAAAGTGACATGTCTATTCCCATATGGCATATACCTAATTAAGCACTTAAAATCTTATAGAGTATTTGTAGGTTACCTGCACGTATATCTCCATATCGATTCTATTTCAAAACCTAGTTCGATTTCCTCTTTCTAACTTCCAGTTCACATACAGTAGAATCTCCAGCCTGTCAGTGTCTACATTTCCTGAACAGCCTGATAGGACAGAGAGCCAGACCTAATCTCTGCTGATTGGTGGCTGTTCACACAGTTGTTACTGGGGGCAACCCCTTTTGATGGAGTGCATGTGTGCCGTTGTCATCGCCGACAGACTCATTGATCAAAGGTTTCTCGAGGAGAGGAGCTGTCGTCCCTCCGGCTCCAGCTGCCTATCCAAGGATCTGCCTCGAACAGACACTTCCTGTCAGTGGCGATCTCACTTCCTCCCGGCTCTCCTTTCCTTTCTCTCTGCCGGGCCACGATGAGAGAAGTTGGGCACCAGAACGAGACAAAGGAGAGAGAGAAAAAACTATTTTTTTTCTCTTATCCACCCTGTAACATGCCCTGGACTCAATATTTGTAAAGCAATCATTATTTGCGGTGACCTATTCATTATGAAGTGATGTACACACGATAATTACACACCCTCACCTACCAAAAGTTTATGGACGTCGTTGACCATATAGGCTAATTAATGTAGCGTGGCTGGGAATAGCCACACAGTGAAGTGGAATGTCCTTGTGTAACAGTGTCAGTAAATGACAGTGTGCTCACTGTTCTTGCACATCAACTCACACCTGCTCAGATAGGTGCTGCCAAAACCACATTGGTGGGAACAGAGGGGCACTCACACCCACAGCACATAAAGCCATTGAAGTGATAATGACAGTTGTAACAACATCAAAAACATCATAATAATGATAATACTTAGAGTGATTATCATAAATGATGCTCAAACTTAACAGAATATTGATAGTTACATGGGCGGGTTGATCACAATACATTAAGTTAGATAAAATCAAATGAAAAACCTTTCAAAGGGACTCGCAAATAGAAACAGATTTTGCATAGTTTCCCAGTAAAGAGAGTGACAGTATTTTGTAGGTTTCACCACAATAATCAGCGTTTTTGTGGCAGCTGTGGACTCCAATGAGTCAGCAGTTGTGTAAAGTAGTTAAGTACAAATACTTTAAAGTACTACTTAAGTCGTTTTTTGAGGTATCTGTACTTTACTATTTATATTTTTACTTAACTACATTCCTAAAGAAAACAATGTACTTTTTACTCCATACATTTTCCCTGACACCCAAAATATTTGTTTCATTTTGACAGTAAAATGGTCCAATTCATACACTTATCAAGAGAACATCCCTGGTCATCCCTACTGCATCTGATCTGGCAGACTCACTAAACACAAATTATTTGTTTGTAAATCTCTTAACAATGCTCATATTACTAGCTCTTAACAATGCTCATGTTGAATTTATACATCTTGAATCTATTCTATCGTGCCCAGAAACCTGTCTGAGTGTGCCCATGGTGGCTATTTCTCAATAACAATAAATAAATAAAAATAATTTTAGCAATTCCATTTACTTTTGAGTATATTAAGTATATTTAAAACCAAATACCTTTTAGGCTTTTACTCAAGTAGTATTTTACTGGGTGACTTTCACTTGAGTCATTTTTTATTAAAGTGTCTTTACTTTTACTCAAGTATGACAATTGAATACTTTTTCCACCACTGTGAGTCAGTCACTAACATACTCATTGAACCTTTCTCTGGGTCTTTATGGATGGATGGTGTATTGCCTCCATAATGATCATGTCATATTTTATTCACACTATACAGTATAATACAATACGTTGGTTTACTTTATGCACTGTAGTGTATATGATTTGTCTGTTTGACTATTTAGCCTGTGTAAATAGCTTTCATTACTCCGAATTGATACTCTATTTTCTCATGTTTTGAAGGGAACCATGTTTTAACACCTACTCGCCACACCTTACTTCAGTGGGAATGCCAAAGCCTCTGTTTCTATGTCTAATATGATTTGACACCGTTCTCGTGGTCACACATTTACGGATCACTCACCCGTTAGTGTACACACCTGTACACACACACACTGTACACAATGTACACATGCATCAATACACATACACACTTACAGGCGTGCGCAGACACAGACAGACAGACTCACTCACACCACAGTACACTAGTAAGACCAAGAGATGTAAAAATCACAAGTCTTTTTTTACAATAACAGCAAAAATAAATGGGTTCTTATTACAGGTGACAAAGGAAGCAGGAAAATTACCTCTTGAGACCGGTATTTCAGGCGCCGGAGAATACTGAAATATTAAAGGCAAACACAGATGAATAGATATATGAAAAACAGAGGAGGTGTTCCCTGAATGGACAGTTAACACTACTTATTTCTTTACTCAGGGCATGAAACTGCTGAGCCATAAAAGTACAATCAGCTTGATGTTAAAGACTGCTCTATTCACAACCGTATATGGAACTGCTTTTTGTGTGTGTGCGCCGATAAGCAGAAAGGTTCTGATTAGGGCTGTTACGGTGACCGTATTACCGCCCCACCGGCGGTCACGTGTCATGTCAAATTCCACGTGACCGTTTAGTCACGGTAATTAGGCTTCTCCAAGCTCTGATGCTGCTGATGGTCATTAGTAGCCTACCAAACGTACTAACTTCCCTGGTACCCCACACTCTATTGTCCCTGTAATCGAAAATCTAATTACACACTTGATAGCCCATTGCTCAACATTTCTATAGGCGATGCAATTGTGTGAGAATACCGAGTGATGGCCGTTATTAAAAAGAGGAGGATCCCATCAGCTTTCTATAGGCTAGGCCTACTATATTTATTGCTAAAATGTCCTAATATTAAGCACATTGCTTCTCTTTACAACAGGAGTATATCCTACCTGGAGGAAAAGCATCCTCCATTTGCTATTTAAGTGCATAGACATTTTTTCCGCTGCCCCTGTTTTGAGGCAGGTGCATGATAACGGTCCATTATATATCAAAACAAATTTCACACATATATTATTTAGTATATGTAAAGACAAGATTAAATTAAGAATAGTGTGATAATATTAGCCTATCACTTGTGAATGATGCCCAGCTTAATGGAAAACAGCATGCTTCTTTTTTTTTTGCAAATCATAGTCACACACCTCGTGTAGCCTTTAAAAAAAATACCAAAATGTATCCCTTATTTTACCAGGTAAGTTGACTGAGAACACATTCTCATTTACAGCAACAACCTGGGGAATAGTTACAGGGGAGAGGAATGAGCCAATTATAAGCTGGGGATGATTAGGTGACCGTGATGGTATGAGGGACAGCTTGGGAATTTATCCAGGACACCAGGGTTAACACCCCTACTCTTACGATAAGTGCCATGGGATCTTTAGTGACCACAGAGAGTCAGGACACCTGTTTAACGTCCCATCCGAAAGACAGCACCCTACACAGGGCAATGTCCCCTATCACTGCCCTGTGGAATTGGGATATTGTTTTTAGACCAAAGGAAAGGGTGCCTCCTACTGGCCCTCCAACACCACTTCCAGCAGCATCTGGTCTCCCATCCAGGGACCAACCCTTCTTAGCTTCAGAAGCAAACAAGCCAGCAGTGGGATGCAGAGTGGTATGCTGCTGCCAAAATATTTAGATAAAATATGTATCACAATTAAAGTGGCCAAGTAACTTCATAAAATGAAGCACATTAATCTGCTTTACAACGGCTGTAGAGCCTAACTGGCATACATACACAGCGTGTGACTTTCAAGTTTGGGGAAGATCATTTCACCATAAAAATGCACCTTTATAATAAAACCATTACCTGCATAATCGCATTTGTGGTCACTTTTGAGAATGGTGTTTTCCTGCTACTGGAACATACGCGCATATAGCCTACTGCCATGTGTGCATTGCTGCACTTATGTGAAGAAATAGCCTAATAGTTTATCAACATTTTAAGCTAAATGTTCTCATCTGTTGCACGAGGCACATTGCTTAAAACAGGTTTTTTGATGCTAGTGGTTGTATTAATTTGGGATCTATTGCATCTGACTATGGACGGAGGAATATGTATTTCTCTCACAGAATACAATAGGTCAACTTTTGTACTATGGGAGATAGTAGATTGACAGAGGCTAGTGCTTTTGCTGTTCGTTAGGCCTACTCAACTTGTTGGCTGAAAAAGTAAATGTGGACACTTATTCCAATATCTTCAGTATGCACCTCGCAATTGGATAAAATAATATAATATAATGCCATAGAACTGCTAAATGAACTAGTGTAGCCCACATCCATATGGCATAGCCAGATCAGGGCCTAACATAAGGACAACTCAGAGTATGCTATTCTGTTCTTCTGAAATAGACATTTTCTTCATATCATGTTTCTTTAGACCTGTTTAAAATAAATCATGGATTTATTGTGAAGGTGTAGGCTATATTACATGGATTTATTAGACTTTTTAAAATGTAGATGTTCCAAAGGTCTGCATCGGTGGCTTGTAGGCTATGCGTGGAAGCCAGGAGATGCTAAATGTGTTTATATTAATTAACGGTCAATTATAGTGAGACCGGCAGTTATTTGCTTGACAATCATTGGCTGACAAAATTTCATGACCGCCATAGCCCTAGTTCTGATCGAGCCATTCAGACACATTATTTAATTATTATTGTATTTCATAGTACTTCACCATTAAAAACACATTATTTTATTTAAGCAACTATTAATAGCTTGACATTTCGGCCTGATGATGGTTCTGATGAAGTGGCCGCCCCACCACCGTTGTTATAAGTTTTTGTTGAGGAGCGTCTCGCAGCATGGTAAAAAAAATGCAGTACATATTGTGCTCTTCTATTGCGCATGCGATAATGTCAGAAGGGGAAAAACTGTTTGGTGTTTGCACTAACTTCTTTGTCTTTGCAATATCGCAAACAGGCGTGGTTGTTTCACCATTAAGGATTACAGATTTAAATACAATTATATGTTTTTAATGGTGAGCAAGCATTGTACCTTTTCTTTTATTTGTATTTTATTATATTAGATGAGTGTAACGCTCGTCTAAGTCGTCCTCCTCATCTGACGAGGAGAGGCGAGAAGGATCGGACCAATATGCAGCGTTGGTTGAATACATAATGAATTTATTAACTAAAGATGAACACGAAGAACACTTGAATAAACTACAAAATAACAAACGACATGAACAGACCTGAACTTGAGAACAAAATGCACGAACAGGAAAGAACACATACACGAACGAAAACGAAACAGTCCCGTGTGGTGCGACATACACAGACACAGGAACAATCACCCACAAACAAACAGTGTGAACAGCCTACCTAAATATGGTTCTCAATCAGAGGAAACGTAAAACACCTGCCCCTGATTGAGAACCATATCAGGCTAATTAACCATGAACCCAACATAGAAACACATAACATAGAATGCCCACCCCAACTCACGCCCTGACCATACTAAACAAAGACAAAATAAAGGAAATCAGGTCAGGAACGTGACAGAACCCCCCCCTCAAGGTGCGAACTCCGGGCGCACCACCTAAAACTTTAGGGGAGGGTCTGGGTGGGCATCTGTCCACGGTGGCGGCTCTGGCTCTGGACGTTGTCCCCACCCCACCATAGTCAATCCCCGCTTTCGTAACCTCCTCCTAATAGCCACCCTCCAAATTAACCCCACTGGATTAAGGGGCAACACCGGACTGAGGGGCAGCACCGGACTGAGGGGCAGCACCGGACTGAGGGGCAGCTCCGGACTGAGGGGCAGCTCCGGACTGAGGGGCAGCTCCGGACTGAGGGGCAGCTCCGGACTGAGGGGCAGCTCCGGACTGTCTGACGGCTCTGGCTGCTCATGGCTGGCTGACGGCTCGGGCTGCTCATGGCTGGCTGACGGCTCGGGCTGCTCATGGCTGGCTGACGGCTCGGGCTGCTCATGGCTGGCTGACGGCTCGGGCTGCTCATGGCTGGCTGGCGGCTCGGGCTGCTCATGGCTGGCTGGCGGCTCGGGCTGCTCATGGCTGGCTGGCGGCTCTGGCTGCTCCTGTCTGGCGGACGGCTCTGGCTGCCCCTGTCTGGCAGACGGCTCTAGCGGCTCCTGACTGACGGACGGCTCTAGCGGCTCCTGACTGACGGGCGGCTCTAGCGGCTCCTGACTGACGGGCGGCTCTGAAGGCTCAGGACAGACGGGCGGCTTTGAAGGCTCAGGACAGACGGGCGGCTTTGAAGGCTCAGGACAGACGGGCGGCTTTGAAGGCTCAGGACAGACGGGCAGCGCAGGCGGCGCTTGGCAGACGGACAGCTCAGATGGCGTTGGGCAGACGGGCAGTTCAGGCGCCGCTGGGCAGACGGCAGACTCTGGCCGGCTGAGGTGCACTGTAGGCCTGGTGCGTGGTGCCGGAACTGGAGGTACCTGGCTAAGGACACGCACCTTGCGGCTAGTGCGGGGAGCAGCAACAGGACGCACAGGACTCTGGAGACGCACAGGAGGCTTGGTGCCGGAACTGGTGGTACCGGGCTGGAGACACGCACCATAGGGCGAGTGCGTGGAGGAGGAACAGGGCTCTGGAGACACACTGGAAGCCTGGTGCGTGGTGTTGGCACTGGTGGTACTGGGCTGGGGCGGGGAGGTGGCGCCGGATATACCGTGCAGGCGTACTGGCTCCCTTGAGCACCGAGCCTGCCCAACCTTACCTGGTTGAATGCTCCCCGTAGCCCGACCAGTGCGGGGAGGTGGAATAACCCGCACTGGGCTGTGTTGGCGAACCGGGGACACCATGCGTAAGGCTGGTGCCATGTATGCCGGCCCGAGGAGACGCACTGGAGACCAGACGCGTTGAGCCGGCTTCATGGCACCTGGCTCAATGCTCAATCTAGCCCTGCCAGTGCGGGGAGGTGGAATAACCCGTACCGGGCTAAGCACACGTACAGGAGACACCGTGCGCTTTACCGCATAACACGGTGTCTGCCCGTACTCTCGCTCTCCACGGTAAGCACGGGGAGTTGGCGCAGGTCTCTTACCTGACTTCGCCACACTCCGTTGTAGCCACCCCCCCAAGAAATTTTTGGGCTTGACTCACAGGCTTCCAGCCTCGCTTCCGTGCTGCCTCCTCATACCACCGCCTCTCGGCTTTAGCTGCCTCCAGCTCTTCACGAGGGCGGCGATATTCTCCAGTTTGTGCCCAGGGTCCCTTACCGTCCAGAATTTCCTCCCATGTCCAGAAATCCTGCGATCGCTGCTGCTGCTTTTTCCCACGCTGCTTGGTCCTTGATTGGTGGGTGATTCTGTAACGCTCGTCTAAGTCGTCCTCCTCATCTGACGAGGAGAGGCGAGAAGGATCGGACCAATATGCAGCGTTGGTTGAATACATAATGAATTTATTAACTAAAGACTAACACGAAGAACACTTGAATAAACTACAAAATAACAAACGACGTGAACAGACCTGAACTTGAGAACAAAACGCACGAACAGGAAAGAACACATACACGAACGAAAACGAAACAGTCCCGTGTGGTGCGACATACACAGACACAGGAACAATCACCCACAAACAAACAGTGTGAACAGCCTACCTAAATATGGTTCTCAATCAGAGAAAACGTAAAACACCTGCCCCTGATTGAGAACCATATCAGGCTAATTAACCATGAACCCAACATAGAAACACATAACATAGAATGCCCACCCCAACTCACGCCCTGACCATACTAAACAAAGACAAAATAAAGGAAATCAGGTCAGGAACGTGACAATGAGTTTATTTGTTTATTAGTCACATGCACAGGGTATTTGTAATTGCAGGGTACAGTGAAATTCTTAGAATGTCCCAGAGGGAATGTCCATAGGGGGAGCAGCAGGGAGGGATATAAGAAGTGGATGATACAAAATGTGGTTGCACCTCAGAGTTGTTGGTTGAGCCCCCTCCACTTCTATCCATATTTTACAGTATCTGAAATTAATTTGATAGAGAGCTATGAATGCTTGGTGATACGGTACGCTCATCCATTTCTAACAGGCAAAATCAATGTTCCACCACCAGCCTCAGATGACCCATTTCAGATATGTCAGTAGCTCTCCACAAGATTTAATGATGGTTGTTATTGAGCCTTTAGTTTGCTATTCATTACTGTACTGTAGGATTCATAACACATTTGTCTCTGGAGGGTGGTGTTGTGGTAGAAATAGAATTTCATAGAAATAGAATGAGTAGAATGGGGAAAAGCACCTGAGACCACTGTAATTTGAATGCATCCTCAGTGACTTCAAAGGGGAAACCCATTCTAGTAATTATATTTCTATGGTGGTAGGATCCAGGATCCAAGATCCAGGGGCTGGGATGACATTGGTCCATACTATATTTGAGTGTGCAACTTTCTATCTTTATTGAATGACTCTCTGTCATAGAACTGTCAATCCCCTCTCATTTTCTCCCCCTTCAGTCCTCCTCTCTATCTGGGTCTAGCCATGGGGGTTCCCTGGGTCCCTCTGCCAACAGACTCTTCCTTTTGTCTCGTCACACTGGCTGTCCTTTGACCGCCTAGGATTCCTAGAGCTTCTCATTGTGGAAGTGGAAGACAGGACAGTTATTCAAATAGGGGTGATGTGAGATACCTCCCACTGGGCAGAAACTAGTTGAATCAACGATGTTTCCATGTAATTTCAACAACAAAATTCAATGTGAGGACATTGAATCAACTTGGAAAACTGATTGGAAAAAGTAATCAACTTAAGGAACTTTAAACCTAAATACAATGACAGGGGGATTTTTTTTGTTGATTTCATATTGAATTAACGTTAGTTGAGAACTCAACCAAATGTAAATCAAAACTCGACGTTGAACTGACGTCTGTGCCCAGTGGGTTTGTTAGGGAGTGTTTAGACCCCTTGGGAAATAAGACAAAACCTAAATGAATTCAACAAGATGAAACATGTTTTAAAAGAGGCAAACACTCTTTCAATACAAGAGAATAATGTGGTGATAGTGGGTATAATAAATATGCTACTGTATATATTTGTTCCCACTGGCATGACACAGACTGGATAAATGCACCCCAGAGAGGTCTGGGATAGACTACCACATCTCTGCCAGTGTCAGACAGTCAGAGAATATGTTCCAAGTGGCACCCTATTCCTTTATAGTGCACTACTCTTGACTAGAGCCCTATGGGCCCTGGTCAAAAGTAGTGTACTATATAGGGAATAAGGTGCCATTTGGGACAAATACAGAAAGTTGAGGAACTGCCAGCCAGGCATCTAATTACTTTCACACCATCTTGATTGGATTAGCTTGCAAAGCTGGAGGCTGCAGTAACCTTTACACATTTATTTTACCCTTATTTTACCAGGTAAGTAGACTGAGAACACATTCTGATTTACAGCAACAATCTGGGGAATAGTTACAGGGGAGAGGAGGGGGGGGGGGGGGGGAATGAGCCAATTGGAAGCTGGGGATGGCCAACTGACTTAGTTAAATAAAGGTTAAATAAAAAAATAAATAAAGATCACTTACCCCTGCTTCAGACGACACACTCCATGGTTTTTGTAGGATATTGGTTAGCCGTATGTGCTGTTTGGAACAAAGGGTTCTACACAAACTACAAGTGTACAGTGAGACATTGTAGGAAATCATGGAGGAGAATATATGATGGAGAGTAGTAACCTCAGAGTAGTAGCCTCCTATGGTGGTAATATTTTGCTACCGATCCCAATAAGATTTGCTACTGATCCCATTCTCTCTCTTTAAACCCCATTTCAACACAGTTGTAGAATATGTATAACCCTTATACTGGCTCTTCCACTCTATCTCCCCCTATCCCTCTCTATCCCTGTTATACACCTTTTGACTTTTATGGTATAGCCATTCAATTCCAGACCTCCAGATTTCAACGTCTCTTTGACTATGCCTCGCTCTGTTCTTCCAGAGTTTCAAATGCCATGAGACAAAAACCTGAATAGCAACAAGCCTCAGACTCCTGGATGTTATATTTTATTAACCATATGAAGAAGGACATGCCAAAGCTTATTATGTCTGCATTTCAAGACCAATATTTTATTATATGTCTGGGAATTTGTCTTTCTATCGACTCTGTACCTTTTTTCTCTCAAGCTGTCATGTTGTAAAATGTCTGGAGTATGCCATTTTATGTCACTTTAGTACAATAAGTTAATTCATAACCTCTCTAACTCTCTCTCTCTAACTCCCTCTGTCTTTCCCTCTCTCTCACTCTCTCTCATCTGCAGCGTGTGGCTCAGGGTTCTTTAAGTCTTCCCAGGGGGACCACCTGTGTCTCCAGTGTCCCATCAACAGTCGCACCACCAACGAGGGGGCCACCAACTGTGTGTGCCGCAACGGGTACTACCGCAGTGACTCGGATCCCCCGCAGATACCCTGCACCAGTAGGTTTCTAGTCCTTACAGTTCCACATACTCTCCATGGGTGGTACTACACAGTGTTAAGGAAAGACACAGTAGAGATTATCATACAGCAGTCTATTTAGTAGGCTTTTGTGTATATAAGAATTGTATCAAAATTCACATTTTAAATAATTAATTGACAAATGCTCCCAGGACATTATGGGCCGTTATCAATTGTTGAATTGCATTTTCATTTTGTCTATGAATTTACTAACAGAATCCATCAGCTCAACCCTAGTCATGTAAATGCAGGCCTTATGTGGCATTCACTATAGAAAAGCACCTATCAAGCAAAGACAGAATGATTCTGAATTATGTTGTGCATAATGCAATGAGCACAAACAAAAGTGCTAACCTCAAGCCAAATCTTTTCAACTTTTTTACCAAGACTCCAGCTCCACTCGTACATTTTCACATAAAAATGCATTCTTCTAGGTGCCCAAGGGTGAAGCAAGGGTTATGTTTCATTCCAACAGCACTGAACTGTTGGAATGTCCCTTCCATTCTCTTCCAATCTCTCAGAAAATATCCTGAGAGATTTGCATAAGCCTGTCCATTATGAAGGGGGCAGCTGTTTTGAATGTGAAAATGTGGTCTCGGTCACAAATGGCACCCTTTTGCTTTTATAGTGCACTACTTTTGACCAGAGCCCTATGGATACCCTATGGGCACTGATGAAAAGTAGTGCACAAAAAAAGGCAATAGGGTGTCATTTGGGATGTAGCCAGGGCCACAATGGAGATGTGGCCCTCAGCGGTCTCTCTCTAATTGAAGAGGCAGAAATGAGCATGCAGGGGCATTCTTTGTGTCTCTCAGATTCCACCAGGACGCTAGTTAACTACCACACTGCTCTTTTCATCGCTCTCTCTTCCTTCTATAGAAAAGTTGATCTGAAGCCTGATGGACTTGAATGGAGCTCATGCAAATACTTTGGAGAATTTAGTGTCCGAATAAAAGTTACATATCACAACATTTCTATTTGAAATCTTTTGGACATCAGAGCAACCTTGAGGTAATCTTATTTGAGTCAGAAAAATATCTTCATATGATATGATATATACAACCTTGCAGAGAGCATATTCAACTGACTGTCTCTTAGGAAAAAAATATAAACATTTGAAACCAAGACTAAAAAAGAACTGATGTTGGCACAAGATGGAGGGAAAGTTAACGAAAATGTACGCTTAATCCAGTTTAAAGTAATGTATTGAATTTATTATACAAGATACAAAATTCACAAATTCTGCAGCACAATGACAGAGACATGTCTTAAGTGTAAAACTAATGATGACTCAATAATCCATGCTTTCTGGGAATTCTAGAAAGTCCGGAAGTTGTAGGCGGAGCTAGAAATTTGGCTGTTAGAAGTATTAACCTTTTAATCCGTCTGTCTGCATATTTTAAGACATGTCATATTGGGGTCTAGTGACATACACAATGGGTTGGACCATTCTCTTCTCAGCACTCATCTTGAAAAAACATATACTAAAAACTTTGAAATCTATCAATCCGCCATCATTATCACAAAGGAAAAATCCAATTATTTATTATTTAAATATTAAAAGTGTGTGGGCTGCAGAGAGAAACAAAATGCAGTTTCAGGCCATGTGGTTGGGAAGTGATGCATGCGCTAGAGATGGGGGGGTGTACTAGTGGGTCTGGGCAGGAGTGATGTAGTAGATGTTTGCATGTGTATGTTTTGTATTGTTTATAAAATAACAAAAACACAAAAAATGGTGTCCGAATATTGAAATGTGGAGACTAGTTTTGTGACCTACTGTATACTACTCCAACCACACAGAGTTAATTTATTACAGAGTTAACAAGTGGTCATCAACCCTGATGCTGGAGAGCTATAGTACAGGGTGTGGGTTGGGTTGGAATCAGACGCTGAATCCCCTGTAGCTCCTTATGACCACTGTCTGGAGTATAAACCTCATCATCACTGATCCTCCCTGAACTCTTCTTTATCTCCCCCCTCTCCTCTGACAGCCATCCCCTCCGCGCCCCAGAACGTAATCTCGATCGTGAACGAGACGTCCCTGAGGTTGGAGTGGAGCGCGCCGCGCGATGGCGGGGGCCGCAAGGACGTGGTCTACAACATCATCTGTAAGAGCTGTGGAGGGGGCCGGGGAGGCTGTACACGCTGCGGGGACAACGTCCAGTTCATCCCTCGCCAACTGGGCCTGACGGAGACCAGCGTCCACATCAGTGACCTGCTGGCCCACACGCAGTACACCTTTGAGATCCAGGCGGTCAACGGGGTCTCCGACCAGAGCCCCTACTCACCACACTACTCCTCAGTCAACATCACCACCAACCAGGCCGGTAAGGAAGACAGCAATTCATTCACTCTCCTCTCAAAGTACTGTGTGAAGTTCAGTGAAGAGATATTATCAGGAGTGTGTTCAGTCTGATAAGGAGTGGCACAGGAAATATTACACCTAATATGGGTTTAGATATTTTGATGGTATTTTGCAAGGGCAAGATCTGTATAAGTAAACCTATATGTTATGTAGTACCAATGAACAATGTCTGTGTAAGGATGCCTAAGCAATGTTTATGATGTCTGCCTGAACAATTTAGTGACAGATGTGTGACCCTTATTAGTATTGAGTGAGTTCAATTGCATTTAGGGCACTTGAAATGCAGTATTCAGACATGATTTACAGCGTTATTTGTTGAGGTTCAAATTTCAAATGGACGGGGTGTTAGGTAGTGTTGGTATTAGGGTCAGGCTATACACTTTCTACTCTCTGCCCTTAACACTGTAGTATTTTCTCCACTGCACTAGCTGTCAGTCCTAATTACTGTCTAGGATGGGACTGTGAAAAGAGCAAACTCAGGTTCCCATGAGCCCCTGTGATTTTACAGGGTATAAGCGAAAGCACTAATGTTACATAAACATGCCCTAATTAAGCCCTCATTAGGAAAGACCGTGTGTGTGTGTGTGTGTGTGTGTGTGTCTTTGCCTACTGAGTGAATATTTCACACACCAGAGTGAAAACAAATACATTATTAGTATTTTCAGTGAATGGGTGACTGTAATAATACTCAATAAACCATCTCTGATGTTCCTGGCTCTTTGTTCCTTGCTGCATCATTAGTCTTGTTCTTGATTACCAGTGGATTTGAAAGCTTCTTCCTAGTGTTGTAGTAATGTCACTAACCTTAACCCTTCTATCTCACAGCACCATCGGCCGTGTCGATTATGCACCAGGTGAGCCGGACACCTGACAGCATCACTCTCTCCTGGTCCCAACCGGACCAGCCCAACGGCCTCATACTGGACTATGAGCTGCAGTACTATGATAAGGTAAAGTCAGTTGACAAGTTTTACTGCTGTAATTCAAACAGTGAGCAGATCCAGTCTTACACCCTTTGTGTGTGTGTCTGTGTGTTCCAGAGCATGGCAGAGTGGAACTCATCGGTGGTGCGCAGTCAGACCAACACAGCAGTCATCCGTGGCCTGAAGCCCGGAGCTATATACGTCTTCCAGGTACGGGCTCGAACCGTGGCCGGATTCGGACGATTCAGCGGAAAGATGTACTTTCAGACCATGACCGAAGGTTAGCCATTCGAACCAGTGTTTTTCAAACACTTTTGAATTATCTTGCCGAGTATATGGTATAGTCCCAAAAGTTCAACATTACAGAGTAGGCCAACCTTGTAGATGTTAATAAGAGGAATGGGTATGTTTTGTTGTGTATTTGCAGAGGAGTACAAGTCCAGCTTTCAGGAGAAGCTCCCCCTCATCATTGGCTCAGCTGCTGCAGGTGTGGTCTTCATCATCGCTGTCGTCGTATTGGTCATCGTCTGCAATCGAAGAAGCTCTGAGAGAACAGAATCTGAATACACAGACAAGGTCCAGCACTACACCAGTGGCCACAGTGAGTAACATGGTTTACAGACAACCTTCTATCCATGGGAAATGGGTTGAATAGTGGAGTGAAACATTTGTTAAGGAATAACACTACCATCCCGGGGACAGTGGTGACATTTCCATTAGATGTAGAATACTGGAAGTTAAAGGTTACTACTGTATCTAACCACCTGTATCAGGTCTAAGCCCAGGCAAAGTTCCAGCTACTGTTTTCTGTAGCCAATACGTACTCCCAGGTTGTATATTATGCATATCCTCTGTTTTTTCTCTGTTTCTCCTTCCAAGTGTCTCCAGGAATGAAGATCTATATTGACCCCTTCACCTATGAGGACCCCAACGAGGCAGTGAGGGAGTTTGCCAAAGAGATTGACACCTCCTGTGTCAAGATCGAGCAAGTCATTGGCGCAGGTAAAAAATAAACTGGTGAAGGTGAAAACCCTATATACTGTACATATACATAATAACACAGATTAAGCTTAGTCCTGGACTAAAAAGCATTCTCAATGAAGATTCTCAGTTGAAAGCACTTTTTAGTCCTTGACTAGACTTAATCTGTGTCTGGGAAACTGGCCTATAAAATGTTATATTGATATACAGTGTGGATTAAACCCAATAATACGTCTTGTAAGATTTTCTTACAGTACATTTAAGATATCCAAGTTACAGTCCCATGTCATAGCACTTGGATAAATCTTACAGTGGTGTATCAGAGTCCTTTGCTGATGGACAGTATATCTGAAACCTGAACCTGTTATTGTTCAGGAGAGTTTGGGGAGGTGTGCAGCGGGAACCTGCGTCTCCCTGGGAAGAGAGAGATCCTGGTGGCCATCAAGACACTGAAGGCGGGCTACACAGAGCGCCAGAGGCGGGACTTCCTGTCTGAGGCATCCATCATGGGTCAGTTTGACCACCCCAACATCATCCACCTGGAGGGCGTGGTTACCAAGAGCGCCCCCGTCATGATCATCACTGAGTTCATGGAGAACGGATCGCTGGACTCCTTCCTCAGGGTCAGTACAGATGTAGCATCTTAATTTGATTACCTTGTTACAGGAGAGGTTTCCTAGTGTATTTGAGGTTTAAAAAGGCTTCTGAAGTTTGCAATTTCCACAACATTGTTTCCACTTCATTTAAACCCCACAAATCGATGTGATGACGTTGAATCAACATGGAAAAGTAATTGGATTTGCAAAAAGTCATCAATGTAAGAGCATTTTGAACTAATCCAATGATATGGTGAAATGTTAAGTTCTTCAGTTTATTTAGTAAATATTGTCTTAACTCATTCACCTGTTTTATTCAGTGCATGTGACAAATAAAACATGTGGGCATGAAGTACCTAAATGACATGAACTACGTGCACCGGGACCTGGCTGCCCGCAACATCCTGGTCAATAGCAACCTGGTGTGTAAGGTATTTGGTTGATTTCATGTTGAATTCACGTTTGTTGACAACTCAACCAAATGTAAATCAAAACTAGATGTTGAGCTGGCGTCTGTGCCCAGTGGGGATTTTCCCTTACAAAAGATGTAGCAAACTGGCCCAAATGAAAGTCCTAGATATGTAGGTCAGTGGGCCTCAAAGTTGGGCATCTCAATACTCTGGAGAGACCTCCTCTCCTTTTCTACTTTCCTCCTTCTTCCAGACATGTATCAGGTTAAAATACATCAGGTGGCTTTCACCTGTCTTGTCTTTTGGATCAGTGCAAACAAATGGAAAGGCGACTAGATTAGGAAATTATGAGAGGAGTACCTAAAGGCTAGATCTCTGCCTAATCTCATGAGTGAATTTCAGAGATAATAGAATCAAAATTATATTTAGACGTGAAGCATTGTAGGTCATATGAAATATCACAGTAACCATACAGATTTTTCAACTATTTTCAATATCAAGAACCCAATGGATTCAAGAACACAGTGGCTGTCTCTCCTTCACATCTACACTTAATAGCTTTTTGGTTTATGATTAGCTCTGGTGGGTCCCTCCCGGGCTGGCCCAGGTGTGAGGTGTGTAGAGTGGGCTTAGTTAGATCCGGTGAGCTCACAGATCCAGGTGAGAGGATCAACCAGACGCTCAATTTTGTGTGGCTAACAATGTTAGGGGAACTAATATGAGAACCAGCCACATTTTTTGGAATGTGTAACACATATCAGAGAATATAGCGTACAATATAATATAGCATTGCATAACATAGCATAACATAACATTGCTTAATATAGCTTAACATATCAATATGGCATATCATAGTATAACATAACATAGCATAGCAATATAACATTTCAGTGTTTTTTTTTAAAGCAAAATGACGGGCAGTTCACGGTGATCCAGCTGGTGGGCATGCTACGTGGCATTGCGGCGGGCATGAAATACCTAAATGACATGAACTACGTGCACCGGGACCTGGCTGCCCGCAACATCCTGGTCAATAGTAACCTGGTGTGTAAGGTGTCTGACTTCGGGCTCTCACGGTTTCTGGAGGAAGACACATCAGATCCCACCTACACCAGCGCCCTGGTGAGTGTGGCTCTGTCCCAATATCCATACTTCCATACTATATAGTATGAAGCAATGTATTTTGGGCAAGTTAGACCCCACAAACACCAGTGTCCTGGTGAGTATGGCTCTGTTCCAATCATAGGAATAGATTATATTTCTATGGTTCCAATATACACACTAGAATACCACTTATTATGAAGCAATGTATTGGGCATGCAAGTGGTATGCTAGTATGGAAATGTATCAGGTTTGAGATTATACATGCAGGATGCATCCTAATAGTCTAATGTGGCTTCCTCTTCTCGGCTCATTCCTTTCATCACCACTGATTTGCAAGCATAGGACACAGGAAAGCAATATCAGTGTCTCAACAAAGGATTTGCTTTTACCTGTCCAGTGCTATCAGATCAGTGCAGAAGAAGACAACGAACAACGCCACTTCTTGAGACTACTGAGATCCACCCACAACCAATGCTTTATTTGCGGGCTGCAGTCTGGTTTTCTACCCTTCTCCTGAAGTGTGCACTGAAGTACTCCTTATAGATTTATAAGAAATGGTCTGGTTTAAGAAATATGGTGGAAACTAAGTCACTCTGGAGAAGATGATCTGCTTAATGACCAAAATGTAACTCCCTTCAGGCATACTTGCACCAATCCAATACTTCTAAATGCATGAGGGGAGTTGCATGAGGGGAGTGACCAAGTGCACGGTTCTGGCTGAAGGGTAGAGAATTGGTACGGAACACTTGTCTGTCTTTACAGGGAGGGAAGATCCCTATCCGATGGACCGCCCCGGAAGCCATTCAGTACAGGAAGTTCACCTCCTCCAGTGATGGGTGGAGCTACGGCATCGTAATGTGGGAGGTGATGTCATACGGAGAGAGGCCCTACTGGGACATGAGTAATCAAGATGTGAGTATCCAGGAGGAGTCATTATCATCATCGTTTCACCTACAATATTTAGTCCTAAAGCAGATTGTTGCAGTCATTTGGAGAAAACAGAGAGAAAAGGGGGGAGGCAGCAATTGAGACATAGAGACACATTTAGAGAGAGGTAGACTGAGACAGTCTCACTATACATTTGATTCAGGCTGTATTAACCACATGGGAAGACCAACAATTTAGGCCAAGGCCTCTATTAATTTTCATATCAATCTGTGCCAATGCCCTGTAGGTGATCAATGCCATAGAGCAGGACTACCGGTTGCCCCCGCCCATGGACTGTCCTAGTGCCCTGCACCAGCTCATGCTGGACTGCTGGCAGAAGGACCGCAACAACCGGCCCAAGTTCAGCCAGATTGTCAACAACCTGGACAAGATGATCCGCAACCCCAACAGTCTGAAGGCCATGACGCCGCTGTCATCAAGGTAAGGCACTCACGGGCTGTGTCTCAGTCATCTTAAATAGTTTCCATCCTTTCCTCATCTCCTTTCCACAATGCCGACCACACATTTTAGTGGACTCTCCATTCCAAGGAAAGGACTTAAGGAAAGGAAGCTGTAAAGGACAGACTCATGCACTGTTTCATCTGAGGCTCTTTGATTCACTGTTTCTTTCTCTTTACTCCTTTGTTTGGGTTCTCACTGGGTTCTCAATGGATTTGTTTGGGTTCTGACTGGGTCCAATGGATTTGTTTGGGTTCTCACTGGGTTCTCAATGGATTTGTTTGGGTTCTCAATGGGTTGTCATTGGGTTTGTTTGGGTTCTCACTGGGTTCCTCTCCTGTTTCTAGTGTTCACCTACCTCTGCTAGACCGCAGCACGCCTGACTTCTCCAGCTTCAGCACCGTGGATGAGTGGCTGGATGCCATCAGGATGGGCCAGTACAAGGAGAACTTTGCCAATGAGGAGTTCACCAGCTTTGATGTTGTCTCCCAAATGACCACAGAGTAAGTTAACATCCCCAGACACCCTCCCCCTGCTAAATGTGTCCTAGAGTGTGTTGAATGTGTTTTAGACTAATCTTAATGTGTCATAGATTGTGCTAAATGTGTAGTAGACCTAGACTGTGTTAAAACTGTTCTAGACTGTGCTAACTGTGCTAAATCTGGCCTCACAGCCAGCAGCATACCACCCTGCATACCACTGCTGGCTTGCTTCTGAAGCTAAGCAGGGTTGGTCCTGGTGAGTCCCTGGATGGGAGACCAGATTCTGCTGGCAGTTGTGTTGGAGGGTCAGTAGGAGGCACTCTTTCCTCTGATCTAAAAAATATCTCAATTCCCCAGGGCAGTGATTGGGGACAATGCCCTGTGTAGGGTGCTGTCTTTCGGATGGGACGTTAAACGGTTGTCCTGGCTCTCTGAGGTCATGGCACTTATCGTAAGAGTAGGGGTGTTAACCCCGGTGTCCTGGCTAAATTCCCAATCCAGCCCACAAACCATCATGGTCACCTAATAATCCCCAGTTTACAATTGGCTCATTCATCCCCCTCCTCATTCCCCAGGTCGTTGCTGTAAATGAGAATGTGTTCTCAGTCAACTTACCTGGTAAAATAACGGATAAATTAAAAAAATATTTAAAAAATAGACTGTGCTAAATGTGTCATAGACTGCTGTGTCGCTGACTTGCTAAATGTGTCGTAGACTGCTGTGTTGCTGACTGCTTTCTCTCTCTCTACAGGGACATCCTCCGAGTAGGAGTGATGCTAGCAGGCCACCAAAAGAAGATCCTGAACAGTGTCCAGTCCATGCGGGCCCAGATGAACCAGATCACCTCTGTGGAGGTCTGACCTCTGACATCTAGACGGGGAGGACACCAGACTATACTGGACCCCCAGCCTGGTCTCCCTGTCAGACTGTGACCCTCCACCCCCATCAGACCCCTTTATCCTCCCATGAGTTCAGTCTACAGCCCGTACTGTACGATCAGTCTGGTCAGTTTGCAGCCGTGCTCAGTCCACAACCACCACCCCTCTCGTATGTTAAGTCTGTCTCTAGTGCTGAGCCTACGACTGTGTCCAGACTGTGTCCGGTCTCCAACTGCAGCCTGTCTGTGTTGAGTGCACAGCTGCAGCCCCTCAATCTGTTTGTAGTAGGATACTGTTTACAGTCTATTAGTTGGATATGATTTCTACTAGTCCCCAGACTGAAACTCAACAACAAGACTGCCCTTTAAAAGGGCTATTAAGAGAAGGTTGAGACCAGACTTCATAGGACTTTACTCTCATCTTTCACAGTGAGGTTCTGAGGGTATCAGCGACTCCAACAATATGACCAGTACTCTGAACGGAGTGGATGGAAAAATGGCAGACTACAATACAGTTCCACAGTTCCATTTATGGATGTAAAATGAAATTACTCATCTTCTGGAAGAATCAGACTCAGCGTTCTTGTGAATAATTCTCTCTTTTGACAGTTAGAAAATTGTGGCGATTATATTTCTGTTTGCTACCTACAGTACCTACACTTCTAATCTCTTGAAAATCTGGTATGAAAGTTTTTTTAAAACCTTTGAACATACAACTTCCAACAGCCCAAAATAACCATAATATAAATGTAATGTACTGTGCATGTCATTGTCTGGTACATATCAGATGCACTTGACTCTGTCTGCAGACTATGCGCTGCACATAAGGCCCCGTGGTTGCTAGGATTCTCAGTCGGGGTCTCAACTTACTGTGGAGAGTTAGAAAAGTAGATTACACAAGGTGCAATTTCGGAATTTGGTTGTGCATCAGCAATTCCAAAATTATTGGGATATTTAAAAAAAAAAAAAAAAAAAATGTTGTTGTTTTAGTTCTATACTCCAGCACGTTGGATTTGAAATGATACAATGCAACGATAAAGTGCAGACTGTCAACTTTATTTTGAGGGTATTTTCATCAATATCAGGTGAACCGTTTAGAAATTACAGCACTTTTTGTACATAGTCCCCCCCCCCATTTTAGGGGACCAAAAGTATTGGGAGAAATTCACCTATATGTTTATTAAAGCATTTGCTATTTGTTTTGGTTGTGTTTCAGATTATTTTGTGCCCAATAGAAATTTATGGTAAATAATGTATTGTGTCATTTTGGAGTCACTTTTATTGTAAATAAGAATAGAATATGTTTCTAAACACTTCTACATTAAGGTGGATGATACAATGATTATAGATAGTCCTGAATGAATTGTGACTAATGATGAGTGAGAAAGTTACAGAAGCATAAATATATCTTTCTTCGAAAAATGCTAACCTCCCATGTTATATGAAATGATAAGAGGTTAGCATGTCTTGAGGGTATGATATTTGTGCGTCTAACTTTCTCACTCATTATCACTCACGATTCATTCAGGACTATCAATAATCATTGTATCATCCACATTAATGTAGAAGTGTTTAGAAACATATGAAACATACCCTCAAATGTAAGCTGACAGTCTGCACTTTAACCTCATAGTCATTGTATCATTTCATATCCAAAAGGTTGGAGTACAGAGTCAAAACAACAACAAAAATGTGTCAGTGTCACAATATTTTGGAGGTCACTATATTGTCAGTCAGTGACAGTCACTCAATTAGCCCATGTCAGCTAACCAAATATTGTTTAGGGTCCCCAAAAGCCTAGGGGCTCTCAGTTGTTTCTCTCTCTTCTGGGAATCACAGGTTGCCATAGCCACTGAACCATGTCGGCCATTTTCACTGTTTTGGAGTTCTTCTCCGTGCAATCTTTGCTTCAGTGACTCAGTGAGTAGTTTTTTTATGTTTCTATGTGCACCTTAATGATGAAGTAGGATGGGCGCTACCATGAATTCTTCCATTACAAAAGTGTTGTGTGCAAAGTTTAGATTACGCTTTCCTTTTGCCCTCCGCTATGTTTAAAGGATCTCATGTGAATACCAATATACTTTGGTCCTGTCATGAAAAAGCACTTGTTATGCACTTAGGTTATGCAGCCAGGTGTTCTATACTGTACTTAAACAAAATGGCAGCCTCTGAAGCTCCACAGGTGGGAAATGATCAGAAAAGGAGCCTGCTGGTATTTAAAAGACTTCACAGAACACTGTGCTCATTTGGTTTGTTTTTAACTAGTTTTTGTTTTTTGTTTTTATACTGCCACATATGATCACCTTTGATAGTATGGAGCTGTGAATTGTCATGTAATCTGGGGTCATACACTGCCTGCTTCTTGACATGTATATACTGTTGCCGTTACTATTTAAAAAGCTAGAACACGTGTTTATGAATCGTCTCAGAGAAAAGTGGCGACTTTTTAAAGAAATGGATGAAAGATTTTTAAAAAGGCGGGCTTCAGTTTTTGTTGTACTGAGAGGTAGGGTATATGTCTTCCTCCTATTGTGCCAGCACAAATCACAACAAGTTTACACGTTGATACTCCGTCCATAGCGTACTGAACTTGAGGTTCAGGGATCAGCAGGAAAACGTTTTAAATGTTTTTGAAAAGAGTGTTGTTCTAAGCAGCCAAAACATACTAGACAAGTACAACCAGGATATTGCAACCTCTGCTCCTTGAGTGCTACAGTGTCTGCATGCTTCCATTGTCTCAGCACTTCATGGATAAATCACAATCAGCCATTCCATAGGGCATCTCACATAGCATTTAATAGTTATAAATAAGGTACTAATTAGGAGACACCTCAATGAGACAACAGTGTTATTAAAATGTTATACTACTGCTACCCAACCAACAAACTCTGCTTTTCTGGGGAAAAGAGACACTCCCCACTTCAATAAATAGGGATATGTTCTTCCAAATACTGCAGTTCTTTACAGATACATTGTCCTCTTATTATGTATTATCTGTTGTTTAGCATAGCTTCTCATCAAGGTACAGCTTGTGTGTTAATGTGTTGGAAGCTTTGCTATTTGATCATATAGGATAGCCCCAGACACTCATTTACTTTGTTTTTATAGGCCTAGCATAAGTGGGGAGGCAATGTACTATACAAAATCTGAATTTTGTGAATGAAGGAAGACTGTCAAATCAAACAAATCTTTATTTGTTTATTTTTTGCTTCTGTCAACAAATACACTCAGAAAGAGCCTGCCATCTCTGAGTGTGTGCCATTTGCTAACAAAAGAAACCAAAATGGACGCTTCTACTGTAACCTCAAGTCAATATAGTTGTGCCCTCTCTATATGACCACATTTAAGTTTGTCATTCTCTGTGTGTAAAAATAACTCTCATTCCCTATGCTGGTCCCATGTTAAAACTGTCCTATTACTATACCTCTATACCGTTATAGTACCTTTTTCACATTCTTTCACTTTTGTCCTCCGTCCTTGGTCTACCAACCCCCCCTCCCCGTCCAGTCCTAACCACTGTGATTGCATTGGGACGTTTTGTTTTCTGTATAAATGTACATTGACTGTAACCCTGTGAAGGATGTAACAATTTTAATTATTTGTAATACTGTTATTTGTCTATTTTATTTTTTTTTAAAGACAAAACAAAAGAAAACAACATCTACAACAACAAACTGAAAGCCGGTACAACTGTTTCAATAATAATAATAAAATGTTGGTTACATTCCGTCTCAAAGTACTTTTATTGTCTTCAAAAACTTTTCCCCTTTATCTTGCATTACATTTATATTTAATCAAATAAAGATCTTATCCCTTACTATTTTCTATATTTGACCATGTCTTCTACTTGTGTGTTATCTCCACTGTAAAATAACTGGTCCTGAGACTGTAAAGAACACATTGAACACAAGAGGGAAGTAGAGACCACTCTAGGATATTTGTCCAACAATGTCAACAGTCAAGTTGCTTGTCTGTTTGTTTTTGCATTGGTGAGCATTTGCCAATGCAAAAATTACATTTCCAAATACAAGAATTAGAAGGCTTGATTCGAAGTTGTACATCAACAGTTTTCTTTCACTCACTGGGTCATTGTGTGGTCATGTGTGCTTTCTGAGAGAGTGCGGTCATTCTTTACCATCAAATGTAAACAAACTCGGCACGAATCCGGATATATACATACATCTGTCAATGTAACGGACGTGGGTGCAACTTTCTCTGCTAGATTAGAGATTTCCTCAGCTGAAGACATTTGTGATCAAGTACTTCTGGATTCCTTTATTTTAGAAACATAATCTGGGTAAGTGTATCCCATTTCTTAGAAGGCACATTGTACTACACCCTCGAAAGCCCAACTGCCCAGTGTCTGCCTGCCTGCCTGCCTGTTTGTCTGTCAAATTCCTGCAGCTCGATCCTGATTCTTGATAGTACAGAATGTAGCTAGACTTCAGTCAGATATCACAAAAGATGACTCACATAGCTGCCAACCTTGTTCAAGTCTCACAGTTGGCAGGTGTGGTGTTTGGACACACGCACGAACTCACAGAACGACTGACAGGTGGTCTCAGGTTTCTTTTTGAAGAAGAACAAGATGTCTGTCTAACTTTCCACAGTGGCACTCCCCCTAAGAGCCCTAGCTCTCTGTCCTTGACTGGCACCCAGGCTGGGTACACAGCCAGCGGGCACAGTCACACCTGCCAACATGCAACTAAAGAAGTGACAGCTGAACCCCACTGTCTTGGATGCTTGGGTCACTTTGAAAATGACTGTTGGAAAGTGAGGCGCCATGCTTTTCCATGGCACCTCCCTCCCTCCCAGCCCTGTATGTGCAGCTGTTCCCGACCCAAGGTGCCACACATCAGGTTACACTGACATGTATTTACATGCTAAACCTGAACTGCATCGGGGGAAACACATTAATGGCCCTAATGGCCTCTGCAGGGAAGCTCCCTACAATTACACTAAAGAATACTGGCTTATCAACTAGTCAATAACAATAATAATTTCTGTGTTGGTGCCAAGGAAATTAGTGATTAATGTTGATGCAAGCACGTGCACAGATATGGCTCTAGGGGTGCCTGAGCACCTGCCCTGTTGCCCTCCTATAAGTGAAGTGCCCTTTCCATTTTTATTCAACTTTTAGTTTAATTTTTCTCCTGTTCTATAAAGAATTGCCCATGAAATTCACTAATTTCACATTTTTGAATCTTGGAAAATGTCCCCTCCCCCGCTCCTCTGCCCACACGGGAGTGCTCACTCAGCTGCACTGCACACATCCTCCTACTGCTGCACAAGCAGAAACTACAACTCAGATGTTAGCAGCAGAACAAACTTCAATCACAGGTAAAGACTAATTACGTTGTAACAACAGCATAGCTAACAGTTAGCTGATTTACATAATCTCCATTACTGGGATTCATTGGAATTTACCCTTCTTATAGGGACCTCCAACTCCAGGTGCACCCCCTCCCTAACGTTCAAAATTATTTTCACCTGCAGTGACTGGGGAGTTTGTCAGGATCAAAAGAAATATGAAATCAAGACATCTTTTTTTTATGACATTTTTTATTAAGATTTTTTTAAATATACTTTTTCTTCCACTTTGGAAATGTGGAGTACATCGGTAGGAAAAAAATCTAATTTAATACATTTTCTATTTAATTTTAAGGCTGTAAAATGTCAAGATTGTGCAAGGGGTGGCCCGGTAGCAAATTGGGGAAAAACTCACTTTTTCAAAAGAAAAACTGCTTTTTAAAAATTTATATTTTATTTTATTGATATTTTTCAGGGTGTGCTGCAGCACCCTCAGCACACCTGCTTCCCACGGTTATATCTGTGACATGCTATTCCCATCAAGCATGTTTGATGTATCAGGAAATGCTCTTGGTGGACATAGCATACATTCTGTTTCTGTTTCTGTAACTGCGGTCTGTGGACATGGTGTCTGACTACTGTATTGTAGCATAGAGGTAAATAGCATGTAAACAACAACAGCTGGCAAATCAGCTGCCATTGGGAACACATTGCTTAGTTTAAGGTACAGTATTTCTGAGGACCACTTGGCTTTTGCAGTGGATGTGTTAAAACTGTAGTGTGTGTACTGTATGTTTTTCTAACTGTGTATGTATTGGACATGCATTAAAGCTACAGGAGTGGATTGTATGAGACAGCCATTCAGCTTGTTGCTCAGGAAAGGCACGAGACAAACGCATCACCCCACTGTGGCAAGCTGTCATGTGATGGCGTTCCTCAATATGACACTTTTGGGATATTCGCCTGTGCTGCACAGGCAGCTTCACACCACGGTGGATGTTTAGAGCATGTTGTCATGGCAACAGAGCTGGGATGGCCGGATCGTGCAGCACAGTGAGACAGAGGACAGTTGAGGAGGAGATGTATGTGATGATGATTCCCAAGGATCACGGTCATCAGGATTATATTCCTCCTGGGATTCTGCGAGCCATGTGACATCATCACAACATGTGAGTTATCTGATGTCATTTGGACACGAGTCACTGTCGGTAGCTCCCCAGCCCATATGGTTGGATATAAATACCCATGGTTTCAGTGAGTCTAGCCTTCCAATGTTTAGATCCTCACAGTATATTCTTCTTCTGACTCACAGATGGTGTCCCTCGTTAATTGTTCTGACGAAGGAGTAATGAGACTCTGAGGGTCGACCCTCCTGCAAACTCACACCACCTTCTGGCTTACCCTATCGCCCTCCACCCCCCGTCCCCCGCTCTCCCCACTCCCAACACACACCCTCCCCAGCGCACGTCTCTGGTTTGCTAGTTTCTATTTACCCCCCTCCCTTACTCGCTCTCTCGCTCTCTCTCTCTCACTCCCTCTCTCTCACTCCTCCCCTTATTCCCTCAAAGCCAGCAGGCTGCTTTTCGATCCAGACCGCTTGCTACATGATCTCCTTGAAAACACCGTTGCGCATCTCTCTCGCCGCTCGATGGCTTAGCCTTTGTAGACTACACAACAAGAGGAAGAGAGATGCCAGCGCCAGGACATTGACTCCTTTCTTTCTTCTGCTTCCCCCTCCCCTTCCTTAATCTCCCACCCCTTGATCTCTACCCCCTCCCCTGTGCCCTGTCCTGTCCTGTACCCCCTTCCTCCCAACCTCCTCCTCCCCTACCTAAACCCCTGCTCTCCCTCTCACCTCGCACCCCCTTGACAATGTTACCATGCATTAACTGGCTTCAGCCTTTCCTTGCCTTGCTTTCCTCCACCTTGCTCACTCGGGGCCACAACTGTCCGTCCAGCTGCCTGTGTCCGGACCACCACACCGTGGACTGCCAGGGCCAAGGTCTCACCAGCCTCCCTAGCCCCATCCCCCTGGACGTCCGGCGCCTCCTGCTCTCCGACAACTGGATTCCCTGGATCCCCTCGGACTTCCTGGTTCTGTACAGCGATCTGGTCTACCTGGACCTGAGGAATAACTCCCTGTCGGTGCTGGAGCCCGGCACCCTCAGCACCTCATCTCGCCTAGTCTTCCTGGACCTGGGTAGCAACAACCTGACAGAGATCCAGTCAGGGACCTTTGTGGAGTCCCGGAGCCTGATCAAGCTGCGTCTGGGGAACAACCCCTACCTTAGCCTGGTGGAAGAGGATGCTTTCCTGGGGCTAACCTCGCTGCGGGAGCTGGAGCTGGAGAGGAACGGCCTGCAGGGGCTGGATGTGGGGGTGCTGGAGCCCCTAACCTCACTCCGGGTGCTGCGCCTGGAGGGCAACCCCTGGGTGTGCAACTGTCACTTTGCCAAACTTTTTGTGTGGCTCACGGAGAACTGCCACAAGCTTCCAATGGGTATGTAAGCTGCTTAACAGCACGTATTTGTTTTACCATCTTTGCCTGTGCTAGGACATAGAAAACCAATCTTTTGTCATAATCCAGCAGCCCACTCGTTTCTGATTCAAACAATTTATAAGCTATCAAACCTTAAGCCAATCAGTTATAGAATAATAATGTAAGACTGCACAGCACACTGAAAGACAGATAGTGTAATGCATGTAACAGTGGTTAGTATTACAATAAATGCCTCTACTTGGCCCAATATCTATAAACATATCAAAATCAAATCAAACCAAATCCAAATGTATTAGTCACATGCGCCGAATACAACAGGTTACAGTGAAATGCTTACGAACCCCAACCAACAATGCAGTTTAAAAAAATACGGATAAGAATAAGAAATAAAAGTAACAAGTAATTAAAGAGCAGCAGTAAAGTAACAATAGCGAAGCTATATACAGGGGGGTACCGATACAGAGTCAATGTGCAGGGGCACCGGTTAGTTGAGTTAATATGTACATGTAGGTAGAGTTATTAAAGTGACTATGCATAGATGATAACAACAGAGAGTAGCAGCGGTGTAAAAGGGGGGGGGGGGGGGGCAATGCAAATAGTCTGGGTAGCCATTTGATTAGATGTTCAGGAGTCTTATGGCTTGGGGGTAGAAGCTGTTTAGAAGCCTCTTGGACCTAGACTTGGTGCTCTGGTACCTCCTGCGTGCGGTAGCAGAGACAACAGCCACCCTATGACTAGGGTGGCTGGAGTCTTTGACAATTGTTAGGGCCTTCCTCTGAGACCGCCTGGTATAGAGGTCCTGGATGGCAGGAAGCTTGGCCCCAGTGATGTACTGGGCTGTTCACACTACCCTCTGTAGTGCCAAGCGGTCAGAGGCCGAGCAGTTGCCATACCAGGCACTGATGCAACCAGTCAGGATGCTCTCGATGGTGCAGCTGTAGAACCTTTTGAAGATCTGAGGACCCATGCCAAATCTTTTCAGTCTCCTGAGGGGGAATAGGTTTTGTCGTGCCCTCTTCACAACTGTCTTGGTGTGCTTGGACCATGTTAGTATGTTGGTGATGTGGACACCAAGGAACTTGAAGCTCTCAACCTGCTCCACTGCAGCCCCATCGATGAGAATGGGGGCGTGCTCAGTCCTCTTTTTCCTGTAGTCCACAATCATCTCCTTTATGGTTCCTCCTCTTTGTTTTCAATTGTCTATCATTTAAACAGGTATTGGCTATCAACCTCATCTTTATTTATTTCAAGTGCAGCTTGTTGCTCATACTACTGATAATTCTGTATAGATATGGACGAGTCAATGTCGTTATGAATAAGATCACTCTGAGACATCTTGGTAAGCATGAGAAAAGCAGAAAGATAATTGTGGTAGACAAGTGGAGAGTCACAGATTCAAGATACCAGATTGTGTCTGAATAATGAATTAACCATATGCCTCATTAGAGTCTGTTCTCAGATTGTGTGTGTGTTTGCACGTGTGTGTGTGTTTGTGTGTGTGTTTGCATGTGTTTACGTGTGGGTGTGTGTTTGTGCGCACACGTTCTAAAATCACAACAAGAAGACTGTTCATTGTTTACATCCTCAAACACTGTCCGACAAAATATACAGGGAGTAGATCACGAGTAAGATCTTCAAGATAAAAAAGATATGAGGCTAGGGCATCACATTCAATAGGATCTGAATCACTTGATCGATCATAATATACCTGCATTGTTTATTTAATTACGAACAATAAGCATTTCTGATCCACTCTATGTACTGTTACAGTATGGACAGTGAGGCTATTAATGTCTATTAAGGTTTACAGAAATCTTCCTTGTTTGCAGTGCTGACAGGTCATTGCACGCATTCTATAATGCTCACTGTCATTCTCCAGAGCTACTGTAACACGTCACATTGTATGCAGGTGCACAGTGCTGAGATCTGACCTGAGCAGACATTCTATGCGTGGAAGTCCAACTGCATGCTAGCAGATACCCATAGACTTCCAGTCATTACGCCAATGCTGGTTAGCATTGGCTCGCGAAACTACCTCTAACTTCCTTCATACTGGACACACACATCAAAATGGTATCTACAAGTTCATCTGACTCTGGGGAAAATGGACAAATTCCCAAAGTATCCCTTTAACTGCTTCCCAATAGAGCTTGGCTAGTGCTACTAAATACATGTTCTTACAAGTTTATTAAGGTCTGTCCAAATGAGACACATAAATATTATTTCAGCTGGAACTAGGGCCATAAGTGTGTCCCAAATGGCACCCCATTCCCTTTATAGTTCACTACTTTTGACCAGGGCCCATAGGGCTCTTGTCAAAAGTAGTGCACTATATAGGGAATAGGGTGCCATGTGGGAGGCAACCTATGTTATTACAGTACGCTAATCAAAGCAACAGGATGTTCTATGGATCATATGAATTATCAAATTGGCACATCAACAATCTTCACAGTGGATTTATTTTCAATAGCTGTGACCAGGACTCGTGGCAGAACAATGTTATACTAACAACATTCTGTGTGGCACATTAGCGCCTAGCCTTCGGTGAGCCCAGACACATACAGCACACACACAACCACTATGGTACTTTCTAAGTGCTCTTCTGTTCTCCTGAAACCCAGCTATTTATTTTTGTCCTCTCTAGTGGACATCAGTTCTTGGTCTGTGTCTCTGAGGCCATATTAATTCCTGCTGTCCCTTTGAGAAGACATTTTGGACTTTTCAATGATATCACGTGTAGGGGTGTGACCTTGACAACATTATCTTCCTGGTTCTTTAAAAGATGGCTGCCGTTAAAATTAGCACATTTTATGGAAATGTGAAAAGTGTGTGTAATTATTAATTATAATTTTTGTGAGTTTGATATTAAAATGTTTTCTAGTAAGTGAGTATTTCAGCAATAGTTAAGTGAGTTGTCAGGACTTTGTCAAATTTTTTCACATTAAATAAGAGCTAAATAAGAGCTTATCAAGAAATGTCCTCTGTAGTGGACACCCGGATGCCACAGCTATGTTTTTCACCTACAGTACTGTACCCATTGACTATAATATTCATTTGTCTATATTTACATCCTAATGACCACTACAGAGGACAATTTTGCACTTACAATAAAAATAACAATATTTGTTCCCACATTTTTTGGAGTTACATATATTTTTCCCCCCAAACACTTATGTTATAGAAAAAATATTGAAATCCCAAACACATTTTTTTCAGGTCTCAGAAGGCTATAGGCCTTATCAACTTTAGGCTCCTTGCTAAGTAGGGCTCATCCTAGAAAACCTCTACTGTATGTTACCCTAAAGGACATGTGGATGTACAGTATATTTTACATTTAGGCAGACTTAATCTTTCCCATTGCCTTGGGGACAAACTAGTTTCATGCCATGATAATCTTGTCATCATTCAGACAAGGCAGCAGACTAGAAACATGGATCGGAGTGTATATTCATTAATAAGAAATTAAGATTTGATGGATTAAACAAGCCCTTTACTCGCTTATTACTAAATTCCTGACCCTCTGAGGCTTAATCACAATCAATGTGTGAACTAGAACTGTGAACAAACTGGGGGCTGGAGGGCGCAGGATAATGGATCACTTGCTGTCCGGGACGCTTCCACAGAACCATTCAATCAAGCGCAGTCACTTTGTGGAATAAGTCAAAAACGAAATTTGCTCTTGGACACTGTAATTTCACTGACCCAAACAGTAACATCTTTCTTTTACCCACTTTACCCACTTTGCTATCTAGCATCAGGGGCATTGCTCTGTCAGTTCCTGATTGAGATTATATTGATCTGTATAGCATAAATAGACATTTACAAACTATTGAGCTTTACTCATTGAGTTTGTGAGTGCTGGTTTCACATACACATTGTAGCCTGCTCTCAGGTACTGTATCATCAAGATGCAACAAAGCTCAGTAATAGGGTCAATCTGCGATTGGGACAGCTTTTAAAAAAAAAAGATATATACTCATTGATTCTTGAAGAATGTTTGAACTGCAGATTGCCCCTTTAAAACACAGTAGCTGAGGATATTTCACAATGGTGCCTTTAGGTGAATGTGTGTGAATGATTCAAAGCGGTAACCTGTATAATTATACTATAGAGTGCTGTTCTCTAGTGCTGTTGAGTCAAGGATGAACAATCAGAATAAATGTTTTACTACACTTCATTTGATACTGACGACAGCTTACCATTGACACTGATATTGTCTAGACCAGGGATGGGCAACTGTAGGCCCGCGGATCACCCCCCCCCCCCCCCCCCCCCCCCAAAAAAAACAACAACCTGGGACTCAACTTACTGTTGAGAGTTAGAATAGTACAGTACACAAGGTGCAATTTAGAAATGTGGTTGTCCATCAGCAGTTTCACTTTTTATGTGAGTCACTGATAGTCAGTCAATTAGCCCATGTCAGCTAAAATGTTTTGATTGTTGAGTTAGTCTAGCCAGCTATCTAAACTTGTAGTTATCATGGTCAAATTACCGACTGGGGGGCCCGCATTGATTTTTTTAGTCACCCTCAATCAGATATCATATTCATAATTGCTAACATTTCTCTCCACCCAATAGCAAAATGAGTCGAATTAGCTGTAAAATTGCAAATTCTTCTCTCTGCTCCATGGCAAAATGAGTAGAATTGCATGAAATTAGTTATACAATTGCAAAATCTTCTCTCTGTCCCCATGGCAAAATGTGTAGAATTGCAGCAAATTTTCTTTAAAACCGCAACATTTTCTCTACGCCCATGGCAAAATGGCTAAAATTGCAGGAAATTAACTCTAAAACGTAATTTCTTTCTTTCCGCTGTCAAGAGGGGGGCCGTTAAAATGTTTGGTCGCAAGGTGGGGGGGCTCCCCAACCAAATTTCACTTAGGTCCCCAAAAGTCTACGGCCAGCTCAGACTGCATGTGTGGGTATGGATGAGGGTATGCAGACCCACGAGTCACTGTGGCCCATCATAGTGAGTTCAGATTTTTTTGTGGACCCCAGCCCCATCGAAGTTGCACATCCCTGGTCTAGACTAATGTTTCCTCACAGTATTGCTCTAAGAGTGACACACACACAAACGTATACATAAACAAACACACACAAAAGTACATGAACCCATGGATGCAGACAAGCACGCATGTACATATGCAGGTAAGCACTAGCACGCACAGGCACAAACTAAAATATAATTCCAACTATATAGTAGCATGGCAGCTGATATATATATATATATACAGTGCCTTCAGAAAGTGCTCAGACCCATTGACTTTTTCCACATTTTGTTAGGTTACAGCGTTATTATAACATTTAAAAAATCCTCAGCAATCTACACACAATACCCCATGATGACAAAGTGAAAACAGGTTTTTAGACATTTTTACAAATGTACTAAAAATCAAAAACAGAAATACCTTATTTATATAAGTTTTCAGACCCTTTCTATGAGACTCAAAATTGAGTTCAGGTGCATCCTGTTTCCATTGATCATCCTTGAGATGTTTCTACAACTTGATTGGAGTCCACCTGTGGTAAATTCAATTGATTGGACATGATTTGGAAAGGCATACACCTGTCTATATAGGGTCTCACAGTTGACAGTGCATGTCAGAGCAAAAACCAAGCCATGAGGTTGAAGGAATTGTCCGTAGAGCACCGAGACAGGATTGTGTTAAGGCACAGATCTGGGGAAGGGTACCAAAACATTTCTGTCGCATTGAAGGTCTCAAGAACACAGTGTCCTCTATCATTCTTAAATGGAAGAAGTTTGGAACCACCAAGACTCTTCCTAGAACTGGCTGCCCGGCCAAACTGAGCAATTGGGAGAGAAGGGCCTTGGTCAGGGAGGTGATCAATAACCTGATGGTCACTCTGACAGAGCTCTAGAGTTCCTCTGTGGCGATGGGAGAACCTTCCAGAAGGACAACCATCTCTGCAGCACTCCACCGATCAGGCCTTCATGGCAGAGTGGCCAGACGGAAGCCACTCCTCAGTAAAAGGCACATGACAGCCCGCTTGGAGTTTGCCAAAAGGCACCTAAAGACTCTCAGACCATGAGAAACAAGAATCTCTGGTCTGATAAAACCAAGATTGAACTCTCTGGCCTGAATGCCAAGCATCACGTCTGGAGGAAATCTGGCCCTACGGTGAAGCATGGTCATGCTTTGGGGACACCATCATGCTTTGGGGATGTTTTTCAGCTGCAGGAACTGGGAGATTAGTCAGGATCGAGGAAAAGATGAACAGTGCAAAGTGTAGAGAGATCCTTGATGAAAACCTGCTCCAGAGCCCTCAGGACCTCAGACTGGGGAGAAGGTTCACCTTCCAACAGGACAACGTCCCTAAGCACACAGTCAAAACAACGCAGGAGTGGCGTAAGGACAAGTTTCTGAATGTCCTTGAGAGGCCCAGCCAGAGCCCGGACTTGAACCCGATCGAACATCTCTGGAGAGACCTGAAAATAGCTGTGCAGTAACGCTCCCCATCCAACCTGACAGATCTTGAGAGGATCTGCAGAGAAGAATGGGAGAAACTCCCCAAATACAGATGTGCCAAGCTTGTAGCGTCATACCGAAGAAGACTCAATGCTGTCATCGCTGCCAAAGGTGCTTCAACAAAGTACTGCGTAAACGGTCTGAAAACTTATGCAAATTAGATTTTTCCGTTAGATTTGAGATTTTTAATCATTTTAATAAATTCGATTTTTAATAATTTAACAAAAAAACATGTGTTTTTGCTATGTCATTATGAGGTATTGTGTGTAGATTGATGAAGAAAAAAACGATTTAATATATTTTAGAATAAGGTTGTAACGTAACAAAATGTGGAAAAAGTCAAGGGGTCTGAATAATTTCCGAAGGCACTGTATATAACACATCAATATAGGAAACTATGCATACTCATGTCAAATATGATGCAGTGATTTTGTTGACGATGTTAAGTCTATAGGCAGCATCAGACAATGTAGGCATACTCAACCCTTCCCCACCCCCACATCCATCACCACCAACACCGAAACCATGCGGACTCTGTCCATCTATTTACAATGTAGTATTCTGGTCCTCTCCATACCAAGACACTATGGCTGTGGCGTGCAGAGACAGGAATAGATCCAGAGACAGAGCCAGAGACAGAGAGAGAGAGCACTGCATATATACATAATATGACATTTGAAATGTCTTTATTGTTTTGGAACTTTTGTGAGTGTAATGTTTACTGTTCATTTTTTGTTTATTTCACCTTTGTTTATTATCTATTTCACTTGCTTTGGCAATGTAAACATATGTTTCCCATGCCAATAAAGCCCTTAAATTGAATTGAATTGAGAGCAGAAGAGCCAGTGTCTGGGTTGAGCTTTGCTTGTTGTGCTGCGCAGTGAGGAGGAGAGGAGAACCACGTGACTGGAATTTCACCGAGCGATGAGGTCACTGAGTCCCTCCGCATGTGGAAAACCCCTTCTGGTCTAACTGTGACTCACCACACATATACACTTACACACACACATACATACACATGCACACACACACACACACACACACACTTGATAATGATGTCTACTGACTGCTGGCCACAGCAGCTACAGACACAGGCAGGATAAAATGGAAGCGCCCCAAACTGCTTTTTATTATAACATGACTGAGGTACACCATATGTGCTTTTAGATTACGTAATGTTTTATTCAAATACTTCTTTCAAAAACAGTGAATACTGATTGAAAATTTAACAAATATTTAACACTTCATATTAGTGGCTCCAGCCCAGTAACACCAGTGCCTACACCACGCACCAGGCTTCCTGTGCGTCTCCAGAACTCTGTTCCTCCTCCACGCACTCTCCCTGTGGTGCGTGTCTCCAGCCCGGTGCCACCAGTTGCGGCACCACGCACCAAGCCTCCTGTGCGTCTCCAGAGCCCTGTACGCACTGTTCCTTCTCCCCGCACTCGCCCTGAGGTGCGTGCCCTCAGCCCGGTACCACCAGTGCCGGTACCACGCACCAGGCCTATAGTGCGCCTCGAGAGTCCAGTGTGCTTTGTTCCTGCTCCCCGCACTAGCCTTGAGGTGCGTGTCTCCAGTCCGGTACCACCAGTTCCGGCACCACGCACCAGGCCTACTGTGCGCCTCAGCAGGTCAGAGTCGGCCGTCTGTCCAACGCCGCCTGCACTGCTCGTCTGCCCAGCGCCGCCTGCGCTGCCCGTCTGCCCAGCGCCGTCTGAGCTGCCTGCCTGCCCAGCGCCATCTGAGCCATCCGTCTGCCCAGCGCCATCTGAGCCATCCGTCTGCCCAGCGCCATCTGAGTCATCCGTCTGCCCAGCGCCGTCAGAGCCGCCCGTCTGTCCCGAGCCGTCAGAGCCGCCCGTCTGTCCCGAGCCGTTAGAGCCGCCCGTCTGTCCGGAGCCGCTAGAGCCGTCCGTCAGTCAGGAGCCGCCAGAGCCGCCCGTCAGTCAGGAACCGCCAGAGCCGCCCGCCAGTCAGGAGCCGCCAGAGCCGCCCGCCAGTCAGGAGCCGCCAGAGCCGCCCGCCAGTCAGGAGCCGCCAGAGCCGCCCGCCAGTCAGGAGCCGCCAGAGCCGCCCGCCAGTCAGGAGCCGCCAGAGCCGCCCGCCAGTCAGGAGCCGCCAGAGCCGCCCGCCAGTCAGGAGCCGCCAGAGCCGCCCGCCAGTCAGGAGCCGCCAGAGCCGCCCGCCAGTCAGGAGCCGCCCGCCAGTCATGAGCCGCCCGCCAGTCATGAGCCGCCCGCCAGTCATGAGCCGCCCTCCAGTCATGAGCCGCCCTCCAGTCATGAGCCGCCCCTCAGCCCGGAGCTGCCCCTCAGCCCAGAGCTGCCCCTCTGTCCGGAGCTGCCCTTCAGTCCGGAGCTGCCCTTCAGTCCTGAGCTACCTCTCTGTCCTGAGCTACCTCTCTGTCCTGAGCTACCTCTCTGTCCTGAGCTACCTCTCTGTCCTGAGCTGTCTCCTCAATCTAGTGGGGACCTTGGTGAAGATTCCTAGGCCAAGGTTGGGGGCGAGGGTCGCCACTCAAAGGACGCTAAGGAGGGGGACAAAGACAATGGTGGAGTGGTGGCCTCGTCCTGCGCCGGAGCCGCCACCGCGGACAGATGCCCACCCAGACCCTCCCCTTGAGGTTTAGGGGTGCGTTCGGAGTCCGCACCTCAGGAGGGGGGTACTGTCACGTTCTGACCATAGTTCTTATGTGTTTTGCTTGTTTTAGTGTTGGTCAGGACGTGAGCTGGGTGGGCATTCTATGTTGTGTGTCTAGTTTGTCTGTTTCTATGTTTGGCCTAATATGGTTCTCAATCAGAGGCAGATGTTTTGTGTTGTCTCTGATTGGGAATCATATATAGGTGGCTTGTTTTGTTGGGATTTTGTGGGTGGTTGTTTCCTGTCTCTGTGTTTTCTCTGCACCAGCTAGGACTGTATCGGTAAGCCACGTTTGTTATTTTGTTATTTTGTAAGTGTTCACAGTTTCGTCTTGTTTATTAAAAACATGTTGAACACGAGCTACGCTGCGTCTTGGTCCGATCCCTGCTACACCTCCTCTTCAGACGAAGAGGAGGAAGGCTGCCGTTACATGAAGAGTTTATTTCCAAAACGCTATTGCCACCAATCTTTCACATTTGTGTGTTTTCGTCAGAAATGATTGCTTATGGGTACCTTCACCTGTGTATAAAATATTATTGTTCTCAAATTTCTTTATTCATAGATTTTAGGTGTATGAAAATGTTTTTTGCAAAATGCTAGCTAAAAATCCATTGTTTAGCTGGAATGGACTGTTCGCATCCTGTGTATTTGACTATGATATGTGGTAGTCTCACCTAGCTATCTTAAGATAAATGGACTTACTGAAAGAAACTCTGGATAAGAGTATCTGCTAAATGACTAAAATGTCAAATGTAAATGTTTTACATACGGATCTGGTTTAACATGTTTTAAATGTTGATGTCACAGATGTATCATTTGCACAGTTTTTTATAAAAATTTAGTTATTTTGTACATTTGGCTGTGTGAAACCTAGCAGGACTACTTTTAGCATTTAGCAAAAAAACAACATTATTATTTGTCTCTCTGAAATGAAACCATCAAGTGATACATTTTAAACAAATACATGTCTGTCATTGAACAACCCCATTACATAATTAGATAGTGAAGAAAACACACCAATGTCTTTCAGAATGTATTTAAACAATAAAAGCTAATTTACCAACATTTCTGAAAATGGATATATAGCATTTTGTAATTAAACTCTTCAAGTGTTGTGATGGTTTTTCTCCAAAACAGACAAGATAACAATGGACAAAGAATTGAATCTGAGTAGTGTTCTTCTCAAGCACTAATGCATCTGTCTCTGTTGTATTAATACCCAGGGGTTGTTCCCCTTTAAATCTGTCATCTGGTGTCTGCTAGTGACACACTGGTTGGAGCAGAGATTACTCTCCTTCTTCTGTGAAAACTAAAGCAGATAGATCTAATCGCAAAGTAGAAATTTCACAAATTAATGTTTGCCTCGGAGGGGTGAAAAATGCAAAGTTGGAGGGATCCAAGGTCAAATCATATCAAGAAATTATGTAATAGGGGTGATGTGTGTGTCTGTGACAGGTGTTCAGCGAAGCCTCGTAGATCAGACCAATCTCCGACACCAGGAATGTAGCTTGGCACTAAACACATGTATTTATATGACTGTTAAAAGCATTGTGTTATCTCCAAATCGCCTAGCTATAACAGAGATGTGTTAAGACCACACACTTCTCTAGATGCATTAGGCCTTTCAGCTCTGTGTGTGTTACTGTACATGTAGGTCAGAGTTTCCCAAACTCGGTCCTCGGGAGCCCAAGGGGTGCATGTTTTGGTTTTTGCACCAACACTATACAGCTGATTCAAATTATCAAAGCTTGATGATTATTTGATTATTTGAATCAGCTGTGTAGTGCTAGGGGGAAGAAAAAAAAAAGTGTACCCTTTGGGGTCCCCAGGACCAAGTTTGGGAAACCCTGATGTAGGTGTTGATGTATGGTAATGCAGTCACTTGATACTGCCAAGAGACAAGCTTTTCGTAATCGTTATATTCTTTAAGTGGGAAAACTAAACACAAATGATCAAATGGATGGGTTTTTTAGACTTGATGTGACTCAATGTGTGGGAAATGGTGAGACACATGAACAGGCACAGTAGCTACTACTGTAGGCGTACTGGGCTATAGCTAATATATCAAACAACTCTGAGGCAAAACAATGGCACCCAACTGTTCCCTCAGTGTCCTCACTTACTGTAAATAGTTACAGTAAGATGATATCACGGACGAGACATTTTTAGTGGATTTCAACCAGGGTGCCATTCCAAACTGTATGGTCAGCATGCTTTTCAACAGTTGAAAGTGACATTGAGTGACACAGTACTGTGAGCAGGCAGGACAGCTAATCCCCTGTGTATTTATTCAGTCATCTGAGGGGAGGTCAGCTCCACCATGCATTAGGTCTGAAAGGACTGGATAGAAGAATGAAGCTGTTACCTTCACTGCTACCTGTTAAGCTGTTACTTATACATTTCTAATCATTTTAGATCTACACTGTGTGTAGGCCGGGGTTGATTTGAGATTAGTCCATAGAGTGACTGTGTTCAAGACTGATGACATCATATCCTGTTCTCTCTCTCTCTCTTTCTCAGGTATGGAGGGGTTGCAGTGTTCCCTCCCCATGGATGGGAGACTTATGTCCCTGAGCCTGCTCTCTGAGGCCAGTTTCCGGGAGTGCCGGGGCTACCTCTCTCTTACGGACATCCTCATTGTCATCTTTTCGGGCATCTCAGTCTCTGTGGTGGCCATTATAGCCAGCTTCTTCCTGGCCTCCATGGTCCACTGCTTCCAGCGACTGGGCAAAGCTGGTCAGGCGGACGAGGAGGAGGGCAACGACTGAGGTGAAGAAAAAGCATGATCTGGGACCAGATTCAGTATCACTGCAGACATAGCAGACCCGACTAGGTGCCTCGTAAGAGTGCCAGGAAGAAGGGCAGGACAATGGGAGAGCAAGGCATGGACAACAAGGAGGGAGTATATGGCCTAGGAATTGTGCAAGAAAGCTCTTACCATGTGAATTCCTGTGCGCTGCATTGGTGGCAGTCAGCAGCACACCAGGAGGGGTTAAACCATGTTCGGAAAGATTGTGTTAAATAACCTTGAATGATACACGTTTTCTTATCACTGAAGTACGAAATGTACTACACTCTTAGAAAAAAGGGTTCCAAAAGGGTTCTTCGGCTGTCCCCATAGGATAACCCGTTTTGGTTCCAGGTAGAACCCTTTTGGCTTCCATGTAAAACCCTCTGTGGAAAGGGTTTGACATGGAACCCAAAAGAGTTCTACCTGGAACCAAAAATGGTTCTTCAAAGGGTTCTTCTATGAGGACAGCTGAAGAACCCTTTTAGGTTTCTAAGAGTGTACGTTTCATTGATTGAACACAGCCTTACTACAGATGTAGGATTTTCATTTGACCTACACTATATTGTCACAGCAAAATAATCCTGCAGCTACAGGATTTGAACATTTAGTCCATAATGTTGCTTGATCGGTGGTTAGGCTATTAGCTGGCCAAAAGTAGGCTACATGAAAAGTGCAATACTGTTAATATAACTGTGTGTTACTTTGGGTCTTTAGTGAATTTATGTATATATCAAAGCTCATCTGCATTTCCTGCGGTGCAGGAAAAATCTTAGTAACAAAAGAGTGATCAAATTATGATCATAAATCTGTACCTTACTTTGGAGAGATCATTCAGCATTCTCTTGAAATCGTAGTTGTACTATATTTGGCCTACAAACACCACCCTTTCAAAGAGGACTATTCCTCTGCTGCCAGGGGGTTCTTTAAGATCTGGCTTGAGCTGGGAGGTAAAGGGACAGAGAGGAGGACAAGGGACCGGCACACAGCAGTCTAATGCACACTTATGTCAATTGCATTGATTTGAGTAGCAACCTACGTAACCTTTGTTAACCAAAGAACAGTCCGAATGAGAATATTCTATTGTTACAATATAGAACACAGAAATGGGATAGCATGGATGTTACACTAAACTTTGACACAAACTCAAAAAATGCAAAAAACTAGTAAATATGGAGGGCATTGTTACAATATCTGTTTTTGGAGCACAAATGTAGCCTGACAATGTTTGGTGTTACAACACCCAAAAGAGTAGGCAAGAGAGCAGAAACAGACTGGCACTCAGGCTAGCATAAATGTGTTCTTGGCTAAAAAACAGTCACACGTTAGGTACAGTATACTATATAGAACAATATGCTAAAATATCCTGCCAATTATCACCCATAAATGTAATTATGGAAATCATTATATTATACACCTGTAAATGGACCAATCTATTTCCTTGTTTCAGGCATAATGTAACTTATTTTACATTTGACACTTATTTGACATATTAATACAGATTTTGTATTTTTTTAAACAAATTAAGTATCTTGTTTGTATGGGGATTTTACATCCGATGTGAGCGAAGTCTCTAATTCCAAGCTAACAGGGCTAAGGTTAAAATCTGTTAATTGTTTCAATATCTTGATCATCCTTGATGTTTGGGCCTAGCGGTCCTTTCCTATGTCGGCCTTTATTACGACTGGGTACTGGAGCCAACCTCAATAGACCAGCAGCTAGTAGCAGCCAGGTGAAATTGATGAATGAATGCTATAGGTCAATGATGGCATGTGTATTGTTTGGCTTCCTGAAACGACTGGGAGATCATAAATGAAAACCAGCATACTCACAGATGCTTCAAGACCTGAGTTTTGAGAGGTTGTCTGTCAAACTATATCTGTCTCTGGCGCTTGTAACCTACCAATGAGATTTGAGATCCCAAAAACAGATTAAAGGGCTTTTTTTCTGATGCACCATAACAAACACATTAAAAATATAAACACGGGGTTGCAAAGTGCAATGTTACAAAATGTAAGAGAGAGAAAATGAAGCAGTAAAATAAACACATTATGCTCTGGAACTTTGCTTTTAGAACTTTTATTTCACATAACCTTTTTGTTTCTTTGAATGAGGATGTACAGTACACTGCCGACTGAGTGTTCAAATCATTAGGAACATCTGCTCTTTCCATGACATAGACTGATCAGGTGTATCCAGGTGAAAGCTGTGATCCTTTATTGATTTCACCTTAATCCACTTCAATCAGTGTAGATGAAGGGGAGGAGACATGTTAAAGAAGGTTTTTTAAGCCTTGAGACAATTGAGACATGGTTTGTGTATGTGTGACATTCAGAAGGTGAATGGGAAAGACAAAACATTTAAGTGCCTTTGAACGGGGTATGATAGTACAGTAGGTGCCAGGTGCACCAGTTTGAGTGTGTAAAGAATTGCAACACTGCTTGGTTTTTCACCTCAACAGTTTCCCCGTGTGTATCAAAAATGGTCCACCACCAAAAGGACATCCAGCCATTTTGACACAACTGTGGAATGCTTTTGACACCTTGTAGAGTCCATGCCCCGACGAATGGAGGCTGTTCGGCGGTCAAAAGGGGGGTGCAACTCAATATTAGGAAGGTGTTCCTAATGTTTTATACACTCAGGGTATGTAGAATATTTGTATTTGATTGATTTAACCCTTATATAACAAGGTGTGTAAATAAAGAACCAATTCTCATTTGCAATAACAACCCGGCTAATAAGTACACTTTGGAACCAACATTGTATACTAAACAAAATATAAATGCAACATGTAAAGTATTGGTCACATGTTTCATGAACTGAAATAAAAAATCCCAGAAATTGTCTATACACACAAAAAGCGTATTTCTCTCAAATGTTGTGAACAAATGTGTTTACATCCCTGTTAGTGAGCATTTCTCCTTTGCCAAGATAATCCATCCACCTGACAGGTGTGGCATATCAAAAAGCTGATTAAACAGCATGATGCAACAGGTGCAACTTGTGCTAGGGACAATAAAAGGCCACTCTAAAATGTGCAGTTTTGTCACACAACACAATGCCACAGATGTCTCAAGTTTTGAGGGAGCATGCAATTGGCATCCTGACTGCAGGAATTTCCGTTTTAGAGAATTTGGCAGTAAGTCCAACCGGCCTCACAACCACAGACCACTTGTAATGACGCCAACCCAGGACCTCCACATCCGGCTACTTCACCTGCGGGATCGTCTGAGACCAGTCACCTGGACACCTGATGAAACTGTGGGTTTGTACAACCAAATCATTTCTGCACAAACTGACAGAAACCCTCTCAGGGAAGCTCATCTGCGTGCTCATCGTCCTCAGCAGGGTCTTGACCTGACTGCAGTTTGGCGTCGTAACTGACTTCAGTGAGCAAATGCTTACCTTCGATGGCCACTGGGATGCTGGAGAAGTGTGCTTTTCGTGGATGAATCTCGGTTTCAACTGTACCGGGCAGACAGCGTGTATGGCGTTGTGTGGGCGAGCGGTTTGCTGATGTAAACGTTGTGAACAGAGTGCCCCATGGTGGCGGTGGAGGTATGTTATGGGCAGGCCTTTTATCGATGACTATTTGAATGCACAGAGATACTGTGACGAGATCCTAATGCCCATTGTTGTGCTATTCATCCGCCCTAACCTCATGTTTCAGCATGATAATGCACAGCTTCTGAAAAGTGTCTCAGTTCTTCTTCCTGCATACTCACCAGATATGTCACTCATTGAGCATATTTGGGATGTTTGTGATGCTCTGGATCATGTACTGTACAACAGCACGTTCCAGTTCCTGCCAAAATCCAGCAACTCAGTAAAATCTTTGAAATTGTTGCATTTATATATTTGTTCAGTGTATAATACAATTATATTTTTCTCTGTTAAACAAAACAAGTAAAAACAATCAATGTATGAAAATTGTTGACACTTTTATTGCACTCAATTAAATCTGTTTCTTCGGTCCAATAATCACAGGTGCCATAATGCTAAAGCTGGCATCCACATCACACGCCACAGAACAGAGAGACATAGACGTTTGTGGTGTTTTTGAACACTAGCTGTTCAATTTCATTTTGAAGAGCTGCCAAGGATGTTTTAATTTCCATTCAGGGCCAGGTCTTATTCCCATGTCATAACAGTACAGTAACAATTCTAGATTAACTGTACATAAGAGATTTAGTGATCATCACTTAATATAAATACAAACATTAACTATAGGCCTATCATTTTCTAGGTTTTGTTTAACCCAATAACACAATCGTGTATATTGTTCTGAAGATAATGTTTGTAAAATTTCTCATTTCGTGGTATCTAACTCATAACATCATAAAAATAACATATATTCATCAAGTCTTATGCTCCAGCTTGATGTTACAGTATTATACACACGGAAATAGTGCATCATGCACTGGGAGTCAGCGTGCTGTTAGAGAGTCTTTGCGAAGGGAGATGAACAACACTGTCTTGTGTGCTGTAAAACAACTGGACGGAGTACAGTTGTACCCTGTGGGCATGGACACAAACAAAACAAATGGATCAACAGTGGGGTGTGATGTCAGAACAGACCTCCGACCAACACGCCACTGATGAAGATGAGAGTGGAGGGAGGGTGAGCCTTCCTGCCAGTGCCATGCAGCTAGCTGAGTCACCATACAGAATGGATAGAAGTAGGATGAGAGAGGAGGGGGGAAAGAACAGCAGAACATTTGGATTTTCCCGCATCCTCTGAATTCCTGTTGTCACCATGGTTACATGGCTGGAGGCCAGTTCGGAAGCCGAAACTACCACTGAGGAAGAGCTTTCAAAATTGCTACGTCACTGCCCCCCCCCACTGTAGCTTACACCGCAGGGTTAATTGCAGAGAAAATTGGAAGTAATGCTACACCTTTAGTGAGTTGAACAGTATAAATAATTTCTCTAAGGTCCATAAAAGGGATTGAAGTGACTTGAGGTTCAGGACACTGTAACAAAAGCCATGACAAGATTGACTGCCATAGCACCATGTCACGATCGTTATAATGATTGTACCAAAGCGCAGCGTGATCTGGGTTCCACATCTTTTTATTTCTAGGTGAAACTCACAGCAAAACAAAAAACAATAAATCTCAAAACAGAACGTGACGCTAACAATAGGGCTAACAGGCAACTATACATAGACAAGACCCCACAAAACACAAAGGGGAAATGGCTGCCTAAATATGATCCCCAATCAGAGACAACGATAAACAGCTGCCTCTGATTGGGAACCATACCAGGCCAACATAGAAATATAATTACCTAGATGACCCACCCTAGTCACACCACGACCGAACCAACAAAGAGAATAAAAGGCTCTCTATGGTCAGGGCGTGACACACCAATAAGTGACAAACTACTTAGAACCAGTTTAAGTTTAAAATCCGGTGATAATGATATTGATCCAGTACGGTGTTAATGATTGAAATCAGCGGTTAGAACAAGAAGGAAGCACGATGCCAGAGCCCACACAACCTGCATGATCTTCTTTCCTATGCTATACATTGCCAATATTTCTGATACACCTCTGTGTACACGCAATCCCATGTTAAAGTGTGATTAATGGAACAACAGGTTGCATACATTCAAGCCTGTTATGTGCTGAAAGGGAGCTTCTGCCTGTTGTAAGCTTTAGGCTTTTGTTGCACATTACTGTGGGTCACATCACATCACCAAGATACAGTGCGAAGCATGTACAAGATAAACAAATGATAACATAATGCAACCATATAAGGACAATATAGGAGGAAGGTAGAATCCTATTACACCAGCTCCGACGCTCGTTATATGTGGCAGGGCTTGCAGACTATAACGGATTACAAAGGAAATCCCAGCCGTGAGATGCCCAGTGATGCAGAACTCCCAAACGAACTAAATGCCTTTTATACTGAGTCTTGCATGAAAGCCCGTGTTGTTCCAGATGACTGTGTGATCTTGCTCTCCCTGGCTGATGTGAGTAAAGCGTTTATAAACAAGTTAACACTCGCAAGGTCTCCGGGCCAGACGGAATACCAGGGCGCATTTTCAAAGCATGTGCGAACCAGCTGGCAAGTGTCTTTGCAGACATTTTTATCCTATCCCTGACCAGCTGTTCAAGCAGACCACTATAGTCACCGTGCCCAAAAACAGCAAGGTAACCTGCCTAAATGACTATCAGCCCATAGCACTCACGTCTATAGCCATGAAATGCTTTGAAAGGCTGATCATGGCTCACATCATCATCCCAGACACCCCAGACACCCTGGAGATGGGGGGGGGGGGGGGGGGGGGGGGGGGGGGGGGATGGAGGTGGAGGTGGAGGTTTTTGGGGGCGGACTGTGGGGGGTCTTGGATAGTTGAGCGGCTTCAATGCAGGTGGATTGTGTTTTTAAAAAAGGTTTTCAAGAATGCTGTTCATTGACCACAGCTCAGCATTCAACACCATAGTCCCTTCCAAGCTCATCACCAAGCTCAGGACCCTGGGACTGACCATCTCCCTCTGCAACTGGATCCTGGACTTCCTGGACTCCCTTGCGGGTCGCCCCCAGGTGATGAGGGTAGGCAACAACACATCCGCCACGCTAACTATCAGCACTGAGACCCGTCAGGGGTGTGTGCTTAGTCCCCTCCTGTACTCTCTGTTCACCCACGACTGCATGGCCGCGTACGACTCGAACACCATCGTCAAGTTTGCTGACGACACGACGTGGTAGGACTGATCACCGATGACAATGAGGCAGCCTATAGGGAGGAAGTCAGAGACCTGGCAGCGTGGCGCCAGGGCAACAACCTCTCCCTCAACGTCAGCAAGACAAAGGAGCTGATCGTTGACTACAGGAAACAGAGGGGCGAGCACACCCCCATTGAGAGCATCTTGACTGGCTGCATGACTGCTTGGTACGGCAACTACAAGGCACCCAATCACAGGGCGCTACAGAGTGTCACGCCCTGACCATAGAGAGCCCTTGGGGTTCTCTATGGTGCAATAGGTCAGAGCGTGACCAGGGGGTGTTCTAGTCTTGTATTTCTATGTTGGTGTGAGTATGGTTCCCAATTGGAGGCAGCTGATGATCTTTGCCTCTAATTGGGGATCATACTTAGTGTGGTCCTTTCCCACCTGCGTTTGTGGGATATTGTTTCGTTTTGGTTTAGAGCTATGTGCGCTACGAACTTCATGTTCATTTATTCTTTGTTGTTTTTTGAAGGTTCACTTTAATAAATATGTGGAACTCTACTCACGCTGCGCCTTGGCCTGCTCATTATGTATACGACGAACGTGACACAGAGGGTGGTGAGTACGGCCCAGTACATCTCTGGACCGAGCCCCTTGCCATCCAGGACCTCTATACCAGGCCCAAAAAATTAACAAAGACTCTAGCCACACAAGCCATAGACTGTTCTTTCTTCTACCGCATGGCAAGCGATACCAGTGCACCAAGTTTGGAACCAAAATGACCCTGAACATCTTCTACCTCCAAGCCATAAGACTGCTAAACAAGACTGCTAGATAGCTAATCAAATGGCTACCCAGACTACCTGCATTGACCCTTTTTTGCACTAACTCTCTTGCACTGACTCTATGCACACATAATGGACTCTACCCACACACTCACATACTGACACTAACACCCCAACACACACATACACACAAACACACTACATACGCCAACACACATAACTTGCACACATGCATACTGATGCCTCACACACACATTCACACTCGCCAAATGCGCTGCTGCTACTGTCTATTATCTATCCTGTTGCCTAGTCACTTTACCCCTACCTATATGTACATAGCTACCTCAATTACCTTTTACCCCTGCAGATTGACTCGGTAATGGTACTTCCTGTATACAGTCATGCTATTTATACTCATTATTGTTATTCGTTATTCACTGCGTATTTATTCCTCTATTTCAATTTTTAGAATATAATTTTTTATCTTTATCTTTAAGTCTGCGTTGTTGGAAAAGGACGCGCAAGTAAGTATTTCACTGTTACATTTTTACATTTACATTTTAGTCATTTAGCAGACGCTCTTATCCAGAGCGACTTACAGTAGAGTGCATACATTTTATTACATTTTACATACTGAGACAAGGATATCCCTACCGGCCAAACCCTCCCTAACCCGGACGACGCTATGCCAATTGTGCGTCGCCCCACGGACCTCCCGGTTGCGGCCGGCTGCGACAGAGCCTGGGCGCGAACCCAGCCCAGCCTGGGCGCGAACCCAGAGACTCTGGTGGCGCAGCTAGCACTGCGATGCAGTGCCCTTGACCACTGCGCCACCCGGGAGCGTGTTAGTCTACACCTGTTATTTACAAAGCATGTGACTAATAAAATGTGATTTGATTTGATTTTAACATGGTCCACACACACCGACACAGTCGTAAAGAGGGTGCCTCTTCCCCCTCTGGAGGCTGAAAAGATTTGCCATGGGCCCTCGGATCCTCAAAAAGTTCTACAGCTGCACCATCAAGAGCGTTTTGACTAGCTGCATCACAGCTTGGTATGGCAAATTCACCACCCTCGACAGCAAAGCGCTACAGAGGATGGTGTGGACAGCCCAGTACATTACTGAGGCCAAGCTCAGGGCCTCTATGTCAAGCGTTGTCAGAGGAAGGCCCCAATAACTTCCAAAGACTAAAGCCACCCAAGCAATAGACTGTTCACTCTGCTACAGTCCGGCAAACGGTGCCGGAGCATCGGCTCTCGGGCCAACAGGCTCTGAGACAGCTTCTACCCCCAAGCCATAAGACTGCTAAATAGTTCATTAAATGGTTACCCGGACTACTTGCACTGACCCTACCTTACACTGACTCACAAGTCTAAATATACACACTATAATATACACTTACTCACACACACTACACTCTCACACAAAACCCACACACATTCACATACAATACTGTACATACGCACACACGCACAACACACATGCATACCGACACAACACAAACACGTACACGCATACCGACACAACACAAACACATATACACACGCATACTGACACAACACAAACATATGCTGCTGCCACTCTGTTCTTTATTTGACTTGTATTATCAATCCTGATGCCTAGTCACTTTACCCTGCCTTCATGTACATACAGTATCTTCTACCTCAAATACCTCATACCTCTGCACATTGATCTGGTACTGGTACTCCCTGTATATAGCTCCACATTGATCTGGTACTCCCTGTATATAGCTCCACATTGATCTGGTACTGGTACTGCCTGTATATAGCTCCACATTGATCTGGTACTGGTACTCCCTGTATATAGCTACACATTGATCTGGTACTGGTACTGCCTGTATATAGCTCCACATTGATCTGGTACTGGTACTCCCTGTATATAACTCCACATTGATCTGGTACTGGTACTCCCTGTATATAGCTCCACATTGATCTGGTACTGGTACTGCCTGTATATAGCTCCACATTGATCTGGTACTGGTACTCCCTGTATATAGCTACACATTGATCTGGTACTGGTACTGCCTGTATATAGCTCCACATTGATCTGGTACTGGTACTCCCTGTATATAACTCCACATTGATCTGGTACTGGTACTCCCTGTATATAGCTCCACATTGATCTGGTACTGGTACTGCCTGTATATAGCTCCACATTGATCAGGTACTGGTACTCCCTGTATATAGCTACACATTGATCTGGTACTGGTACTGCCTGTATATCGCTCCACATTGATCTGGTACTGGTACTGCCTGTATATAGCTCCACATTGATCTGGTACTGGTACTCCCTGTATATAGCTCCATTCTTGTGTATTTTATTCCTTTTGTGTTACTATTTTTATTTCTATTATAATTTTTTAATTGCATCGTTGGTAAGGGCTCGTAAGCAAGTATTTCATAGTAAAGTCTACATCTGCTGCATGTGACAAATACAATTTGATTATAATCATCTCAAATAACACATTAAGAAATCAGAGAGCTGTTGTGACAGGACTGGTATGTGTGTGTGTGTGTGTGTGTGTGTGTGTGTGTGTGTGTGTGTGTGTGCGTGTGCGTGTGCGTGTGCGTGTGCGTGTGCGTGTGCGTGTGCGTGTGCGTGTGTGAGAGAGAAATGAGAGCAATATCAATCCTTTCCCATTAGGGCCAGTTTGGGTGAGGGTGAGTGGGCCTTCCATCTTCCCCTTGCCTCGCCTCGTGCAGTGTCCAGATGTGGAGGGTTACAGATCTGTGAGCTGGAACAGATGGCCTACTTTGACCCTGTGGGTTTGCCTTGGATTATGTGGTGGCACAGGACCAGCCTGTGGAGTGAGTGGGGGTGGGGTTTATGGGGGTAGTGTTGTGGGAAGATTCACATCTGCCAGGACTAAATGCTGCTGGACGGTGATGGGAGATGGGGAAACATGGGGGGTTATGCTTGCAGAATATACTATAGGGGAGACCTAGTGCGGTTATTACCAAAGAGATGCTATAATTAATGTGTTGTATTTAATTATGTGATTATTACACTCTTTACTCTTATCTATATGTCTCAGCCCTTGTATAACTAATTTAACCACATTATTTGAAACAATACATCAATCCATTTTCAACCTAACATCATTTAGTATCTTAGTAAGGGAACTATATCCTTTCCTGGTGAATCGACTACAGCCAAAGTAAGTAGGAAATCATTAAGATGTAGGTTTTGTGTGTGTGCATGCATGTGTGTGCGTGTCTGTCTGTCTGTGTCTGTGTGTGTATATGTTATCTGATGAACTCTTGGGATCAGGCCAGCCAAGTAATTATACAAGAGGTTTGAAACACAGTGGGGCCTAGAACGGGAGTCATTGTAGATGATGACAGTAGGGATGGATGGATGGATGGATGATGGGGGAATCATGGGAATCTAATAGATATGGTGTTAGTCCAGACGTAAATGTTGCCCTGGGATTAGAATTGGCACTTGGTCGCACAAGATTGCATTTCTGTAAACCTACTATAGAACAGCACAAACTGGACACTTTTTCCAGTGACAACGTTGCACAGGCCAATTTATTGCAGCATGTGGTAGGAGAATCAAATCAAACTTTTTTACAAGTGCATTTACACTTTTTGAAACAATTTACAGTAAAATAAAAAACAAAGGTTACAAAAAATATCATAAAATGTTCAACATTTCAATCATAAAAATATGGTAAAAGACAAAATGAAAACCTAAAAGAATGAAATTATACCAAGTTATAGGCTATATTCTTCAAGGGTGTCTTAAAACCTCAATGGATGGCACTGAGCTATCTTTTCCTCTTTCCTCTTGACTTATTAAGATACAGCTCCTGGCAAACACACCCACTCCAAACACACCCACTCCATATTCTACTTTGGACATCTACTTCGGCCAAAGATGAGTTTTGTCAACATAGTTTCCTCGTTATTTCAACTTAATTCATCAACATAACTGTGTTTCACTGTGGCAATTTGGTTGAATTAGTAAAATGTCATCAATTTAAACAGTTTATGGTCTATTGTGATTTATTTCCCCCATGGAATATGCCACAACTAGGCTACAATGTATCAGCCTAATGCCTGGAAATAAAAGCTCCTTAGTTTCTGACATTTTGAATGTTGGAAAGTTAGGTATGCCAGGTGATTTGTAGATCAGACTGCAGCACCAATAACTAACGGACAAATTGCACCCCCTTGTGATGATAGCTAGATAGCAGGATCACAGAATTAAATGCATCTCTATGGGAAAGCTATAGTAATACATTTTGGTCAACTGTTGAGCCATAAATGACATAATTGCTATTTCTGAGGAAATTGAAATGGGCTCAAATGTTTAATTATTGATGAATTTAGTGTCGCTCAAGCCCATAGTAAATATGAGACAATCAAAAAAATCTCAGATCAATTTCACTTCCAGGCACTAGGGGTCCTCAGTGGCTAGTGGTGCATGATGTCTCAAAACGTATTTGTTTTTATCACGTGACAGGAAAGTCCCTGTTGGAACGTTTGCCAAACAAGGAAGCAATCCTACAGCTAGCTAATGCCCGCGACTTTGCTGACAGCTAGTGGGGGTGAAGTCCGAATCAAAATTTGAAGACGTTTATGATCACAGTTAGCTAGCTTCACGTCCTGTGCGTAACTTTCGTTACATTCAGCAAGGACTGTCTACTCGCTCTTGTCTTGCTGCTAATGCTATAAGATCCAACGAAGCTTGCCTGGCCAGTTTAGCTGGCTAGCTAGCATTCTCCTTGTCGACTAGTGTGTGTGCTGTCTGCATTCCTGTGTTGAGTTTTTGACAGCGGACTTTTCACTTCTTTTGTCTTTCGCCCTAACGGTGGGTGACTGTCCTAGATAGCTAGCAAGGGCATTGTCCACCCAGTCACTTTTCATGCCAGGCTTTTGAATAGAACGCTACGTAAGATAACTAGCTAGCTAGGTGGTTAGCTAACGGCGCCTTTCGACTGTCATTCTTTTCTCTTGAGTTTTTGACACACCGAATCGGACTAGCTGTATCATGGGCTCAAACATATTAACAACTAGCTAGTTAACTAGCTAGCTTAAGGTAAGTTGTCTTCTAAAATCATTGGCAGCTGGGCTGGCAACTTTAGCCATAACTAGCTCGCTAACTGATTTATCCAAGTAGTGACACAGTAGCTATCGTCAAAACAGAAACGACCTGTGATATCTGCCTAGAATCTAGTTTGGCGTTAGGGTCATTCCACTTCAAAAAACACAAGAGGATTTCGACACGCACCATCTGATTGTTCTGAAATTGTTTCTGTTAGAATTGATTGTATTCAAATTGTCCATTTTAATTTATAGGATTCATATATTAATATTCAGTAAATATAGTACCCAAAATCCGATTTGGACCAAACTGTTTTCTAACAATGGGTTAGGCATGAGGAATCCAAAGGAATGGTCAAACGTCACCCACGGACACCCCACATTAATCCCACCCCAACACCCAATATATAGTAACAGTTCTGTGTCTGACAAGTAGTATGGAGGTGCGGCTCTGAGTATTGTTTCTTCATCCTATGTAATGAATTCCCAGTTAATTTGGTGATGTTTTCCCCTGTTAAGAAAAAATGGTAATGGAAGTTGTTAGGTTTATGTCCCATCCTACATCCTGATATGACCAGGTTCTGATCAATAGATGGTGCTGTTCATGCTATTAGGTGAAAAGTTTGAAAGAACCCTCAATGCTAACAGGGTACAAAATGACATTGGTTTCCTAACCCTGTAAGCAGTCTATTGACATTGTATGACAGCAACTCATGGTTTAGTTTTGTTACACTGTTCCAAATGCAAACTTTTTTGCATTTGTGGCACAAATCCAATGCAATTCAATGGTACCTATATTAGTATTTTCACACTTAATGTTCAAATCATCCTAAAGTATCTGAAAATGGATTAAGGCAATAATGCTACTTATAGATTTGGATATGAATTTTTAAAATGGTAATATAGGTACCATTGACATGCATTGGATTTATTACAAATTACAAAACGTTTGCATTTAAAACATTGGCCAGGTAAACAAAACCAAAGCATGGGTTGCTGTCATACCTTGTCCATAGACTGCTTAAACTAATATGTTTAAAAAATCACCTAATAGCAGGAACAGCACCATCTAGTTTTTAGAACTTGGTATTATCAGGATGCAGGATATGACATAAACCTAACAACTTCAATGACACATTTCTCTGATGAAGAAACAATACTCAGAGCCACAGCTCCATACTACTTGTCAGACATAGATAACTAATACTGTATACTTGTGGTTGGGATTGGCTGGGGTGTGTGGGGTCCATGGGTGGATATTGACAAATTCTTTGGATTCCTCATGTCTTACTCACTGTTAGAAAAAGTTTGGTCCAAATTGGATGTTGGGTACTATATTTATTGAATATTATATGAATCCTATACAAATGTCCAATTTGGGTGCAATCCATTAGCTTAATTTCTCAGATAAAATCAGAAACGATTTCAGAACAATCTGAGATGGTGGGTGTCCTGGCTTGCTGAAATGACATTGAATGGCCCATTAGCTTGGCATTTGTGTAGCGTTAGCTCCAAAAAAATTAATGCCAAACTTGAGTCAATGTTTTGAAAAGTTGGTAGCATGCTAGTTGGCTAGCTAACGTTAGAGGGCCTAGCTAGTTAGCTACTGTCAGATTTAGTATCTAGGCTAGCTGTCAGGGAAACTGCCAAGAGCACCATCAGGTGTTAAGATTGCATTGCAACATAACTTTGTTCTAAATAATGTGTGGTGCCACATACCAGTTCACTATAGAATGAGGACTTAAGCCATGCTGCTTTAATGTTTGGTTGTATTTACCTTCTTTTTTTTAAACCAGATTTCATGTTATTCTGGAGAGGCTGTCACTCCAAGATTCCAGACCTTTTCATCCAAGATTTCCCCCCACACCTTCCCCACAAAGCCCCACTCCCTCTCCCTGACCCTTCATAATGTTGGAGGGACTTGTTGCCTGGGTACTCAACACATACCTAGGCAAATATGTCAGCAACCTAAATACAGACCAGCTCTCCATCGCCCTCCTCAAAGGTACCCTTTCTGTCTGTCTGTGTGTCCGTTTGGCTGCCTCAGGGTGTCCACCATCAGTTTCTATGATGACATCATCCTCGCTCTTACCCTCATTGAATTTGACAGCTCTTCAACGTGCTATGCTACGAGAATCCCTGCAGTATACAATATAGCACAATAAATATCATAATGTATCATGCATTTACTGTAGCTGTAGCACTGTATCTGAAACCCTTGTCTTCCTAGGTGCGGTGGAGCTGGAGAACCTTCCCTTAAGGAAAGATGCCCTCCGAGAGTTTGATCTGCCCTTTGAGGTCAAAGCAGGTGAGTGATCCATCAAAAGCCTGACTGTAAAAGGTTATCATTGAAAACATTCACAAGAACTATATCAAAAATATATAATTAAACTCAATATGCCCAATATGAGTTATTATGAGTTGAGCAAAAGATTGGCCTTAATTTCTGGGCACTCACCACACTTATCTCCAGTCCTTGCTGATCAATACTGCTTGTTTGACCTTTTGTTCACTAAAAGAACGTCAACAATCATTATTTATTTAGTCAGTTTACTCCTTATTTAGTCAGGTAACAAGCATGCAACCATAATGGCAAAGGAAATAAATGGTTCAACATGCATTTCTTTCAACCAAACCAGTGATTCTGTAGTCAGTGCAGCACAGTGATTAGTATGACAACAGTCTACAGTTCTTAGACATACAATAATAAATACACAACAGCAACACAATGCATTTCACACAGTACATGACAGCTATACTGAGAAAGTATACAAGTTCACAAAAGTCCTATTTCAGGTTGAGCAATGTTCATTTAGTCACTTCAAATTAATGTTATCGCAGCTTTTATGTCGTTTATCTTCATTATTTGATCTGAAGTTAGTGTATTGATAAGGAGAAGGGGCACCATTGTTATCTTCAGTAAATTCTTTACTAAGATAAATAAAGACACAATACACAGAGCATTATGAGTACTGTAGTACTTCATGCTACACCCTGCTTTCGCTCTCCAGGCTTCATTGGGAAGATCACACTCCAGATCCCGTTCTACCGACCCCACAGTGACCCCTGGGTCATCTCCATGTCCCAGCTCAACCTCATCATCGGCCCGGTCCGACCCCAGGAGTATGACAAGGAGACGGAGAGGGAGGCCGAGCGCGAACGCAAGAAACAGCTGCTCAAGGCACTAGAGGACAAGTGGAAGGTGTGTGGGAATGGTGCCAAGAATCCTGGAATCAGGCTCTGCTGTATTCTTATCTGTAGACTGTGTATGTATGCAGTATACACAGAGTATACAAAACATTATGAACACCTGCATTTTCCCTGACATAGACTGCCCATGTGAATCCAGGTGAAAGCTAAGATCCCTTATTGATGTCACTTGTTAAATCCACTTCAATCACTGTAGATGAAGGGGAGGAGATGGGTTAAATAATCATTTTTAATTTCTTGAGACAATTATGACATGGATTGTGTATGTGTGCCATTCAGAGGTTGAATGTGCAAGACAGAAGATTTAAGTGCTTTTGAACAGGGTATGGTAGTAGGTGCCAGGTGCACCAGTTTTTGTCAAGAACTGCAATGCTGCTGGGGTTTTCACGCTCAACAGTGTCCCGTGTGTATCAAGAACAGTCCACCAGCCAACTTGACACAACTGTGGGAAGCATTGGAGTCAACATGGGCCAGCATCCCTGTGGAATGCTTTCGATGACTTGAAGAGTCCATGTCCCGACGAATTGAGACTGTTCTGAGGGAAATGGTGGGGGGGTGCGCAACGCAATATTAGGAAGGTGTTAATAATGTTTTGAAAACTCAGTGTTTGTATGTTGCATTACTGTACTTAAAGACAAATGCATAGTGACCTGTGTTTTATCTTATAAATGTGATTTATTGATTGCATGTAATCAATATTGCCTTACTTTTGGAATCATTGTATTATGCTATTGCAGTGAAGAGTGGATTGCTACCTACTTTTACTGTGAAATCATATGTATCCAAGAGGTCCACCAAGCTGCAGTTTACATATGATTGTGATATGTACAGTATCTTCAGCATTGTAATGATAGGGACATGTTGCTCATTAGACAACTAGTCGATGTTTTGATTGATGTACCTTTCCCTCAGAGCGAGTGTGAACAGAAAGGAGAGTCCTACTGGTACTCTGTCACTGCCTCTGTAGTCACCAGGATCGTGGAGAACATCGAGGTAAAATATCATATTCCTTTGGGACATGTCATTGCAATCCACTTAACTTGTGTTTAGAATCAGAACTGACTTTTCCCTTTGGGGTTCCTCTTCAGCTAAAAATACAAGATGTCCACTTGCGATTTGAGGATGACTTGACCAACCCAGGGAAGCCATTTTGCTTTGGTGTCTGCATCAACAACGTATCTGCACAGAACTCTTCAATAGAACCGGTAAGTTACATGTACCAGTCAGACATCGCTTGCCATATCAAGTGGGTATTGGCTGCTCGATCTAACAGTGAGTGTGTTCCTCCTTCTTTACAGGCACAAAGGCTCATGCGGCAAAAGCAACTGGAGATTAAAGAATTCAGCGTCTATTGGGACACAGTGTCTAGCATGTTGGGAGATCTCCCCGCCAATGAGATTCAGGAGGCCATGACCAAGTGCATGCAGAGCCGAGAGCACCAGTATATCTTTGAGCCGGTGTGTGCCTCGGTGCTGCTGAGGAGGAATGCCTCCAAGGAGCCTCTGAGGTCTCGCAACGTGCCCCGCATCGAGGGCCAGGTTCAGCTGAAGCCTCTATCCCTACGACTGTCACAGGTGCAGTACCAGCAGATCATGGCCTTCCTCAAAGAGCTGGACCGCAGGGAAAGGGAGATGATGTTCCGCCAGTGGAGACCCAAAGTCCCTGTCATCGGAAACTGCCGGCATTGGTGGATGTTTGCCATCCAGGCCAACCTGAGTGAGATTCAAGAGCAGAGGCGGAGGGGGAACTGGGATTTTGCCCTGCAGAGGGCACGGGACGCCCAGCTTTACACCAACCTCTACTTCCAGAGGCTTAAAGGAGCCCCCCTCACCCCCCCGGAGGAGTGTGAATTGCAGAGAGTGGAGGACGAGCAGAATCTGGAGGAGTTGCAGAGCCTTAGGGGAGTTGTCCACGACTGCTTCCGCAAACAGGAGGAAATCGCAGAGAGTGTGAGGGAACCTATCGCTGAGAGCCCACCACCCTGTTCTCCCACAGGGAGCTCCATCCCCAAGAGTGGCAGCTCTGGTATGATCCAGTACCTGCAGTCTTGGTTCCCTGGCTGGGGCGGCTGGTACGGAGCGTACCCTGAGACGGGCCCTGATGAGCTCCTACCAGGCCCTGGCACCTGGGACATGCTGGGTAAGCAGGAAGGGGCGAATTCTAACTTTCACTTAGTCATGCATTGATGTCAATGGGAGACTGAACATTGTAAGTTGAAGTTAGGATTCAACCCTGAGAGCTTTTCTCCCGGATCGTGGAACAAAATGTTTTATGTATGTTGACATTGAGTGAGTCTAGTCAAAATAATGGGATAGCCCTTTAATACTAAAGAGACAGTAAATGCTATGTTGGATGCTATGTTGGATTGTAGTACAGATGCAGTCTGTGTCTTTTAAGGACCTCACACTCTCTGTTGAAAATGGTTGCTTTTCCCCCCTTGCCTATTCCCTATACATTTGTATCCCACTGTAAGGGACAAAAAGTCACAGTGCTATATGTCTCACAGTCGGTTCCAACCTAATCAACCAGATGGTGTCCCTCTCTGTCCCCTGTACAGAGGAGGACCTGTTTGACCCTCTGGAGGACTCTCAGACCCTCAACACCTTCACCAGGAGAGACCACCTTTTTGCCCGGCTAGAGTTCCAACTGGAGAAGGGAGCCGTCACCCTTTTCCACCAAGACAAGAGGGGAGCTGAGAGCGGCGTCATCGAGTTGAAGTTCTCAGGTACAGCATGGTGTCCAAAATGGCACCCTATTTCTTATATATAGCACACTACTTTTGGCCAGAGCCATAGGGGAATAGAGTGCCATTTCGGATGCAGATTTACTTTATAGTAGACTCCTCTCCCAAATACTGATATTTGTTTGAGAACATAAGTTGATTGAGAATGCATGCTCATATGGGTAGTGGGTGCGGTGTGATGATGATTGATTGTTTGCCCTGAGCAATGCTGTAACAGTGTCTCCTTTCCTCAGAGGTGAAGGTGGGAGTGGAGTCTCTGCCCCGCTCGGAGTCCTCTCTTCTGTCTGTCAAGCTGGGGGGCTTATTCCTCAGAGACCTCACCACCCAGGGCACCATCTTCCCCTTCCTTGTTTCCCCCAAACCGGTGAGGGAGCAGCAGGCACGTTTGAGTTGAACATGTGAATAGATTGAACCTGTGCTATATGTACAGAATATTAATCTTTCATTGTTATCTTCCTAAAAGGACCAGGTTGTGGTTGCCATAAACCAGCCTTTTGGCCAGCCTAGCGGTGCTGAAACGAGCAGCTCAGGTGAGTGTTTAAGTTTACAAGAAGATTGCAAAATGCATTAATCACTTGTTAAATTAATTAATGTTATTTCATGAAATGGAATATAAATACAATAAATGTTGATCTTTTTTTGGCCAGTCCCTAGCTCAGAGTCATCAGCGTCCCCTGTGTTTGAGATGATATATGAGCGCAACCCGGTTAGGTGTAAATTTGAGCGGAGACTGGAGGTGAACACTAGCCCTTTGAACATCATCTACAACCCTCAGGCCATTAAGAAAGTCACTGAGTTCTTCTACAAAGGAAGAGTCCACACCTCAGGTAAGATATAGATGGAGATATATATAGATATCTATCTCTCTGTGTGTGTGTACATATATACATACATACATACATACATACAGTTGAAGTCAGAAGTTTACATACACCTTAGCCAAATACATTTAAACTCAGTTTTTCACAATTCCGGACATTTAATCCTAGTAAACATTCCCTGTTTTAGGTCAGTTAGGATCCCCACTTTATTTTAAGAATGTGAAATGTCAGAATAATAGTAGAGCGATTTATTTCAGCTTTTATTTCTTTCATCACATTCCCAGTGGGTCAGAAGTTTACATACACTCAATTAGTATTTGGTAGCATTGCCTTTAAATTGTTTAACTTGGGTCAAACATTTTGGGTAGCCTTCCACAAGCTTCCCACATTAAGTTGGGTGAATTTTGGCCCATTCCTCCTGACAGTGCTGGGGTAACTGAGTCAGGTTTGTAGGCCTCCTTGCTCGCACATGCTTTTTCAGTTATTCCCACACATTTCCTATAGGATTGAGGTCAGGGCTTTGTGATGGCCACTCCAATACCTTGACTTTGTTGTCCTTAAGCCATTTTGCCACAACTTTGGAAGTATTCTTGGGGTCATAGTCATTTGGAAAACCCATTTGGAAGACCCAAGCTTTAACTTCCTGACTGATGTCTTGAGATGTTGCTTCAATATATCCACATAATTTTCCTGCCTCATGATGCCATCTATTTTGTGAAGTGCACCAGTCCCTCCTGCAGCAAAGCACCCCCAAAACATGATGCTGCCAGCCCCGTGTTTCACGGTTGGGATGGTGTTCTTCGGCTTGCAAGCCTCCCCCTTTTTCCTCCAAACATAACGATGGTTATTATGGCCAAACGGTTCTAATTTTGTTTCATCAGACCAGAGGACATTTCTCCAAAAAGTACGGTCTTTGTCGCCATGTGCAGTTATATATTACACACTGTGCGTATATATCAAAAACAGGTTTAGACATTTTTGCAAATTTATTAAAAATAAAAAAACTATCACAAGTATTCAGACCCTTTACTCAGTACTTTGTTGAAGCACCCTTGGCAATGATTACAGCCTCAAGTCTTCTTGGGTATGACGTTACAAGCTTGGTACACCTGTATTTGGGGAGTTTCTCTTATTCTTCTCTGCAGATCCTCTCAAGCTCTGTCAGGTTGGATGGGGAGCTTTGCTGCATAGCTATTTTCAAGTCTTTCCAGAGATGTTCGATCAGGTTGAAGCCAGGGCTCTAGCTGGGTCACTCAAGAACATTCAGAGACTTGTCCCAAAGCCACTCCTGCATTGTCTTGGCTGTGTGCTTAGGGTTGTTGTCCTGTTAGAAGGTGAACCTTTGCCCCAGTCTGAGGTCCTTAGCGCTTTGGAGCAGGTTTTCATCAAGGATCTCGCTGTACTTTGCTCCATTCATCTTTCCCTCGATCCTGACTAGTCTCCCAGTCCCTGCCACTGAAAAACATCCCCACAGCATGATGCCGCCACCATCATGCTTCACCGTAGGGATGGTGCCAGGTTTCCTCCAGACATGATGCTTGGCATTCAGGCCAAAGAGTTCAATCTTGGTTTCATCAGACCAGAGAATCTTGTTTCTCATGTTTTTTGCTCAGACATGCACTGTCAACTGTGGGACCTTATACAGACAGGTTTGTGCCTTTCCACATCATGTCCAATCAATTGAATTTACTGCAGGTGTACTCCAATCAAGTTGTAGAAACATCTCAAGGATGATCAATGGAAACAGGATGCACCTGAGCACAATTTCGAGTCTCATAGCAAAGGGTCTGAATACTTATGTAAATAAGGTATTTCTGTTTATTTTTTATACATTTGCAAACATTTCTAAAAACCTGTTTTCCCTTTGTCTTTATGGGGTATTGGGTGTAGATTGATTAGGAATCAGGCTGTAATGTAACAAAATGTGGAAAAGGGAAGGGTCTGAATACTCTCCGAATGCACTGTATTTATCCACCACATGGCACTGTTTGCCCTTTTGTTGATGAGCCAGAAGGGTGGGATGTAAAGGGCTGTATCTAGCACTGTAGTCTATATTTCCCATGTGCTCAGGAAACATTTCCATTCTGAGGAAAATAAAAGGTTTTAAAATATATTATGGTCTGTTTGTCAGGTTTTGGGTACCAGTCGGAGCTGGAGGTGAGAGTGGCGGAAGCTGCCAGGAGGCAATACAACAAGCTCAAGATGCAGACCAAGGCGGAGATCAGACAAACCCTCGACCAGCTACTAGTGGGAGAGTTCATTGTAATAACTTTTGACTTCTTTCCTCTCACACCAGGTGTCATTCTAATGTTGTAGTTGAACTGTGAAGTTGATGATATGATCATTGATCACATAATTGATGATTAATGGTTATTGTATATTGGAAAAATAATTTTCCCCTTTTTTAAGTGTCTGTAATTGGTATATATTAATGTTGTGTGTGACTTTGTACTTTTGCTCTACTTGTCATTACAGGAGAACAGTAAGCGCTGGACTATGAAGTTGGATATCTGTGCACCCCAGGTGATCTTCCCAGATGACTTCCAGTCACAGGACCCCATGTTAGTGGTGGTTGACCTGGGACGGATTCTCCTCACTAACTCACATGGTAAAATTAGCTCACGTCTTCGCACAACACATTTGACTAAGCTGATTCTTTCAAAGGTAGACTAAGCACAGTCTGCAGTCTTGTAACATGGTTGTTGTTGATAAGCAATAAGCAGGAAGTTCTTTCTGTAATTTTTCTTTGTTTATATTGTATTAAAGATATTCTATTTAAAATCTATGTTTTATTTTCTCTTTAAAGATGACACTAAAACAAAGTCGAAGACCACTCAGTCGGAGGGGGAGGAGTATAACAGTGATGAAGAGTACCAGACTCCGCTGGCCACACCCCCAAATTCTCCGCCACCTGAAATGGAGACAGAGTTCAAAGACCAGAACAAGTACCCCCAGCTCGCAAGCCTTAAATCCCCCGAGGGGGTCCAGGCCTTCAGCAGAAACCTCTACGAGAAGTACTCTCTGTCCTTTAAGGACCTGCAGATCATGGTGGGACGCTACAAAGACAACTGGAAGCACCTGCAGGAGAGCGAGGTGGGGCCCACCCACGTGATTGAGAAGTTTAACGTGCTGCTGGAGCTGGAGCAGAGGCTGCGCTACACCTCAGACCCTCAGCTCCCTGGGGCTGTGCTTTCCGGGACCCTGCCAGATCTTAAGGTCCACATCAACCTGGAGAAGATGACCGCCCTCAGGAGCTGCCTGGCCCGACTGGGCAGCCCCGCTGAGGAGGACGAGGGCCAGGAGAAAGCAGAGAGTGCCAAGACTCCTGACCCCTCCAACCTGCGCCATGAGAAGATCTTCCAGAGGGAGGACAGCCAGTGGAAGCTCCAGGGCTCGGCCAAGAACCTTACCCAGAGTGTGATGACACTGGAGCAGCACACGAGGGAGGTCCTGGTGGAGTCACGCCTCCTCCTGGCTGAGTTCAACATCAACTACATGCAGCTGGGCGTGGAGAGCAACGGACGATACATCTCCGTCCTTAAGGTCTTCGGCACCAATGCCCATTTTGTGAAGCGGCCTTACGACGCAGAGGTGTCCCTCACCGTCCATGGCCTGCTGCTGGTGGACACGCTACAGACCTACGGCTCCGACTTTGACCTCCTGGTGGCCTCCCACAAGCACCTGAGCTTCGATGTGCCTACTGGCAGCCTCCGAGAGAGCCAGCCCTCCTCCCCTGCCGGGCCCGAAGGGATGTCGCCTGAGCACCCTGCCCTCCACCGAGACTCCTCCTCTGGGTTACTCTTCGATAGATCTTCCCCGTTCAGCTCCTTCCTCAGAGACCAGGAGGCCCTCATCAAACTGGAGTACCAGTTTGTCAGCTCGGACTGCCCCTCCATGAACCTGGACAGCTCCCTCCAGGTGACCACCATGCAGGTCAACAACCTGGACATCATCCTCAACCCGGAGACCATGGTGGAGCTGCTCAAGTTCCTCCAGAAGTCTTTCCCCAAGGAGGAGAGCCCCTTGGCCCAGCAGCCATCGCCCCTTCCGGTGGGCCAGGGCCAGGAGGGTCAGGAGGAGACCTACCAGTCCACCTACGACCAGAACAAGGAGCTGACTGTGGAGATCCACAGGTTGAACCTGCTGCTGCTGAGGACTGTGGCCACTGGCAGCGTACTGGGCGGAGAGAAGAAAGGCTTGAAGATCGCCACGGCCAGTATCAACGGCACCAAGGTCAACGTGTCCATGGGCAGCCGGCTGGATGTCAATGGCTCGCTGGGCTCTATCCAGCTAGTGGACTTGACCCAGGAGGGCAGCCGGAGCCAGTTTGTGGTCAGCATTGGCAACATAGAAGACGATCCCTCGGCAGCAGGAGGCGTAGCCTTCTTCTGCGGCTCTGAAGGAGCCCCCTCAGAGGCGTTGAACTTCCGACTTCTGGAGCGCTCCCAGGGGGAGTGCTCGTTAACACTGCAGATGGCCTCGCTGCACTACAACCACTCCGCCAAGTTCCTGAAGGAGCTGAGCCTCTCGGCCAACGAGCTGGAGGACAACTTCCGCTCCATGCTCAAGACAGCCGCCACCAAGGTGTCCACGGTGCTGGCAACCAAGACGGCCGAGTACAGCGGCATGGTCTCCCTGTTCGAGACGCCGTCGCGGCGCTCCAGGACCCAGAGCCAGAGCAACTGGAGCAACTACCCGTTTGAGGATGAAGAGGATTTGAGCGCGCAGGAGGAAGAACCCACCATAGACTCGTTTATGGTCAAGCTGATCCTCAATGTCAGCATCGAGTCACCAGTCGTGTCCATTCCCCGTAAACCTGGTCACCCCGAGCTCCTGGTTGGTCACCTGGGGAGTATCACCATCCAGAACTTTGTTGCCGGGCAGGACTCGGAAGGGGAGAGACTACAGGTGCTAGTGAAGGATATCCGGCTCTACTCACTCAATACCAGTCACCTTGTGTTGAGGAAGGTAGCTAGAACTGACAGCAGTTCCTCTAACCAATCCCCTTCTCACAACGGAAATATCAATCAGGACGAGTCACAGTTTACTCGCCATGACTTCTTTGAATATCTGAGTCGGGGAAAAGGTGAGGAGAAATTATTAGAATGGGAAGTGAAGAGTTTCCCCACCATTTCCTTTCAATTGTTTTGCTATATTTAGAGTTACTGTATTGTTGTATTACAGTGTTGGGTTGTTATGATAACTCCCACTTTTCTCTCTCTCTCAGCCTTCCATATTCTGAAAGACACCACCATTCAGTTCACCCTGGAGAAAGTTCCTCCCATTGATGAGGATACCCAGTTCACCTTTCTAACCACAGACGAGCCCTATAACAGCACAGGGTTACTTCGGGTGGAGGGCAAGTTTGTCAATGCAGTACAGGTATATTTTGCTCATATTTGTGACTTACTGCTCATCTCAAATGTATTTTCTTTGCGTCTTTGACTGAATCAAATGACCTGAGTAGAATTAAATGTTTTAAATATTTTTAAATATTTTATGTTGTGCTTTCTATTGCAATGAGGGTAGAGGTTTGCAAATGCATGCAAATGTTTACTGTCTATTTTGTTTTTAGATGATGTTTTGACTTTGTGCTCTCAGGTGTTCCTGGCCAAGCCTGTGTATGAGCAGGTTCTACAGACACTGGATAACCTTACCCTCACTGAGCCCCAGAGAGTGACGCCCAGCCAGCCTCCCACCCCGCCGCCCCCCACCCCCTCCTCCACCAAACCCCACCGCTTCCCAGATCCCCAGGGTGGGCTCTTTGCCCGGGACCCCCCGCTCATCGGCCTCTCCTACGCCTCCCTGTCCAACTCGCTGTCGTCCCCCAAGCCCCTGCAATCCCACAGTCCCCTGATGCAGACGCTCTCCTTCACCCAGGTGAGGGCCACCTTCAGGGTGGCAGAGCTCCAGGTGCAGCTGAGTGCTGACCTCAGCCAGGGTTCCCAGGGGCTGGTCAGCCTGCGCTTCCAGGACCTGGAGGGAGACTTCACCAAAGACCACCCCAACTGCCTGTCTGTCCAGCTCACGTTGCGCTCCCTCCTCATGGAGGACCTCCTGGAGCAGAACCCTGAGTCCAAGTACAAGCACCTAATGGTTTCCAGGGGTGCTCCCAAGCCCTCCACATTCAGCCCCAAGGAATACCTGTCCCAGTCGTGCCCATCGGCCTCCAATGCCCTCTACCCTGAGATGCCTCGCTCGCTGCCCGCCCACATGGAGGAGGCCCAGAACGTCTTCCAGCTGTACCAGAGACACCCCAGCACCCCGTCGGCCGCCAGCCGTAAGAGCGGACCCAAGAAGGACCCTGCCTGCCCCAGCACCCCACCGCCCTCCCCCACCCGCAATACCCCTTCACCCCACCCTCCGCCCTCTGACTTTGACGAGTCTCTTGTTCACATCAACTTGCTGCTGGTGGACCCGCGCCACCCAGAGTTCCAGAGCCGATACGGTGGCGTGGGGCGGAGCATCGACGTGGACTTCAACTGTCTGGATGTGCTGATCACGCTGCAAACATGGGTGGTCATCCTGGACTTCTTCGGGATCGGCTCCACGGCCAACAACCACGCAGTCAAGGTGCCCTCGGCCTTCCCCCAGCAGCCTATGCCGGGACATCCTCTGTTCCAGCCTGGGAACCCACACGAGCTGGGGGACATGTACCCAGACCTCAGCCAGGAGGAAGTTGCTGAGGTGGTCAACACTAAACTGGATCTCAAGGTACAGTACTCACAGCAGCAGCAATGAAGACGCATCGACATGGCTTTTCGGTGATGTAGTGAGAGTTACAAGAAATCTAAATAAATATAGGTGCAATGGTGAGCATGAATACATTTCCTCAATGTATTTAACACCATGTTTTCCTCCTTAGGTCCATGCGCTTGCTCTTGTGCTAAACAAGAAAACCAATGAGCTTGCTAAAGCTAGCGTCTCCAAACTGTCTGCCCACTGGGAAATGATTGGTAGGTAATCAACTTAATGTTGCACTTAGATGTCAACAGTTAAATCATAGCAATTGAAAAAATGGTTGTATGAATATAATACAATATCAATCATGGTACATTCATATGAAGTATTTAAATGATGGTTTGTTGTATCACACTGTTGAAGAACAATGAGTTTGCATCTCATGCAGTGTGATGTCATCCTATATTTCAGATGGCGACCTAGCATTGCAGGGTAGTCTTGGAAGCCTGTCTCTGAGTGACCTGACCCCACATGGTGACCTCTACAGGGAGCGCTTCACCACGCGAGGCGGAGAGGCCCTTGTCTTCAACATACACAAGTAGGCTAGATTTTCTATATACAGGAATCACTTCCCTACAGCTACGTTAGCTTGACAGCTAGCTCTGGTACATAAAACAACTTGTAGGTGGTCTTTGACAAAGAAAACTAATTATAGACCTTCATTGTCTCATTGTTTTAACACTGTGTCTCACTGACTGGTGGTGTCTCTACAGATACGGGGATCCTGACCCCTGGCTTGAGCGGGAGTGTGACATGAAGGTGTCTCTGCAGATGGCCTCGGTGCAGTATGTCCACACGCAGCGCTTCCAGGCCGAGGTAGTGGCCTTCATTCAGCACTTTACTCAGCTGCAGGATGTCCTGGGCAGGCAGAGAGCCGCAATGGAGGGCCAGGCTGTGAGTACGGCCTTCGGGTCCACTCTGCTTTTCAGTTTCAAGCTGTAGTGTTCCTCAAGGCTGTGTCCGTGATCCACTACTGCTGTCATTATATATGCTACCTCTTGGTGATTTGAAAACATTGTCAACTTCACTGCTACTTAGACTATACACAGCTGTACATTTCGATAAAACAAAGCTAATTGAACTGTAGTGTCTACCCTGGCGTTATGGCATTCTGATATACTCCCTGCCAACTAAGATGGCTGCGGGTAGCCCAGGGAGTTGTCACCCTCAGGTTGACCTTGGGTCACCTCAAGACAGTGTGGCCGTCTCTGTTGCTATCAGACTGGACACTGAGCACCATGTCTGGCCTGCTTGTTAAATCCCAACTGACATATGGCACAGGGCAATGCTTTGGACCAGCACACCAGGAGGCATCCAATCTCTCCCAGTCCCAGTTTTGTAATTTATGTGCCTCAATTTGTAACATGTATTTTAGATTCAAATTATCTGAAGAAACAATTTATATATTTTTTTTCTTAAAAGATTCAATTGTAGTTAATGTAATGAATATTTGGATTGTCCTTTAGCACTTTTACACCTGTTCAGCAGAGACCAGTCTGTAGTATTCAATCCCCTATCCATTTGATCCTGGGCAAATACCAGTCTACCTTAATGTCATTAGCAGAAGCTAAAAAAAGACAACCACCCCCTTACTTATCCCTGCCTCCTTCCCCACAGGTTCGTGAGCGACCTCAGCGGGCATCCCGTGTGCTGCTGGACATCGAGGCGGGCGCCCCCGTGCTGCTCATCCCCGAGAGCTCGCGCTCGCCGCGCCTCTTTGTTGCTAACCTGGGCCAGCTGCGCGTCCATAACTCTTTCCTGCCGGCTGGCACCCATGGTACCTTCTCACTCAGAGACAAGGTAGAGAAACTTACCATGGCCCATACCTTTTTCCCCTCTCTGGTGAGTCCTGATAGCGTGTCTACCGGTCGTCCACATCCCTGCTACTGGACTAATATGTTCGTATTTATGAAGCATTTTACATTACTACATGTTTTCATATGACAAATGTGATGCAATGATTTATAACGTTTTATAGGCCTATATGATACCTGTTTGAAATGGCAAAACCCTAAATCCATACTTTGTCATCATCATTGTTTGGCTGCAGAATAGTCGACCACAAACATTCTCCAGTAACAATGCTCATTAGCAAGGGTTGCTTTTTTGATGCCACTTTTCTTCATCCCCCATCAGACTTTGAATGAGGTATGATGTTCGCTGGCGCCTACGTTCTATATTCAGCATTTGTGGTACAATACGTACTTGCATTGTTGTTGTGCGCTCCAGCCTCATGTCTCTACTAGTGATATTCAAATGGAAAATGCTTTATGAATACAGGCCTCTCTGAGTTTTCAATTGAGCATGAGAATGTGGCCACTAGATACTAGCACTGTATGAGGAAATAGTTTGTATACTTAACTCATACTAACTTTAGTTTTTTCTTAACTCTAAAAGTAATGACTGCTTCAGGGGGAGTTTGATGTGGTAGCATACAGTGTTTCATCACCATTTTGTATTTTGTTTTGTGAAGAATTTGATATTGCATGCTAATTCGTACAAGGACCCTTCCCACTACAAGGTACAAGGGCATGTTTTTGGTGTGCTGCTTGGTTTGAGGTGTGAACCGTCTGCCCTCTATCTCAGATGGTTGTTCTGTGGACTTTCAGGGTTAACAGTCTTTGTGTGTTTTCTATCCTGAACCACTTGAATCAATTGCCTGGGTGTTTTTTTAAAATATATTTGTGTTTTCTTGGTGATTTACATAAATGGGCAATCAGCAGATGCTACATACATTTTTGGACTTAAAGTATAAATGTAATTCTATGTACACATTGATTCTTGAAGAATATAACTCATGAATGCGTTATTAGCTTAGTTCAACTGTCGTACCCCATTAGAACCCAAAATATAAGCTTGTTTTTAAATAAAGTAAATGTTTTTAAATAAAGTGAATGTAAAAAAATATATGTATATATATATATATATATATAGCCTCAAAACATGGCTAAAACTATAATTGTGATATCATGGATGGTCAGTCCTTGCATCCATAGCTCTGTCTATGAATTTGAAAGTGGTTGCATTTATCCAGCCCCATCACTCAGCTTTTTATCGAAACAGGGCCAGGGAGGATGCTTTGTTATTGTTTCAACTGCTGATTGCCGCTTTAAAGTGATTTTTCAAATTCACTGTTTAGGCTGGGAAGAGCAATTGCAGCAGTTCCTTCCGACACTATGATAGAGGAACATTAGCTAAGTTGTCGTGCTAATTAGGTTTTGTCAGGTGTGAAATAATAAGAGAACGTTAATGTCAATGGTTCTTTCAGATGTTACAGTGTACGTTCATTAAGCAGTTCATCGTTCAGCACTTGGCTAATCTTTCATCTTGCTTCCTAAGGATCGCGTGAGGGACAGCCAGTCACAGACTGGACCAGCAACGATTAGTGAGGAGGAGGAGGAGTCAACTGAGAAGCCCAAAACCTCCTCTAGCAGCACCTCCACCCCCGCATCCTTTGGTTTCACCCTGGGAAGGCCCCAGGCCCAGCCCGCTGCTGGGAGGATCCCTGGCGAGGATGACCCACCCTTCATACTGGGTGAGCCCAGTGACCACTAAGCGTTATTTAAATGTTGTATGAAGATGTCACGCTAATACTGAAGATGAATATTAGTAGTCGTCTACGTCTTCACAGTCTCAAACTCATATATTCTCTGCAAATGTGTATGAATTGATGTACTTCTCAATAAATAAATACGTGAAATGGATAGTCAGAGTAAGCTTCTTGATGTGTGTGTGTGTTCCCAGAGGATCATGTGTGTCTGCTGGACTGCATAGCCTTGGACCTTCAGGAGATGGACATCTTTGCTGCGGAGCGTCTGCCCTGCCAGCCGTGTGACAGCGCCGCAGGGAAGCAGCCCGACTCAGACCTGGTCTTCCCCTCCTACTCGGTCCGCCGCACCGCCGCATCTCTGCTCAAGGAGCGCTGCCACCTCAAACTTAAAGTGGAGCGCAACCTGGACAGGTGAGCCTAATATGAAAGACGGGCACTAATAGACATTGTTGGGCTTGCTTCAGCAACAACATTACTGTTCTCTTGCTTACATAATTGTTACCCACTGGGTAAAACTTGTGTCATTTCAACCATTTTTGTCTGCGGGGTATTGGATCTCTCAATGAGTTAAACTGACTGTCTTTGTATGTGTTTGTATGTTGCTGGTAACTATTGATTAATAATAGTTGTTCCTGTGTGCTGATAACTTTTCCAAGTGGGACAAAAAAAGATAGTATTGATTGGTTGATTTGACTGAATTATTGATTGATTGACTAGTGCGCTGAGCCATACGGTACCAGACATGTCCATCCACGGCAGCCTGTCCTCGGTACACTGCTCCCTGGACCTGGAGCGCTACCAGCTGATCCGAGGCCTGCTGGACAACAACCTAGGAGAGCCTGTTGAGGAGTTTCTCCGCCCGTACAACCTGCAGGACCCCAGCAACTATGTGAGTGTACACACACACACACACGCATAAACATACTCTCTGCAATGTGGCTGACTGCCAATTATAGACTTTTAATTGACTAACAATGTTCTTCTGAGAGGGATTCTTCTGAGTGACTCCATGTGTGTCCCCAGACGGTGTTGAGTGGTGATGTGTACACCAGCCTGTCCGTCCTGGTGGACATGATGAACGTCAGCCTGGAGTTGCTGGACAGCCCCAATGCCACGGGACAGAAACCATGCTCACTAGCCAGGTTGGTATTAACGCTTCGTTTTGAGCATGAGGAGTTATCAAATGTTTTCTGTGTATTTACTTTTGCCAATTGGTTTGGGTCAATTTCAATTCAGGAAGTAAACGGACAATCCAAATCCGGTGTTCCTCACTGAAGCGCTCCTCTCCTTATCTGCAGGTTTGATTTCATGAAGTCTAAGCTGTTGTTTGAGAGTTTCTCCAACGGCTCCAAGTCGGTGAATCTGGTGTCTCACTCCCTCTTGGCATATGACACCCGTTACACCGGGCCTGGCATGGACGTAGGCAGCAGTGGCAGGGGCAAGCACAATGTCTTCGACTGCATCCTGCAGCCCTCCAAGACGGGAACCAACCGGGCCACACTCCAGCTGGAGCTGCATTACAGGTACAAGACATGTCTGCAGATAACATTTCGAAGTGGTAACATGTATGCAGAAAATAGCAGGGGTCCAAGCACAGAGCCTTGTGAAATGCCAAATACAAAGTCTGTGCCTGTATTGGCAAATCTAAAATGGATACATACGTAGGGTACTACATAGGTAATAAGGTGCCATTTTGGACACGGTCATGGCCCTTTAAAAGCGCTGCTTGGTCAATCCGACGTCTGCATTGGCCGTACAGCATTTACAATGATACGGCCTCTGCAGAAGTCAGGGCATTCATACTTCTTGCGCCTCGCGGAGCAGCTTAGCTCTTGTGATGGAAGTTGTCAAGGAAATGAACTTCTGTTTATATTGGACCTCCCACCCTCACCTACCGTCACCCGACCATGTCAATATGGAGCTATACGGAGCCCTCCGCATTGTTCCAAAATTTGAGAGGGGGACGTCGATGTGGTACGGAGCTCAATTTGGCCTCAGCGTGCCTCCGAAGGCGCCGCGATTGCGTCACACCATCCATGCGGCGCCTCCGACCACATTTTCGGATCAAGCATGAATTGGCTCTTAGGCCTGACGTAGACAGACACACAGACCCACACTTATTAATCATTATCTTCTCCTTTCTCTCCTGTCAGGTCTACTAGAGACTCGTCCTGTTTCACCATTGTCCTCAACAACCTGCGTGTTTTCCTCATCTTTGATTGGCTCCAGCTGGTTCGGGACTTCCTGCGCATGCCCACTGAGAAGGGGGCAGATGGCGCGCCTCGCCAGCGCTGGCCCAGCGGCAGCAGTGACACAGAGACCACGGGTGCCGTCATGCCCAAGACAGTCAAGAGCGGCGTGGTCACCAAGAGGTCCACTGTGCCCGTCATGCAGGATCGGTACCTGGAAGTCAAGATCAACGTGACAGGTGAGGAGCTACAGCAGGCAGACTCCCCTGCCGTAAGTCTCTGTTGTACAATAGAGATTCAGATATTGGCAAGCACGGATATCATTTGAATTGTCTCTCATAGTCGTGATGTTTCTTATGCTGCATTGTCACCACTAGTTAATGACTGTAATCTCAATAATAGACAATGATAATACATAAAATACATGTTTGGTCCAAGGTACTGAGTTTGTGGTGGTTGAGGACTCGTCTTGTCTGGACACCAATGCCGTCATTCTGAAGGGCACCACTGTACTCACCTACAAACCCCGTCTGCTGGACAGACCATTCTCTGGCAGCCTGGCCGGCATCGAGGTGACTGACCACTACTTTCACAACTATGTCCTGAAACCACTGGACTACTAACTCAATACAGAGCCCTATGTCAGTTTGAGTTAGACCCATATTCAAATTGACACAAACTATGTTCCATAGAGTTAGAGGGTACAGAAGCTGTCACAGAAGTGATCATGTCAAAGATAGGGGATGCGCACTCTTTCCAACTCTTACGCTCTACACAAGGCTGTTTTGTCATGTTGGTGTCTTCCTGTCCATGTCCAGGTGTTCTCCTGTCGGCTTGGCAGTGAGCAGGAGACAGCCCTGTCCATCATCGACCCTGTCAACGTGCAGGTGGAGCTGTGTGGCAGTCCCACCTACCAGAGCAGCTCTGGCCTGCTAGACGCCTTCAACATGGCAGACTTCCCGCCTCTACTGGAGGTCAGGGTTCAGTCAGGGGTGGGGATGGGGGGGGTAATGTTCACTAGGTACCAAATGGGAGAACACATTTGCTGAAAGTCCATTGAAAGCACCTGTTTTTATTCTCTGTTTTGACACATTTTGTACTGTTTCATGCCTACTTACTGAACGTAACCCAGGTTTATTGGAGAAAAAAAAACACAATTTTGTGATTAGAACACTTTCTGTGATCATGCAAAATATCAATGGGTCTCTGTTGTCCTCACAGATCCAGTTCCCTGCTTTGGACATCCGGCTTTCTTACAACGATGTTCAGCTCTTCTTGGCTATCGCCAAATCCATCCCCACCGCAGGCTCTCCCGGGCCTAGCGACACTGCCGAAGGCACCCAGGCCCTTGTAGTACCATCCACAGCCAACCAGGACCCCTCTAGCACCCAGAAAGACAACTTCAGGCAAAAGACCCAGGCCCTGCTAGGTATGTCACCTCAGAGGCCTACAGGGGTGTAGTTGAGTTATATGGTGAATAGGGTTTACGTAGCTATTATGTTAGAATAGTCATGTTAGCATTTATTTTTCTTTACCACTGGCTCTGTTATTGTTCCTGACCCATGAGTGTTGACCTCACAAGCTGTAATAACTCAGGTATAATAATAAAAGATACGTAGCACAGCTTGTTACCATAACCCTGGTATGATGTGATATGTTTTGTCTTCAGAGGGCCAGTTGACTCGGCTACAGGATCTAGGCTTCAGGAAGGAGGACTGCAAACGAGCCCTGATCCAGAGCAAAGGTGAGGAGGCTCTAGCTACAATTTTCTAACAATGCCACATCTCCTCCCACTAGGAATGGAATGTGGCCACGCTTTTCATACACGGTATGGACTTGACCACCTTGTCTGTCCCCTCCCAGGCCAACTGGACCAGGCTGCCACATGGCTGCTGGAGAATGCAGAGACCATGGTGGGTCAGGCCCGGGGCAGAGCAGACCCGGACTCGGCCAGCCACTCGTCGCACCCTTTGTCCGGTGTGGAGGTCAAGGCGGAGAGCGTGTGTATCTGCTTCATTGACGACTGTCTCGACTGTGATGTCCCGCTGGCTGAGTTCACTTTCTCTCGTCAGTTTGAGCGCCTTGCTCTTCATATATGTGGAAGGAAATCCCCTTTTCATGTAATATCCACTGTGTGTTTTGGGAGTTTGGATGAAAGCAACAGACAGAAGCTGGAACATTCACCTTCCTGAAAACTTGTTCTATAGCTACTAAATATTCAGATACCATGCATACTGATAGTGTGTGTAATATAATGTTAGTGGTACGTACTATAGTCAGTGTTAATACTATAACATAACAACAATGTAATATCACCTGAGAGCTCATTATCCTTTTAACTCCCATGGCAGGGCTGTATGTGCTGCAGCGGATCGGCTCGACCCAGGAGGGCAACGGCAGCTTTACTTTGTCAGGGGACTACTACAACAGAGAACTGTCAGGTGAGCTGCTGGAGATGAACATCCGGGGGCCAGTCAGTCACAACGTTTAGCTGTAACCCAGAGCCAAATGATCCTGTAATGATCTGAACCACTGTTCCATTGTATGTTTCTCTCTGTTCCTATCCATTTCTCTGTGTTTATGCCCATGTTCATGTTCACGTGTGTGTCAGGTTGGGAGCCCTTCATCGAGCCCTGGCCCTGTTTCCTGACTTGGCAGCAGCAGGCTGCAGGGCGCCTCCACCCACCTCGCCTCAAGATGGGTATCCGTGCCAAGCAGAGACTGGATGTCAACATCACCTCTGTCCTCCTGGGTATGACCTGCACTGCCCACTATTTGGACACGGGATGCATTTGACATGGCACCCTATTCCCTACGTCGTGCACTACTTTTGACAGGGTCCCACAGGTCTCTGGTCTAAAGTAATGCGCTATGTAATGAAAGGGTGCCTTTTTGGATGTGTCTGACTTCTTCACACCATGTTTAACTAAAGGGTTTTAGCCCTGGATATATACCGAACAAAAATATAAACGCAACATGTAAAGTTTTGGTCCCATGTTTAAAAGATCAAAAAACGTATTTCTCTCAAATTTTGTGCACACATTTGTTTTTGTCTCTGTTAGTGAGCATTTTCCTTTGCCAAGACAATCCATCCACCTGACAGGTGTGGCATATCAAGAAACTGATTAAAACTGCATGATCATTCATTACACACGTGCACCTTTTGCTGGGGACAATAAATGGCCACTAAAATGTGCAATTTTGTCACACAACACAATGCCACAGATGTCTCAAGTTTTGAGGGAGCGTGCAATTGGGATGCTGATTGCAGGATTTGTTCACCAGAGCTGTTGCCAGAGAATTGAATGTTAATTTCTCTATCATAAGCTGCCTACAATGTTTTGGAGAATTTCACAGTAATTCCAACTGGCCTCACAACTGCAGACCACGTGTGACCATGCCAGCCCAGAACCTCCACATCTGGCTTCTTCACCTGCGGGATTGTCTGAGACCAGCCACCCAGACAGCTGATGCACAGCCAAGACTTTCTGCACAAACTCTCAGGGAATCTCATCTGTGTGCTCAGCGTCCTGATCAGGGTCTTGACCTGACTGAAGTTCGGTGTTGTATCTGACTTCACCTTTGATGGACACTGGCACGCTGGAGAAGTGTGCTCTTCACAGATGAATCCCGGTTTCAACTGTACTGGGCAGATGGCAGACGGTGCATATGGGACAACATTCCACAGGCCACAATCAACAGCCTGGTCAGCTCTGCGAAGGAGATGTGTCGTGCTGCATGAGGCAAATGGTGGTCACACCAGATAACTGACTGGTTTTCTGATCCACACCCCTACTTATTTTTATTTTTTTTATCTGTGACCAACATGCGTATCTGTATTCCAATATGAAGCGTACCTCAGTAAAATCTTTTCAATTGTTGCATGTTGCGTTGATATTTTTGTTCAGTGTATTTAAGCCAGAGACCGAGTGGTCTGTAATGGTGGCCTTGAATGGATTTGAGTGTCCTCCTCACCTTGCTACCACACTCTCCTGGCCACACAGAGCAGTACAGCCTCACCAAGAGCTCCTGGCTGGCTGACTACTGCAAGGAAGAGGAGCAGCAGCCACCCCAGGCATCGGCAGCCCTATCCTGGATGGGTTCCTCAGTGGACCCCCCCTGTTTCGGACAGAGTGAGTACTGTTTCCTCTAAGTTTACTCTCTCACACACACACACACATCATTCACACAGCTGACATACTCTATAACATCTGTACAGTTACATATGAAACCACATACTGGTATGCACACATACGCGTATCACTTGTTATGGGCTAGAAATAGCCACAGTAGAAAAAAGTAGGGCCCTCAATTGCTCCAGCACATATCAAACGCTAGTGAGTAGTGACGACAATCTTATTGAATATACTGTAAATATGTGTTGGAGTATTTGATTGTGTGGTTCCCAATTTATTCTGTAATAATGTTTAGGTAGTACCAGAATATCTTTGCTACTGTATCACATGTCATTATGTGCAGATTAAGATTACACTGATTGAGAGGGACTTTTTGACAATGCAAAAAACTTTACACATGCTTTGGAAACCTGCCTGAATAATCACTGCCTTCGCATGGTTATTGCACAATTGGAGAGTTTGAAGAAAATGTTGCCACAAGTGTTGGGAATGAATGTCTACTAACATGAACACAGTTCCTTTGCCTTGTCAAATGGTGTATTAAGAGTTAAGACTCACTCCATGTTTCTATCAAAACATTTGAACTCTTTACTTGAACCCTCCGCCCTAGGCCTAGATAAGTCTATCGTGTCTAAATCATGCTAACTAGTTGTAAAGACTGTTTACCACATGTTTTATCGCCATATTATGACAGTGTTGTACTGTAGGCCTTAGGGTGGGAGGGTTAGGATTTTATTGAGCTCAGATCCAGGTCTATTGATTGGTGTTATGACCCCATAATATAAAATAAAACACACTTGGTCATGGTGGGTAAAAAAAAAAAATCCTCCCATCCTGACCTTTGTCTTCTCTCCTGACCCCTTGCATGTCTCTCTCCTCTCTGTGGTAACTGTCTCTCTCTGCTGTCAGGTGTCCCTCTTGCCCACCTTAGAACTAGGAGTACAGCCAGCTTGACTTGCCTTGAGCAGCAGATTCTCTCCAGAGGTACAGTCTAAAGACCATAGATCAGATAGGCAGCAGTTGGCCTCCACCAAGGAAATAGAATTACTAGATTGGGGATCCTTAAGTAGAATGGGTGGATCGGTGGTCAGAAGCGATATTTGTAATTCTATTTCTATGGTCTCCAAACCATGGGGTCATCATCGCTATCCTTACTTAAGTGCAACGTTAATGCAAAGGGACTCAGTTGGTAGAGCATGGCGCTTGCAATGCCAGGGTTGTGGGTTTGAGTCCCACGGGGGGACCAGTAGAAAATAAAACTATGAAAATGCATACACTTACTCTATTGTAAATCGCTCTGGATTAAAGCATCTGCTAAATTACTAAAATGGAAATGTAGAGTGCTTTGAGTAACACGAATGTTTCACTATCTTGTAACAATATTGGCAAATTTGTCCAAAGTTAAACTAATGTCAGTATAATCAGCGTCTTCAGAGATCGTATTTAATTGATCCATAATCCAACAATGATTTTGGGAAACCAATAGCTTGGATGCTAACGATGCACTTTTAAGTAGGATTTACCGATGAAGGTGACACCCCCCCATGTTAGAACAGAGCCATTGTGTCTCGTCCCAGAGTCATGTTAGATTAGTAGCATATTCTCAGTGTCACACTTTCCTTTGTGTATTCTCTCTCTGTCTCATGTTGTCTCACCTCCCCCATTCAATGTCAATCTATAGAAATCCAATCCATTGTGGTTGTTGTTTACTATTATTATTTACCTCTGAGTAACCAAGCTTAAAAGAGCATGCTCTGTCAATGTGAACTGTTGTTGTATCTCATCTGTGCATCCTCCTCCCATCTTTATTTGAATGAGCATTGTGGTGGTAGGTATGGTCATGTTGTTAGCCTACCACCGTGGAACCATCTGTATAACACATGATTGAAAACTGACATTCGGAAATCCATGCTGCCATTTGGAATGGATTAATGATGTTGTGCATTAACTTTGGAAGCATCCAATGAATGGCATTTTGATGTGGATGTCTGTATTTCATTTTTTTAAAGCCATTGTTTTTGTCATTGTTTTATATCATTTCAAATGCAATAGACGGAAATTCAAAAACATTCCATGAAAAATATATGTTTTATATTCCAGAGAGCCCAATATATTCTTTAATATATTGAATATATTTTTTAAGTAACTGTGAGGAAAGTGGTTGACAGTTTGAAGTTAGTTATAGGGGCCGTTCCTTAGTAAAGAATACCTCTCATGTCTTGGTCTGTCCTTGCCTGCTTTATAGCCGACGTGAAGCTGTCCAAGCGGAGGCAGCCGTTTGTACCCTACGCCTTGCGCAATCACACGGGATGTACCATGTGGTTCGCCACCCTCACCACCACCCCTACAAGGTCAGTGGAGTAGAGTCTTCCCATTGATAATGGCATATTGCTGAGTCTACCTTCAAAAATGTGCAGCCTAGGCATTCTGCATTTTGTTGCGCCTTCCTGAATCATTGCATGTTGGTAACCAGAGTGCTCCATATGCCCACAGGGTGGCGCTGTCTCACAGTGGCAGTGCAGACTCCATATCCCACGTGCACGGCCCAGGCACAGATGACACCCACAATGTCAGCCAGTGGCGAGAGGTGCTGCCCGGAGAGGAGATTCCCTTTGAATTTGAAGCTCGAGAGAAACTCAGGCATAGGTATGGTTTCTGGTGCGTCACCGTTATTTTCGTATAGGGATTAAGACCTAAAAGGAAGTACAAAAAAGTTCAAGGACAAAAGTGAATAAGACTTTAAACTGGTGATCACACACCGATTCATAGCTATGAATGCCAATCTGGGGAACTACCTTGCACTGACTATAATCCCTCCGGATAAGAGCGTCTGCTAAATGATTAAAATGTCAAAATCAATACAAACTGAGATCTGTGTATTCTGAACTGTTGGTTATTGTGTTTCTCTGCAGACACACTCATGAGCTGAAGTTACATCAGCTGTTGGTGCGTGTGGGGGGCTGGGAGCAGGTCAAACCCGTGTCCGTGGACAAAGTGGGTGTGTTCTTCCGCTACGCCGCCCCCGACCGCAACAACCCCTCTAACACAGTGAGTCTTCAGATCAAAGGTCAAGAGCGGTGGTCTTACTTGGCTATTAAATAAACTAAAGCTTGGAATAAAGCTTGGAGTATAGTTTACTCCAACACTGCTCTCACATGTTTCCTATATGTCATTAGAATTATGCTGCTTTGTGCTTATTGTTTGTGATATTTCTTTACATTTTCTAGGTGGGCAGCCCTGTCAGCAGGACCAACATCATACACCCTCATGTCTATGTAGGTGTGCTTTCAATCACACTTCTATAAGCCAGTGCTTTTCCCCTTTTATTCCCTGTTAGGATATGTCTGTGGTTTTAGGCTCTGATATGTCTGTGGTTTTAGGCTCTGATATGTCTGTGGTTCTAGGCTCTGGTATGTCTGTGGTGCTAGGCTCTGATACGTCTGTGGTTGTAGTTCTCAGCTCTGCCGCCAGTGCGAGTGGTCTTTTCTATCACCATGGAGGGTAGTGCCCGGAAGGTGATCACAGTCCGTTCAGCCCTCATGGTCAAGAACCGCCTGGAAGTCCCCATGGAGGTGCGGCTGGACAGCCCCTCAGCACCAGACAGTGAGTCACCCCAATGATACATCATGGTTCACCCTCACACTGGGAAATACTCAACAGGGGGCGCCATTTCCCATGCAAAAAAAACACTGAACAGTGAAAAGAATTGACATGAAGATTAGACTATTTATTGGTTAAAGAAGGAATATAAGTATCTCAAACTGTTGGTTCAGAGCCTGTGGTGCTGCCGCCCATCCTGCCCGGCGAGGCCCTGGCGGTGCCCCTCCATCTGACGTCGTGGCGGCTGCAGGCGCGGCCCAAAGGCCTGGGCCTGTTCTTCTGCAAGGTGCCCATCCATTGGACCAGCGTGGAAAGACCCGGCGAGGTCAAGAGCAGCAAGAGGGAGTGCCAGTCGGCCGACTTTGAGGACCACCTCAAACGGAGCTTCAGGTAAAATTCCAGTTCAGTACACACAGTCTGAGTCGGCTCAGTCCAGAAATAAATCCAACCAATCATACCAAATCATGTATTTATTTCTAGTCTAACCCCACCCTGGTGTTGATAGAATTTGTCTCCCAAGTTTACACTACTTGTTTAAGCCACAAGCGCATGCTATTGGCATATCAGCCCTCAGGCTAAATATAGAACATTCTTTATTTTCTTACATGGGATACCTTCTCAATTACTCTCTTCCTCTCCCATCTCGCCTCTTCTCTCCTGCCCTCTGTTAGGTTCTGCGTGGTGATCAAGAAAGAGAACTACCCAGACCAGCAGCCTGCCAAGACCGTATCGGGTTCCGGCAGCTCCAAGCAGATCTACTGGCAGCCAGGCCACACCATCTACCTGCTGCCCACGCTTGTGCTGGCCAACCTGCTGCCCTGCGACCTCAACTACTACATCAAGGGCACGTCCATCAAGGGCTCCCTGAAGCCGGGCAAGGAGGCTGTGCTGCATGCTGCAGACACCTCCCAGAACATGGAGCTAGGTCAGAGTCCCACTGCTGTCATTCTCATCTAAATACCTCTCCACCTATTAAGAATCTCAATGTTCTTGACCTGGAAATAATACTATATCATAGCCATGTAATCTAGGTATACGAGGGCCATGGTCCTGGACTTTTTGTGGGCCAAGCCTCAGAGGCGGAAACACCAAGGACTAGTGTAAAATCCCATAGTGGAAATGCACAATTGATGTAATGATAATATACAGTGCATTCTGAATGTTTTCAGACCCCTGACCTTTTCCATATTTTGTTACGTTACAGCCTTATTCTAAAATGGATTATATAGTTTTTTCCCCTCATCAATCTATGCACAATACCCCATAATGACAAAGCAAAAAACAAGTTTTTAGAAATTTTTGCAAATTTAGAATGGAAATAGTACATTTACATAAGTATTCAGACCCTTTACTCAGTACTTTGTTGAAGCACCTTTGGCAGTGATTACAGCCTCGAGTCTTCTTGGGTATGACGCTACAATCTTGGCACTCCTGTATTTGGGGAGTTTCTCCCGTTCTTCTCTGCAGATCCTCTCAAGCTCTGTCAGCTTGGATGGGAGTGTCACTGCACAGCTATTTTCAGGTCTCTCCAGAGATGTTTGATCGAGTTCAAGTCTAGGCTCTAGCTGGGCGACTCAAGGACATTGAGACTTGTCCCGAAGCGACTCCTGCGTTGTCTTGGCTGTGTGCTTAGGGTTGTTGTCCTGTTGGAAGGTGAACCGTCGCCCCAGTCTGTGGTCCTGAGCGCTCTGGAGCAGGTTTTCATTAAGGATCTTTCTGTACATTGCTCCATTCATCTTTCCCTCAATCCTGACCAGTCTCTCAGGCCCTGCCGCCGAAAAACATCGCCACAGCATGGTGCTGCCACCACCATGCTTCACCGTAGGGGTGGTTCCAGGTTTCCTCCAGATGTGACGCATGGCATTCAGGCCAAAGAGTTCAATATTGGATTCATCAGACCAGAGAATCTTGTTTCTCATGGTCTGAGAGTCTTTAGGTGCCTTTTTGGCTTCCATCTGGCCACTGATTTGTTTAATCCATTTTAGAATAAGGCTGTAACAAAATGTGGAAAAAGTCAAGGGGTCTGAATACTTTCCAAAGGCACTGTATCTAGTATGTGTAGTGCCTTGAAAAGCATTCACCCCCTTGTTGGCTTTTTATATTTTGTTGCCTACAGCCTGAAATCACACATTAGACTTTTTCATTGAACTGTACAGCCTACTCCACACTTTTTCACCCTGACCATGTCTGTACCCTCCTCCTCCCACTAGGGGTGCTGCTAGAGAACTTCTCTGTGTGTAAGGAGCTGCTGATTCCCCCTGGTACCCAGAACTATGTGGTGCGCATGCGGCTGTATGATGCCAACAAGCGCCTGCTCTGTCTCACCATACGCATCATCCTGCGGGCACAGGGGGCGCTCAAGATCCTCATCTCAGCACCCTACTGGCTCATCAACAAGACCGGTGCTTACTCTATCCCTCCTCATAAACAGAACACACACACATACACACACACACACATACAGACACACACACACACAAACACACACACACAGTGAATAGAATTAAAATAAGTATTGACCTTTTGACGGTTCTGACTGTTTTCTTCCCCTCAGGTCTGCCGTTGATCTTCCGTCAGGACAATGGGAAGACGGATGCAGGCGGTCAGTTTGAGGAGCACGAGTTAGCCAGGAGTCTCAGCCCCTTGCTCTTCTGTTACACTGACAAGGAGCAGCCAGCCATGTGAGTGTGCTGTAGGGCCTGGTTCCACTTCTGATTCTAGACACTATCCCTTTTATTGTTCACATGTATAATTGGAGCAGTGTTGCACAGTTTAGTAATACTACTGTAAAACCATCATTTGAACAAATGTTCAATATACAATTATTTCAGTAGCGGTGATATCTAAAAGTCTAAAAGCACTTTGCGTTTGCGGTGAGGAAAACATGTTACTGCACAGTGTAGCTATATATATGTATGTGTATATATATATACATATGTATGTGTGTGTGTATATATATATATATATATATATATATACGTATGTGTATATATATACGTATGTGTGTGTGTGTGTATATATATATATATATGTATGTATGTATGTATATTATATATATATATATATGTGTATGTATATGTATGTATATGTATGTATATGTATATATATATGTATATGTATATATATATGTATATATATATGTATGTATGTATATGTGTGTATGTGTATATATATATACATATATATATATATATGTATGTGTGTATGTATGTATGTATGTATGTATATATATGTATATAGTATATCTAGTTTTCTCAAGGGAGATCCTCTCCAGTGGCTGCACTGCGAGCTCTGTCCATAATGTGCATTTCTGTGTATACGTTTGCATCGTCTGTCTGTCTGTCGAGAGACATTGCAGAAGGATGGTAGGCTATATATTGATAGACAACACATTAGCAGCTAGAAATCAAACTATAAACTAGTTAGCTAATAGTTAACTAATTAGCTAATTAACCATGTATTAATTCACATCCTAAAAAAACAACTAAGTTGAGCTTCCACCATGTTGCTTCCACAATTCCGGTTTTCTTATGTCTCCATTTTTCTCAGGTGCACTATGCGGATAGGGAAAGGGATCCATCCGGACGGGGTTCCCGGTTGGTGCCAGGGCTTTTCCCTGGACGGTGGGAGTGGAGTCAGGGCGGTGAAGGTCATCCAGCATGGGAATAGACCTGGACTCATCTACAACATAGGCAAGTAGCCTAACAACAACCGCAAGTAGCCTAACAACAACCGCAAGTAGCCTAACAACAACCGCAAGTAGCCTAACAACAACACCTCACTAATGGTTAACCTTGGGCATCGGTGCCCATTTGTTGCCCTTGTCTATTATATAGCCTGTCGCAGCCCTGAAATATGCTGCTTTGTGTTTTCACACAGGCATCAACGTTCGTAAAGGCAAGGGCCGCTACAGAGACACCCACATCGTGACCTTTGCCCCTCGGTACCTGCTGGACAACCGCTCCACCCACAAACTGGCCTTCTCCCAGAGGGAGTTTGCCAGGGGTAAGGTGAGTGACTGACAGTGCAAAGACAGGAATTAGACACATCCAAAGGGACAACACAAAGCAATGAAAAGAAAGCAGATTTCCGCTGTTTTAGGACTCAAACATGATCTTTATTGGAGCTAGTCATAGAGCAGCAATGCTTCATGATCAGGACCATGTCAACAACCCTTATTGTTGTTGTATGACTCCAGGGAACAGTGAACCCAGAGGGCTACATCTCCACCCTGCCGGGTTCCAGTGTGGTCTTCCACTGGCCCAGGAATGACTACGACCAGCTTCTGTGTGTGCGCCTCATGGACACCCAAAACTGCACCTGGTCCGGAGGCTTCGAGGTCAACAAGCCCAAGTCCTTCCATGTCAACATGAGGTAAAAGACTGTAGGACTATCTGAGAAAACGGCTATACTGTCATACATAAAAAATGGTGCTCATTGTGAAAATACAGTAAGAACAAATCCCTGGCACCATAGCTGCTCCAAAGGCTTTAAAAATGCAATATGTAACTTAATATTACAATATTTTTGGTTATGGAAAATATATTTCACAGTGGTTTAGATTAGGGATGCAGCGATATGACATTTTTGATACCGATATCTGATATTTTCCTTGCCAAAATACCTGATTCCGATAACCAATATTTAAAATTTTAGCGGCATTTTAAGCATTCTAGTACAGTTAAATAGTTGAAACACACACTGACCAAAAAGTTATGTTGTTGGCATTTACGTATGTCCCCATTACCAGTAAAACAATCAAAATCTATTTCTTTCACTTAACTTTCTGTGCTGTTTCGTTGTTCATTTGTTCAGTCTCAACCAGGATTTCATCATACATGTCAAGCAGTGAAGTTTCAGCTATGTCTGTCCGTGGCCTCTTCCTCGGTGCGCACTGTCACTGTGTCCGTATACATCTTGTCCAGCTGTGTCTGTAACATTTCACATAAACCCTGTTTCTTGTCTGCATTGAAGTAGCGGTCCTTGTACCTAGCATCGAGCATGGTGGCGTCACCGTAAAGAGGCTCAGAGTGAATGCCACTGAATCGCTTGTTCACAGCCTCTAGTAGAGTACTTTTCCGAGTTGACCCGACGGCATGTGTCAGCAGTTTTGTTGAGCAGGCGTTTCAATGCCATGACAGAGTGTATCACTTCTGCTGCAGGCACAGTTAATGGGCTTATTTCTCGAGTCAGTTGTTTAAATGGAGCTAGGAATGTTCATGTTTCAAACATGTTCTCAAATGCCATTGAAATGGCAGCAGCGGTATGAGAACCAGCACATTCTTGAGCATGTAATACGGCTTTCCTCAGTACCAAATCCTTGTGGGCCCACTGTGCTGTCAGACTCATAATGATCATGGGGCTGACATTGCTGTTCCAAATGCCAGTCGTGAAGCTAATAGCAGTGGTGCCCATAGCAAGTAGCTCATTAATGTGAGTTTCAACAATACTGTATAACTCCGGTAGGGCAACATCTGAATAATAGCGTCTTCTTGGTAGTGTGTACCAGTGCTCGACCAGTCGGCCAAAGCCAACGTCATCCACGACAGAGAACGGTTGTCAAGGGCAATGAATTCCATTATCTTGGAGTTAATGGATTTCGCCTTTTGAGTTGTCTCACTGAAATGTTCTTACTCTTTCAAATGGCTTGTTGACTGTTCGAGCCACACAGCAGACATTGTGGGCTAGGTTAGGAATGCTGTGTAGCGCTGTATATTTTTATGCTCTTGTTCTGTGTAGCGCTGTGTTTTTTTATGCTTTTCTGTTTAGCGCTGTATTTTTTTAATGCTTTTGTTCTGTGTAGGGAACAACGTCAGCTTTGACACCGGTTTTGCACAACGGTGTTAAACTAGACAACGGGTCGATGTTGGCATTTTTAGCTAATACCGTCCGATTACACCTGAAACTCAGGTGTAAGACCACAGAGATAGCCAACTTTATAATGCCATACCCAACTCATTATAATGGTTAAGTATTACAGAAAATGCCTCTACTGTAGTTGTGCTGTATTATGTTGTTTCCACGACAGAGACACACTGGGCAACTGTTTCTTCCTGCGAGCTGAGATCACACTGAAGGGAGCCACCTATCAGATCTGCTTCAGCGACACCGACCAACTACCACCGCCGTTCCGCATCGACAACATCTCGGAGGTACAGTACTGGAGATGTCTGCAGGGGCGAACTCTCATATCACTGTTTCTCTCAGCGCCATAGATGTAGATACAGAGATTGGGAAACTAATCATGTTGGAGCCAAACAGTCAAATAAAACATTGGAGTTTGCATTGTTACTGGCATGCTGTTATTGGTGAATTTTGTGTGCCAAAATGGCGCCCATAATCTTATTGAGATTCTAAGTCTCAAACTGAGTTTGTTTACTGCAGGTCCCCATCCAGTTCTGGCAGCACGGGGTGGCAAACATCCGGCTTCACACGGAGGTGAAGGCGGGATCAGTGCTGGACTTTGCTTGTGACGAGCCCACCCTGCCCCCCTACCTCACCCTCATCGTGAAGGGTGCCGGCTCGTCCGAGGTCACCGCTGATATGAACTTCTTCCGGGAGTACAACAAACTCTACTACGAGAACTTCATCTACATCGCTGCCACATACACTTTTTCTCAGTGAGTATGAGAGAGACGGAGGATGGACAGGCATAGTTCAGAACCAGGGTCAGGTTCATTTGGTACCAAACGGACGAAAACAGACAAACAGGAAGGGACTACTTGGACTTGTCCAATAAAAATCTCATGTTTTTCGTTGTACAGTGTTTTGCTACGGTATGCTCTAATGAACCCAGACATAAACGCTGACTCATGTTGTGTTTCTACAGGGATGCAGGGAAGAGGCCGGTGGGGAAAAAACGGGTGGTGGCAGGTGCTGAACTGGTGCTGGATGTGGAGACCAAGACCCAGAGAGTCGTCCTCAAGAAAAAGGTACAACCATTATAGCAAATACACCTTAAAACGTAGCAGTGTTTATGCTTCAAATGTCAGCTACATCACCCATTATGTTGTATGACTGGGACATTGTATGACTGGGACAGAACTCTCCATTGGGTTTCATAGAACTTTCAGTAGTGAAGTGATCACTTGAAACCCATGAATGAAAAGGCTTTAAGACAGTTTACAGACTATTTTTCCAACTCCAAAATAACAATATTCCAAACTTCAGGAGCCGGGGAAGCGTTCCCAGCTGTGGCGGATGACGGGAACAGGAATGCTATGTCACGAAGGCTCCTCCCCTCCACAGAGCAAGCCTGCTCAGCCACGCCCCCTGGAATCCTCCCTGGTGCTGGACATCGCAGGGTTGGCAGCGGTCACCGACAATCAGTCAGTCACTGCTTCCCTGACTCAAAAATATTCTTATGTGTGGTTTCATCTTTATAGTATATGCCTGTATCTACACTGAATACAAATACAAAATATACAGTATAAACACAACATGTAAGGTGTGAGCTGAAATGAAAGATCCCAGAAATGTTCCATACACACAAAAGGCTTATGTCTCTCAAATTTTGTGCACACGTGTTTACATTAGGGATGCACCGATATTACATTTTTGCCCGATACCGATATTTTCCTTGACTCAGCATGCTCATGTGGCTGACATCGCTGGTCCAAATTGCAGTCGTGAAGCTAATAGCAGGGTAGCTCACGGATGTGCGTTTCAACAATACTGTGTAATTCTGGTAGGGCAACATCTGAGCTCGAGGTGCTCGACCAGTTGGCAAAAGCCAACATCATCCACGACAGAGAACGGTTGATTGTCAAGGGCAATGAATGCCATTATCTTGGCGTTAATGGATTTTGCCTTTGAGTTGTCTCGCTGAAATGTTCTAACTTTTTCAAATGACTGCTCGACTTGAACTTGTTTAGTTGTTGGCGCTGTATTTTTCGTAGCGTCGTTACGCCATCTACCTACGTTATATAGGTATGCATGTCAGCTTTGACATCGGTTTTGCACATTGGGCCAATGCCGACATTGGCATTTTTAGCTAATATCGTCCGATTCCGACATGCTTACCGATATATTGTGCATCCCTAGTTTACATCCCTGAGCATTTCTCCTTTGCCAAGACAATCCATCCACCTGACAGGTGTGGCATATCAAGAAGCTGATTAAACAGCATGATCATTACACAGGTGTGCCACTCTGAAATGTGCAGTTTTGTCACACAACACAATGCCACAGATACAGTTTTTTTGTCTGTCATAGTTGAAGTGTACATATGATGAAAATTACAGGCCTCTCTCATCTTTTTAAGTGGGAGAACTTGCACAATTGGTGGCTGACTAAATACTTTTTTGCCCCACTATCTCAAGTTTTGAGGGAACGTGCAATTGGCATGCTGACTGCAGGAATGTCCACCGGAGCTGTTGCCAGAGAATTGAATGTTCATTTCTCTACCATAAGCCGCCGCCAACGTTGTTTTAAAGAATTTGGCAGAATGTCCAACTGGCTACACAACTGCAGACCACGTGCATGGCGTTGTGTGGGCGAGCGGTTTGCTGATGTCAACGTTGTGAACAGAGTGCCACATGGTGGCGATTGGGTTATGGTATGGGCAGGCATAAGCTACGGACAACGAACACAATTATATGTTATTTTTGGCAGTTTGAATGCACAGAGATACCGTGATGACATCCTGAGGCCCATTGTCGTGCCATTCATCTGTCGTCATCACCTCATGTTTCAGCATGATAATGCATGGCCCCATGTCGCATGCATCTGCACACAATTCCTGGAAGCTGAAAATGTCCCAGTTCTTCCATGGCCTGCATACTCACGAGACATGTCACTCATTGAGCATGTTTGGGATTCTCCGGATCGATGTGTACGACACTGTGTTCCAGTTCCTGCCAATATCCAGCAACTTCACACAGCCATTGAAGAGGAGTGGGACAACACAGGCCGTAATCAACAGCCTAATCAACTCTATGCGAAGGAGATGTGTTGCGCTACATGAGGCAAATGGTGGTTACACCAGATACTGACTGGTTTTCTGATCCACGCCCAAGCCTGTTGGGGTAACCGTATTACCGCCACACTGGCGGTCACGAGTCATGAAGGCAGTCAAATTCCACATGACCGTTTAGTCACAGTAATTAGGCTTCTCCAAGCACTGATGCTCCTGCTGGTCATTAGTAGCCTACCAAACTTGATAACTGCCTGGTACTCAGCACTCTATTGACCCTCTAATCACTCTGACATCAATGCAAATGTAATCGGAAATCTTATCAAACACTTCATGAGAGTCCATGAGCTCATGTTGCGCAACATTTCTATAGGCTATGCATATAGAGGAGGATCCCATCAGCTTTCTATAGGCTAGGCCTACTATATTTATTTATTTCCTAATATTAAGCACATTGCTTATATTTACAACAGAAGTATAGCCTACCTGGCTGGCATGAAAATGAACCTTGGGAAAAGCGTCTTCCATTTGCTATTTAAGTGCATATTGTAGATGACGTGTTTTGATAATGGCGTTTTCCCGCTAATGGAATATTTTGCACTTATAGCCTACTGCCATGTGTGCCTTGCTGCGCTTATAATGTGAAGAAATAGCCCTATAGTTTATCAACATTTTAATCTAAACGTTCTGATCTGTTGTCAGCCACATTGCGTAAAAAGTTTTTTAGATGCTTGTGGCTGTATTAATTTGGGATCTATTGCATCCCATATCTGTCCCAGACCATGTTTGGAATATTTATTTCTTGCATAGAATAGGTTGACTTTTTATTATAGGAGATAGTAGATTGACATAGGCTAGTGCTTTTCGTTCGGCCTACTCATCTTGTTGGCTGACGAAAAGTAATGTGGACAGTTCTTCCAATATCTTCAATATGCACCTCGGAATTGGATAAGGAAGCGTACAGTTGCATCCCCGATGTGTCTGTCTTCACTTGTAGCCTGTGAGAAAGGCCCGATCACGTGATGGATAGACATGTGAGTGAGATGCTTCCGAGCGTGCAGCACTCGGGGAGAAGTGCACAACGGCCACTGGCCACAAAGGGAATTGATTTTTTTAGGGCGCTCAATTGTATTCTTCATGCTATAAAATAATGCCACGGAATAAGCAAAACTTGTCTGCTAAATGAACTATTGTAGCTCACAGCTATTTGGCATAGCCAGATCAGGACCTAACATAAGGACAACTCAGAGTATGCTGTTCTGTTCCTCTGAAATAGACTACATTTTCTTCATATCATGCTGCTTTAGACCTGTCTAAAATAAATAATGGATTTATTGTGAAGGTGTAGGCTATATTACATGGATTTATTAGACTTTTTATAATATAGATGTTCCAGAGGTCTGCATCAGTGGCTTGTAGGCTATGCGTGTTTATGTTAATTAACGGTCAATTACCGTAAGACCGACTGTTATTTGCTTGTCAATCACCGGCTGACAATTTCATGACCCCCACAGCCCTATCCACGCCCCTACCTTTTTTTATTTGACCAACAGATGCCTATCTCTATTCCCAGGCATGTAAAATCCATAGATTAGGGCCTAATAAATTTATTTCAATTGACTGATTTCCTTATATGAACTGTAACTCAGTAAAATCTTAGAAATTGTTGCCTGTTACATCATTTTTTTCTGTACATATTTACCTGTATCTGACATCATTGTTCTCTCCCTTTCCCCTAGCTATGAGCCCTTGATGCTGAGGAGGCCAGACCCGCGGCGCAGCACCACCCAGACTTGGCACTTCTCATCAGGCATGCTGACCTGTGGCCTGCCCCGGCTGGTGGTACAGGTGGGTAGTTCCCACAGAACGCCTCTTACTATCTGCTGATCAAACATACTTTTGCTGTTACACTTTATTTTAGAAGTATTTTAGCTGTCCATATCAAATTCTTATCTGATTATAATTGCAGAATTAATTAGGTTTTGGTATCTAATTTTGCATTGTTAAACAGTTAAGATTTTTCAGAGTTTAAGTAACACTTCATTTACAGGTGAATGTGTTGAAATGTTTAATAGGTACTTCATAATGCTATTGAATAAGGTTCTAATGATTAGAGCACATGGACACTTTTGACAATGTGACCTACGAAGCTTAGAAACACTTAGCTAGTATATTAGGCCTATACTGTATGTAGACATCTAAAACAAAGTCTCACCAAACATTGTTTCAAATCTGAAAATAGCTCCATTTTTATTTAATGTGCTCCTCTGTGTTGACCTCTGACCCCCCTCAGGCGAACGGTGGTGTGGAGGGGCTGTTTGACGGGGCAGAGGTGGTGCTGGGGCCGGCTGCAGGCCTGCTGGAGCTGGGCCCAGAGCAGCAGTTCATCAACCAGAAGATGAGGCCTGGCTCTGGGGTGCTCTCTGTCCAAGTCCTGCCGGACGGACCCACACGAGTGCTGCAGGTTAGCTTTGGGTGTATTTGGATATATAGTACCAGACAAAGGTTTGGGGACACCTATTCATTTAAGGATTTTTCTTTATTTTTACTATTGTCTACATAGAATAGTAGTGAAGACATCAAAACTATGAAATAACACATATGGAATCACTTAGTAACTAAAAAAGTGTTAAACAAATCAAAATATATTTTAGATTTGAGATTCTTCAAAGTAGCCACCCTTTGCCTTGATGACAGCTTTGCACACTCTTGGCATTCTCTCAACCAGCTTCATGAGGTAGTCACCTGCATCAATGTTTGATTATCTAGCTCTTGAACAGGATTCAGTTCTGACCCTGTACAGTTGACTGTATCGTTTCAATACTTTCATGTTGGTTCCATGTCTGCTGGTAATTAGAGTATCCTGACTGGCTATATGTAATGCTGTTGCTACTGTAGATCAGTGACTTCAACCAGCGGCGAATGAACCGGACGTCCCCGAGCACAGAGGAGGACCAGAACAAAGACAACATTCAGAAGAAGAAGCCAGAGCAGGAACTGGAGGTACACTTACTAACCATTAAAAGGGTATAAAAATACATTTCCTCTTCCTACCCATAGCAAAGACCTTTTAAGTCCCTCAAAGATTTCGCGGAGTTTTTTGGGATCATTGCCCTACAAAATGCTTGATTTTGCTGTGGCAATAATGACATTTCGCATCGCAATTTGTAATAATTTTGTCAAATTTGTCATAAATGTACTGATGAGGGAAAAGGTTTGTTGACTTGTTGCTTTGTTGAACCATTTTATGTGGTAATATTGCGATTATTTGATTGTTTTATGCAGGAATAGTGCAGTGATTGGTCAAATTTGTAAGCCCTTGCATAACATGTGAGAAATTTTGTTAAATCCTTGAGCGATTGTCACATAATGCTAACATACCATGACCACCATTCTGTCTGTCTCTCCGTCTGTCCGTCTTGTCTGATGGTCAGGTGTTGGTGAACTTGGAGGAAGGCGTGGGTCTCTCCCTGGTTAACAAGCTGCCAGAGGAGCTGGTGTTCACTACATTGTCGGGTATAGACATCCACTTCACTCGCACCGCTGCCAACGAGGTGCTGGAGCTTAGCATCCAGAACATCCAGGTAACCCCTCCTAAACCATTCACATTCTTAACCCCTTTAGTGCACCTTTTAACTATCAACTGAGGAGTTTGATTTGTAGTTGTGCCTACATGTATTGATTGCATCTTTCGCTCTCTCCACCAGGTGGATAATCAGCTCCTGGGCACCACTCAGCCGGTGATGCTGTGTGTTTCCCCAGGCTCCAGTAGTGAGAGCAGCATCGTGGACACTGGCGCCGCCCTGCAGATCAACTCTGTTAAGGTCCCCAGCAACCTCATTCTCACCGACCTCTTCAAGGTAAGGCCTGACTGCCAAGTTCACTTCACAGCACCTCAGGCATGGCCTGACTCAATCAGGGTCTTATTCATTAGGCAGGAAATTGAAGGAAACAAATTGAAACAGGGAGCGACTACCATGTCTTGTCCAATAAGAAATGCTCGATTTTTACATTTTTCTAATGTGTGCCCCAATGAATACGATCCATGTGAAAAATCACTTACACTTGCTAGCAAATTCAAACTAGTTTGTTTGTTTGCCATACAGTAAGCATTAGCTAACAGTCTACAAAGGAGGCAAGTTCATGAGTGTTTATAAACTGAATGACTGTTAAGGCTGAGGAGATGTTGTAATACTGAGGTCATGACACCGTGTTTTCTGCGCAGCATCTCATGGTGACAGCGAGGCGCTTCACTGTCATCATCGAGGAGAAACTCCTGCTGAAGCTGCTCAGCTTCTTTGGTTACGGCCACACAGAGGCAGGTGGGTAGACCCCTGGTTCCTGAACGGATATCATGACAGGTTTTTTGACTATACGAGAGGCATTCTATATATACTAATTTATAAGCGGACCGGACATTATAAAGAACAGGTGGTGTGTCTGTCTGCTGTGTGTATCTTGTATTTGGGATGGTCAGTGTTCATTGTCTGTCTTATGGTTCCAGAACTGGAGCGGTTGGATGAGAGTCTATATGAGAAGGCCAGTGATGAACAGGGAGCTCCCAAGCGCTACTACTTTGAGAACCTGAAGATCAGCCTCCCTCAGGTCAAGCTGAGTGTGTTCACCTCTCACAAGCTCCCGCCTGACCTCAAGGTAAAAGGTTGCTAAATTCAGTACAAAGAAATTATACAGAGCCGTACCAGGATATTCTTACAGGGAAGCAAAGCGTGCTTTCTGCATTCATATGTCTGCCTTTGCCTGTTGGTTTTCTCTTTGACTTATTAATTGGTCGCCATTATAAGACAAACAAATGTACATGATTCTCCACTTACCTAGAATATTGTTGATCCACCCAGACAACTTTCTTGTGCTTGTTCTAAAAGTGCTCTGTGCTCTCTGCAGGCCCTCAAGGGAACCCTGGGTATCCCGCTGATACGGTTCGAGGATGCAGTGATCAACATGTACCCCTTCACCCGGGTCCACCCTTACGAGACGCAGGAGATCATCATCAACGACATCCTCAAGCACTTCAGAGAGGTGAGGGGGAAATGAACAGACAGACTTTCACTGGAAATGACATGTAATGGCATATTCCAAAATGATGCATATGGCTTTAGCATTCATTTATGTTAATAAGCAGCTAAAGGTGGCAATCTGTTGTAACTTTCAATTTTGGTGATACGTATTAACCCGGCAGACCTCAACCAGTTACTCAGACACCAAGCAGATGTCCTTCTACATAGAACAAGGCAAAATGATTATGTAAATGGTGCATGACCTACTCATTTACTCACTTTGAAACTTAAGACCAGCGAGCAGTTTGCTGACATAGCTTCAATTAAATTACCTAATGGGAACACTACTACAGATCCAACTGAAATTAATAATACATTTCAGACATTTTATTCCAATTTGTACTGCTCAGATGTGACCTACTATCACTTTCTAAAACCTTAACATCTCCCATGCCGTTCCTTGGATGCCTGTCACTCATTAGATGCCCCATAACACTGTCAGAGCAACAAAAAATATTAATAAATGTACAGCGCATTCGGAAAGTATTCCCTTTTCCACATTTTGTCACGTTACAGCCTTGTTCTAAAATGTATTAAATACATGTTTTTCCTCATCAATCTACACACAATACCCCATAATGACAAAGCAAAAACAGGTTTTAAGACATTTTAGCTAATTTATTACAAATTAAAAACAGATACCTCATTTACATAAGTATTCAGACCCTTTGCTATGAGACTCAAAATTGAGCTCAGGTGCATCCTTTTTCCGTTGATCGTCCTTGATGTTTCTACAACTTGATTGGAGTACAACTGTGGTAAATTCAATTGATTGGACAAGATTTGGAAAGGAACGCCCCTGTCTATATAAGTTCCTACAGTTGACAGTGCATGTCAGAGCAAAAACCAAGCCATGAGGTTGAAGGAATTGTCTGTAAAGCTCCAAGACAGGATTGTGTCAAGGCACAGATCTGGGGAAAGGTACCAAAAAATGTCTGTAGCATTGAAAGCCCTCAAGAACACAGTGGCCTCCATCATTCTTAAATGGAAGTAGTTTGGAACCACCCAGACTCTTCCTAGAGCTAGAAGCCCAGCCAAACTAAACAATCGGGGGAGAAGGGCCTTGGTCAGGAAGGTGACCAAGAACCCGATGATCACTCTGACAGAGCTCCAGAGTTCCTCTGTGGAGATGGGAGAACCTTCCAGAAGGACAACAATTTCTGCAGCACTCCACCAATCAGGCCTTTATGGTAGTCGCCAGACAGAAGCCACTCCTCAGTAAAAGGCACGTGACATCCCACTTGGAGTTTGCCAAAAGGCACCTAAAGACTCTCAGCCCATGAGAAACAAGATTCTCTGGTCTGATTAAACCAAGATTGAACTCTTTGGCCTGAATGCCAAGCTTCACGTCTGGAGGAAACCTGGCACCGTCCTTGGGGTAAAGAATGTGGTGGCAGTTTCACACTGTGGGGGATGTTTTTCTGCGCAGGGACTGTGAGACTAGTCAGGGTTGAGGGAAAGATGAACGTAGCAAAGTACAGAGATCCTTGATGAAAACTTGTTCCAGAGCGTTCAGTACCTCAGACTGGGGCGAAGGTTCACCTTCCAACAGGACAACAACCCTAAGCACACAGCCAAGACAACGCAGGAGTCGCTTCGGGACAAGTCTCAATGTCCTTGAGTGACCCAGCCAGAGCCCGGACATGAACCTGATCAAACATCTCTGGAGAGACCTGAAAATAGCTGTGCAGCAACGCTCCCCATCCAATCTGACATAGCTTGAGATGATCTGCAGAGAAGAATGGGAGAAACTCCCCAAATACAGGTGTGCCAAGCTTGTAGCGTCATACCCAAGAAGACTCGAGGCTGTAATCGCTGCCAAAGGTGCTTCAACAAAGTACTGAGTAAAGGGTCTGAATACTTAAGTAAAGTAATATTTCAGTTATAATTTTTAATACATTTGCACACATCTAAAAACCTGTCATTATGGAGAATTGTGTATAGATTGATAAGGGGGGGGGGACAGTATAATACATTTTACAATAAGGCTGTAATGTAACAAAATGTGGAAAAGGGCAAGGGGTCTGAATACTTTCCGAATGCATCCGGGGCTGGATGGCATACCACCTAAATTTTACATCACATTCTGCCACTCATTAGATATGATTCACTTTGTTCTCACCAACAAACGGTTCATTCTCGAAAAATGATAATATTGCCATTATTTCACTGCTTTTAAAGGACAAAGATCCTTCTTAAATGTTCTAGCTATCACCCCCTTTTTCTGCTCAATGCAGATATTAAACTTTACGCCAAAGTGTTGGCATCTTGCCTAGAACCCTTTATGACCGCTCTAGTTCATAACAACCAAACAGGTTTTATAAAAGTACGCCTCGTGGCTGATAATATTCACTGCCTCCTATATCATCGAAGCATCAGATAGTGAGTCTCATAATGCAGTTCTCTCACTTGATGCAGAAAAGGCTTTTGATCGCCTAGAATGTCATTTTCATTAAGTGTTACACCACATGGGTATCAGGGATTATTTTATGTCAATGATTCAAACCCTTATGCCAACCAATCTGCAATGGCTCTAACTGGAAACATCTGCTCCCGTCAGTTCTCTCCAGGGCTGTCCTCTTTCTTCCTTGTTATTTGTCTTATCTGTTGAACCCATAGCCTAGACAGCACGCCAATCAGTCTGCCATGATCCTATCATAATCTATGGCACCAAACATCACTTATCGCTATATGCTGATTACATTATTATTCTTCCAGAAAGTTCCTCAGTCTCTTCCCCACCTTTTAGATATCTTCAGATTTTTAGCAAAATTGCAGGATACAAGATCAATTGAGGGTCTGCATTATTACCACTAGACTATAGACCAGAGTCGTCTATTCCTTTAAATATCCTAGTGGTCCACAATTTTATATATCTGGGTGTTCAAATGTAGACAGACTACATCTCCCTATTAATTTCAGTTGTTCAAATCAACATCCTTCCACAAAAAAATTGTTTCAGGTCAATGCTCCCTATAGCACCACCTCCATATTACAGAGACAAAAAACCTCAGGTGGACTAAACCTCCAAATCTTCCAATGGTAGACTTGGTCCTTGCTCTGCGTTCTCTTGCTACTTGGTTAAATCCAGAAGCTTGCTTGTCATGGCGTCCCATAGAAGAAAATGTTTTCACCCGCACAGATTACAAGACCTCATTTATTCCAATGTTCTTCTGAAACAATCTAAATTAAGATTTGGCCCTATCGTTTCACACACCGTTTCTGTTTGTTTTCCATAATCTTGGTCTCCGGGTGGGAGGCCCTATCTACTTTCCCCTGTGGCATGACAATGGAGTGCACACACTTTCAGACATTCTTGGGGATGAGGGTCTCTGCGCATTCCAAGACATCCAACAAAAGCACAACCTGCCTGGCACCTTGTTATTTTTCTACTTACAATTACGTTTGGTGATACCTTGGGAAACAAAGATCAGCCTTTATACCTTTCATAAGGTATTGCTTAGAAAAATAGGTCTCGTCTCTGAAATGTATTCCCTTCTAGTAAAAGCCTCGTCCAAGCCTCTTTAAATGGACATATTGTGGAATAAAGATCTACAATCATTCAACAATGTTCTCAATTGGCAAACAATATGGCACAATATAGCTTTATCTTCCAGAAATTCACAGAACTTATTTTACTCCCTGGAAATTATATCAAGTCAAAGCCAAACCATCACATAATTGTACTCTCTGCTCTAATGACACTCAGGGCACCTTCTTCCATATGATGTGGGAATGCCAAAGGGTAAAATACTTCTGGAATATGATCTGCCTTATGCGCTCTGTTGTAATATCAAAAACAATCCCATGTTTACCATCTGTTCTACTACTTAATGACAACGCAAATGTAGAGCTCTCTATTAAACAGAGACTGCTTTGGGGAGACAACATAAAAAAATGTATCCCCCCAAAACAATCCCGGCAGGACTGTGGAGAAGGAGGCTCTTTGCAAGTATTATCCACAATGATTGTTTTAAATCAAACTTTTTCTAGTGTCTGGTCAATGGGTCAATGCTTCACTTCAAACTTCCATTCAAGCCCTGGTCACAGTGAAGTAACCAATCAGGTGCTGCTGCATCTCACAGGTTTTGTTGCTGTTGCACTTCACAGCCAATCCCATTGATGTGTTCCTCTTCAGGAGCTGATTAGCCAGGCGGCTCAGATACTCGGCTCGGTGGACTTCCTGGGGAACCCCATGGGACTGCTCAATGATGTCACCGAGGGCGTCTCCGAGCTTATCAAGTACGGCAATGTGGGCGGGCTCATCCGCAACGTCACCCACGGAGTGTCCAACTCAGCCGCCAAGGTATCGTTGTTGGGGTTTACCTGTGCTCTGTGTTGATGTTGATTGTGTTTAAATTTGCATTATGAAATTACAGTAGGTGTCCCAGTTTCAAGACTACTAAGCTGAAATGAGACGAGGCGAAGGTCTCCTCCTTGATGTCACGCACACACACACACACACACACGCACACACACACACACACACACACACACACACACACACACACACGTTGGTTCTGTGCGCTGAGGCTTTTCTATCACTTCCCATGAAAATTGGCCTCTGCTTACTTTGATGGATCAGTGCGTGTATCTGCTCTGTCACTAAATGTTATGTGGCTTCCAGGAAAGGAGATGGAACAGCACAGAAAACTCAAGAGCATTACAGTTGTATAACTACCTGACACTAGAGCTGACCAACTCTTAGCAAACATCTAAAATATTGTTATATTTAATGGATACTCTTAGTGAATACATAGAGGATATGACACTTTTATAGCAGGTCTGTATATGTTCTATTTTCTTGATCAGTAACCTTCCAAGGACCAGTGTAATGCCCCAACCCTTTGGCCATTCTGTCCCTGAACAGTAATCAGTTCCTCTACATTACAATGAGACGTGTCCTGGGGGGCACTGTTCCAAGCTAAAGGACCCATTCTGGTTTTGGAACGTTGTCAGTCCAGAACCCAGCCATTTAGCCCCAAGTCCTACTCTCTCCCCTATCCTCAGCCAGCTCTCAGCAGGCCTCTGGAAGTTACAGGCAGCCCCACACACTCCCCCTGCCAAACTGTGTCAGCCAGCTTAATGTCAGTCAGCTCGCTCTCTTTCTGTCTCCCCCCTCTCTCTCTTTCTGTGCTCTAGCGCTCTCTCATTCCCTCCCTCCCCCTCTCTCTGTCTCTCTTTGTCCCCTCTCCCTGCACGGCAATTTACTCGTATTTGTGCTGCGGCATTGATGTCATGAATATCAGACAGCCAGTAGGCCCGGTCACACAGCCCTTGTCCTAGCTCTTGACCAGCCCATGGTCCCAGGCCCACACACACCACTCGCGTCCTGCCCCAGATTTCAGCTCTGCTTTGCAACTGTAACTTGCTGTTGCTTATTGCAAATGGAATCCCTGTGTCTGCCTACGCTCGGGAACACACACATTGAGGTGGTGAGATCCTGGCACACCAACTTTTCCCATTGAGGCTAATCCATAATCCTAGTTTAAGGCAGCTCTGCTCCTGTTGACTGGTTGAAATTTTTGTATCTGCGAGCCTAAATACTCTGTCAAGGCAGTGTTATGTAACGTTTGCTCTCCTGAAAATGAAGGATGACTTCTTGTCCACTGACTTGACATACTCCTCCCTCTCTGAAGAAAAACAAAATGTCATCATTAGTTTACTTTCATGTTTTTCTTTCTTCCAATCAAATTGTGAACAATCGCTTTGTTTGCTGAACAATAATAAAATAGGAGGAGCCCCTATGCACACGGGCATGCCCACACACACACACACACACACACACACAGGGGTTTCCAACTTCTAATAAAAATGGCTTGCCAAGATGTGTGCCTTATAAAAATTCCATGCCACAGTATTCAATGGAAAAAAGTTAATCTCCCAATGGTATTTAAGTGTCTTGATGAAATGAATTACCTTGTTATTAACTCATTTAAATCATCTCAAGAAGTATGGTGTCAAAAAGAAGCAAAACACTAGTTATGTCACTTAACCATGTTAAACCAGTCATCTAATTGTGCATCATTTCTCACTTGTGGCAGCATCATCATATAAACTCAGCAAAATAAGAAACGTCCTCTCACTGTCAACTGCGTTTATTTTCAGCAAACTTAGCCTGTGTAAGTATTTGGATGAACATAACAAGATTCAACAACTGAGACATAAACTGAACATGTTCCACAGACGTGACTAACAGAAATGGAATAATGTGTCCCTGAACAAAGGGGGGGTCAAAATCAAAAGTATCAGTCAGTAACTGTTGTGGCCACCAGTTGCATTAAGTACTGCAGTACATCTCCTCATGGACTGCACCAGATTTGCCAGTTCTTGCTGTGAGATGTTACCCCACTCTTCCACCAAGGCACCTGCAAGTTCCCGGACATTTCTGGGGGGAATGGCCCTAGCCCTCACCCTGCGATCCAGCAGGTCCCAGACGTGCTCAATGGGATTGAGATCTGGGCTCTTCGCTGGCCATAGCAGTAACACTGACATTCCTGTCTTGCAGGAAATCACACACAGAACGAGCAGTATGGCTGGTGGCATTGTCATGCTGGAGGGTCATGTCAGGATGAGCCTGCAGGAAGGGTACCACATGAGGGAGGAGAATGCTCAGTCCGATGATGCTGTGACACACCGCCCCAGACCATGACGGACCCTCCACCTCCAAATCGATCCCGCTCCAGAGTACAGGCCTCAGTGTAACGCTCATTCCTTCGACGATAAACGCGAATCCGACCATCACCCCTGGTGAGACAAAACCGCGACTCGTCAGTGAAGAGCACTTTTTGCCAGTCCTGTCTGGTCCAGCGACGGTGTGTTTGTGCCCAAATGCGACGTTGTTGCCGGTGATGTCTGGTGAGGACCTGCCTTACAACAGGCCTACAAGCCCTCAGTCCAGCCTCTCTCAGCCTATTGCGGACAGTCTGAGCACTGATGGAGGGATTGTGCGTTCCTGGTGTAATTTGGGCAGTTGTTGTTGGCATCCTGTACATGTCCCGCAGGTGTGATGTTCGGACGTACCGATCCTGTGCAGGTGTTGTTACACGTGGTCTGCCACTGCGAGGACGATCAGCTGTCCATCCTGTCTCCCTGTAGCGATGTCTTAGGTGTCTCACAGTACGGACATTGCAATTTATTGCCCTGACCACATCTGCAGTCCTCATGCCTCCTTGCAGCATGCCTAAGGCACGTTCACGCAGATGAGCAGGGACCCTGGGCATCTTTCTTTTGGTGTAGAAAGGCCTCTTTAGTGTCCTAAGTTTTCATAACTGGGACCTTAATTGCCTACCGTCTGTAAGCTGTCTTAACGACCGTTCCACGTGTGCATGTTCATTAATTGTTTATGGTTCATTGAACAAGCATGGGAAACAGTGTTTAAACCCTTTACAATGAAGATCTGTGAAGTTATTTGGATTTTTACTAATTATCTTTGAAGACAGGGTCCTGAAAAAGGGACGTTTCTTTTTTTGCTGAGTTTAGTTTATGTAGGCCTCTACAGCCATGAACCTTTGGCCTAACTGCTTCTGCATTTCCACTTGATGGTTGTTATGCTTTCTTTATGGATGTTATTTTTCTCCTTTTTATGGGTTGGTCTGCTCAACTCATTGCCTGGCCCGGGTAGCAGACCTACTAAAAACTCTTGCTATATAGACCTATTTGACCCGTTCCATATACATAGCTAGCCTACATTGAGGACATTATTGCAGGTTTAATTGAGACTTCAAAATTATTGATAGGAAAATGGAACTTGGTCAAAAAATATTGGCGTGCACGTGCTTATGTTTGTGCGCGTGTTATGTTGCAGCTGGTCACCTACACACCACATGTAAAACCACACTGAATAGTTTCCTTGTTCCTTGCTGGGTTTAGTTTCATCTGATGCACCTTCACCCCTTTAATGACTGACACTCCATGTAATCTCTGAGATCCCTTCCTTGATCACCCAACGTTAACACACCAGACGGGCCCCAGTTTCACATTGTGTGTGTCCTTCAGCATAGAAGGGGTGGGGGGGTGTAAACTTGAAAGCATCTTTATCTCCCCCTCACCCCTCACCCCTCACTCCTCACTCCCTTGGGATACAGGTCTGGTACGTACATTGGTTTTGTTTCACAAAGAGGGGGAATAAAATAAAAAAATCGAAGGAGAGAGTTCGTGCTGGCCTTCCAATGAACTCTCCGGGGACTTTGCTTGGCGAGGTCATCCCAAGTTCAGGCTTGGCGCTGGCTGCAGAGCGGCGGAGGGCCCGGGTGTGTTTACACAGAACCCAGCCTCCTCTGGGGAGCTCCCCCCGTAACACAAACCCACTTCCAGCGGGCACCTGCTGGGTGGAAGGGAGGAGAGGGGATAGGAGGAGGGGGAGAGACAGGTCAGCGCTGGGGAAAGATGGGGGTGTGAAGGCACTCCACTCCAGCAGACAAATTACTTGCTGATATATTGGCCAGATGGATAAGGCAGGCAAAAATGTAAAATCTGTTTTCTTCTCTATCAGTCCCCCCTGTCTCTCTAGTTCAGCTGTGGGGAATGAGAACCAGCCCACCAGCATTGGGCTACTGTAGAACCTTTTCACTCAGTGAGGTTGTGAGCTCTGGATATGTGACACGCATTTGTGTTTTAATATGACCACTCAACAGCAGCTCATCTCAGGAATCACTGGTAAACGATAAAAGGAAATGAATTGGGCTTGGAATTGCCAGGGACCTCACAATATGATATCACGCTACTTAGGTGCCGATATTATATGTATTGTGATTCTATATGAATTGCGATTCAATACTGGAATTTTATTGTGATTTTGATTGTTTTCAAATATATTGCTCACTATATCTGTGGCAGAGGGACAAGAGAAGAGATGAGAAAGTTTTGCCTCAAGAAGATGGAGAACATGCTATAGAAAGAGAGATACCAGAGTTTTGGAGCAGGAACAGCCAACTAGCACTAGCTAACGTTAACTAACAACAAAAAGTGATCAATACTTGGAGTCATTATCTATATAATATTGTGATACTGTATTGATTTCTTTCCCCATCACTGGAAAGAAATTGACAACATTTTCAGTATGAGTTAGGTGGTTTTGTTGGATGGCTTAGACTTGAGTTAGTATCCTTTATAAGTTTGAAAGAGAGGAAGACATAATGCCAAACCATCATTCCACTGCAAGACCTAGTGTGAGGGCTGCACTGGTCTAATGGCCCCTACATAGCATGTGGGAGCAAAGAGTTGTACTATGTGGTCGAACTGAATCTTTTTAATACCTTTTTAAATAATTTATAAATATAGAAGGGTGGCCAAAACTGAGCCTTGAGGTACACCTTTTCTAAGAGGTGATTCTGCATTATTCAAGACTATTTTCAAATACTGTGTATAAAACATGCTTGAAATGAAGGGTTCTGCTGATATGGTGTGAAAAAGACTGACCGAAGAGACTTTCTCTCTCTGTCTTAGTTTGCAGGGACTTTGTCGGACGGGTTGGGAAAGACCATGGACAATCGACATCAGAACGAAAGAGAGTACATCCGTTACCATGGCGCCACCAGCGGAGAGCATCTGGTGGCTGGGATTCATGGATTGGCTCATGGTATGTACTATTACAGTAATACTGTAGTGCTACTAATAATACTGTAGTAATACCACTACTGACTGTAGTCTCTTTCACTTTCAATATGGCACTTACATTTTATTACTCAAACATTAGACAGATCCGCTGGGTTCCATTGCACAGTGTGGACGATCAGGCCTTTTTAATCTGTAATACATCAGAATCCATTTAGCTGTTCGTGAGGAGTCACACCTGGTTCTTATCTGGTGTCTCACAGGTATCATCGGAGGGTTGACCAGCGTCATCACGTCCACAGTGGAGGGGGTGAAGACTGAGGGAGGAGTCAGCGGCTTCTTCTCTGGCCTGGGGAAAGGACTGGTTGGTACGGTGACCAAGCCGGTGGCCGGTGCACTGGACTTTGCCTCGGAGACAGCACAGACGGTCCGAGACATGGCCAGCCTCAGTAACCACAGGTTTGTGCCTAAACCCGGAGAGACATGTCATAACACCAATTTTACCATGAGAATTACTCCTAAATGGCAACTTTCAAAGAAAAACCATTAGATCACTGCCACTCTCAATCAATCGTTTAAAAAATGCTTGCTATTTCCTCAGAGGATGATGTCATCCTCCTGAGGAGGAGCTGGCCAGTCAGGGGTCTACTCGCATTAATACCACACCATTCTGTTGTTGGGGTATGCCCACACCATTCTGTTGTTGGGGTATGCCCACACCATTCCAACACAGAAAAGCTGCTTTTTTAACATACTTAAAGGTCCAATGCAGAGAGAGGGAGGCAGAGAGAGAGAGGGAGGCAGAGAGAGAGAGGGAGGCAGAGAGAGAGAGGGAGGCAGAGAGAGAGAGGGAGGCAGAGAGAGAGAGGGAGGCAGAGAGAGAGAGGGAGGCAGAGAGAGAGAGGGAGGCAGAGAGAGAGAGGGAGGCAGAGAGAGATGGAGGGAGGCAGAGAGAGATGGGGGAGGCAGAGAGAGATGGAGGGAGGCAGAGAGAGATGGGGGAGGCAGAGAGAGATGGGGGAGGCAGAGAGAGAGGGGGAGGCAGAGAGAGAGGGGGAGGCAGAGAGAGAGGGACGGAGGCAGAGAGAGAGGGACGGAGGCAGAGAGAGAGGGACGGAGGCAGAGAGAGAGGGACGGAGGCAGAGAGAGAGGGACGGAGGCAGAGAGAGAGGGACGGAGGCAGAGAGAGAGGGACGGAGGCAGAGAGAGAGGGACGGAGGCAGAGAGAGAGGGACGGAGGCAGAGAGAGAGGGACGGAGGCAGAGAGAGAGGGACGGAGGCAGAGAGAGAGGGACGGAGGCAGAGAGAGAGGGACGGAGGCAGAGAGAGAGGGACGGAGGCAGAGAGAGAGGGACGGAGGCAGAGAGAGAGGGACGGAGGCAGAGAGAGAGGGACGGAGGCAGAGAGAGAGGGACGGAGGCAGAGAGAGAGGGACGGAGGCAGAGAGAGAGGGACGGAGGCAGAGAGAGAGGGACGGAGGCAGAGAGAGAGGGACGGAGGCAGAGAGAGAGAGGGACGGAGGCAGAGAGAGAGAGGGAGAGAGGCAGAGAGAGAGAGGGAGAGAGGCAGAGAGGGAGAGAGAGAGGGAGAGAGAGAGGGAGAGGCAGAGAGGGAGAGAGGCAGAGAGGGAGAGAGAGGCAGAGAGAGAGAGAGGCAGAGCGAGAGGGAGGGAGGCAGGCAGAGCGAGAGGGAGGGAGGCAGGCAGAGCGAGAGGGAGGGAGACAGGCAGAGAGCGAGAGGGAGGGAGGCAGGCAGAGAGAGAGAGGCGGAGGCAGGCAGAGAGAGAGAGGCGGAGGCAGGCAGAGAGAGAGAGAGGCAGGCAGAGAGAGAGAGGGAGGCAGGCAGAGAGGGAGAGAGGCAGGCAGAGATGAAGGGAGAGAGGCAGGCAGAGATGAAGGGAGAGAGGCAGGCAGAGATGAAGGGAGAGAGGCAGGCAGAGCGAGAGGGAGGGAGGGAGGGAGGCAGGCAGAGCGAGAGGGAGGGAGGGAGGGAGGGAGGCAGGCAGAGCGAGCGAGCGAGAGGGAGGGAGGGAGGGAGGGAGGCAGGCAGAGCGAGAGGGAGGGAGGGAGGGAGGCAGGCAGAGCGAGCGAGAGGGAGGGAGGGAGGGAGGCAGGCAGAGCGAGCGAGCGAGAGGGAGGGAGGGAGGGAGGCAGGCAGAGCGAGAGGGAGGGAGGGAGGGAGGCAGGCAGAGCGAGAGGGAGGGAGGGAGGGAGGCAGGCAGAGCGAGAGGGAGGGAGGGAGGGAGGGAGGGAGGGAGGGAGGGAGGCAGGCAGAGCGAGAGGGAGGGAGGGAGGGAGGGAGGGAGGGAGGGAGGGAGGCAGGCAGAGCGAGAGGGAGGGAGGGAGGGAGGGAGGGAGGGAGGCAGGCAGGCAGGCAGAGCGAGAGGGAGGGAGGGAGGGAGGGAGGCAGGCAGAGCGAGAGGGAGGGAGGGAGGGAGGGAGGCAGGCAGAGCGAGAGAGAGACGGAGGCAGGCAGAGCGAGAGAGAGACGGAGGCAGGCAGAGCGAGAGAGAGAGACGGAGGCAGGCAGAGCGAGAGAGAGAGACGGAGGCAGGCAGAGCGAGAGAGAGAGACGGAGGCAGGCAGAGCGAGAGAGAGGGAGGCAGGCAGAGGAGAGGGAGGGAGGCAGAGGGAGGGAGGGAGGCAGAGGGAGAGGGAGGGAGGCAGAGCGAGAGGGAGGGAGGGAGGCAGAGCGAGAGGGAGGGAGGGAGGCAGAGCGAGAGGGAGGGAGGGAGGCAGAGCGAGAGGGAGGGAGGGAGGGAGGCAGAGCGAGAGGGAGGGAGGGAGGGAGGCAGAGCGAGAGGGAGGGAGGGAGGCAGGCAGAGGAGAGGGAGGGAGGCAGGCAGAGGAGAGGGAGGGAGGCAGGCAGAGCAAGAGGGAGGGAGGGAGGGAGGGAGGGAGGGAGGGAGGGAGGGAGGGAGGCAGAGCGAGAGGGAGGGAGGGAGGGAGGGAGGGAGGGAGGGAGGGAGGGAGGGAGGGAGGGAGGGAGGGAGGGAGGGAGGCAGGCAGAGCGAGAGGGAGGGAGGGAGGGAGGCAGGCAGGCAGAGCGAGAGGGAGGGAGGCAGGCAGGCAGAGCGAGAGGGAGGGAGGCAGGCAGGCAGAGCGAGCGAGAGGGAGGGAGGGAGGCAGAGCGAGCGAGAGGGAGGCAGAGCGAGCGAGAGGGAGGGAGGCAGAGCGAGCGGGAGGGAGGGAGGCAGAGCGAGAGGGAGGGAGGGAGGGAGGGAGGGAGGCAGAGCGAGAGGGAGGGAGGGAGGGAGGGAGGCAGAGCGAGGGAGGGAGGCAGAGCGAGAGGGAGGGAGGCAGAGCGAGCGAGCGAGAGGGAGGGAGGGAGGGAGGCAGAGCGAGAGGGAGGGAGGGAGGGAGGGAGGGAGGGAGGCAGAGCGAGAGGGAGGGAGGGAGGGAGGCAGGGAGGGAGGCAGAGCGAGCGGGAGGGAGGCAGAGCGAGCGAGCGGGAGGGAGGCAGAGCGAGCGGGAGGGAGGGAGGCAGAGCGAGAGGGAGGGAGGGAGGGAGGCAGAGCGAGAGGGAGGGAGGGAGGGAGGCAGAGCGAGAGGGAGGGAGGGAGGGAGGCAGAGCGAGCGAGAGGGAGGGAGGCAGAGCGAGCGGGAGGGAGGGAGGCAGAGCGAGGGAGCGGGAGGGAGGGAGGGAGGCAGAGCGAGGGAGCGGGAGGGAGGCAGGAGGGAGGGAGCGGGAGGGAGGGAGGGAGGGAGGGAGGCAGAGCGAGCGGGAGGGAGGGAGGCAGAGCGAGGGAGCGGGAGGGAGGCAGAGCGAGGGAGCGGGAGGGAGGCAGAGCGAGCTGCAGAGAGAGGGGGAGAGAGGGAGGGTGTGGTCTGAGAGTGGTGAAGGGAAAACTAGCTGTTATTAGTAGAGAGATTTGGAACTCTCTTTCTTATTGGTCTATTAACTTCTGAGTGGCGCAGCGGTCTAAGGCACTGCATCTCAGTGCAAGAAACGTCACTACAGTCCCTGGTTCGAATCCAGGCTGTATCACATCCGGCCGTGATAGGGCGGCACACTATTGGCCCAGCGTCGTCCAGGTTTGGCTGGTGTAGGCCGTCATTGTAAATAAGAATTTGTTCTAAACTGACTTGCCTAGTTAAATGAGGGTTAAATAAAACGTTTATTTTTTTACTAATGTAAATCTCCATCCCACCTAACGGGCAAAAATATCCAGTGGTCTTTTCAAACAGCTCTTACACTAAAAGGGCATTATCATTTTCACAATTTCACAATATTGTTCCAACCTCATAGTGTGGGGAAATATATATAAAACACAATACATTCTAGTTTGACTGTACTGGGACTTTAATAAAATGTAAAATGCCTAATTATTTTACTCAATGTAATTAATTCTAGGTCATATTTCATAGAAATCTGAAAACACTTGACAGTTACTATAATATGGTGCAGGTTCTCATGTATTTCTTCAGAATGTTGTGTGACACTCACATACTCCTGTTTGTGCACGCCAACTAAACCCACCAGATGTGCTTGTAAATGCCACCTGACATTATTAATGGGGTCGGCTGGCTTGATGCTGGGTCAAGCCTCTCCCCCAATTAGAGTCTATAGCAGCGCAGCATGGCAGGTAACGATGCTCACAGCCACTCTCTTTAACTCACACAGACACAAGGTGTGACACCTACTGACTGGGCTCAGCACTGTTATATTGGAGCCTGTCTCTGTCCTCTCCAGCTCTCACTGGTTTTAAAGCCACACGCAGGTTGTATTACACAGGCTGTCTGGGAGTTCAAGCCATTTGTACAGTGTGTGTATATGTTAGGCAGACCAAGCGCACAATGGTATTTGTGTACTTGGAATGGTAAATATAACTGATTGCACTAATGCATGTTGCTGTGGGTGGTGTGTTTGTGTGGGGGGGGGTGTTGACTAGGAAATGGTGTTTTCTGTTTGGGGGGTTTGTGTGTGTGATTTTATTTTTTATTTAACTAGGCAAGTCAGTTAAGAACAAATTCTTATTTACAATGAAGGCCTCCTGCGGGAACGGGGACTGGGATAAAAAATGAAATACAAATGTAGGACAAAACACACATCACAACGAGACAACACTAAATAAAGAGAGACCTAAGGCAATATCAACAGCATGGCAGCAACACATGAAAACACAGCATGGTAGCAACACATGACAACACCATGGTAGCAACACCACATGGTAGCAACACAACATGGTAGCAGCACAAAACATGGTACAAACATTATTGGGCACAGACACCAGCACAAAGGGCAATAAGGTAGAGACAACAATACATAACACAAAGCAGCCACAGCTGTCAGTAAGTGTGTCCATGATTGAGTATTTGAATGAAGAGATAAAACTGTCAAGTTTGAGTGTTTGTTGCAGCTCGTTCCAGTCGCTAGCTGCAGCGAACTGAAAAGAGGAGCGACCCAGGGATGTGTGTGCTTTGGGGACCTTTAACATGATGTGACTGGCAGGACGGGCATTGTATGTGGAGGATGAGGGCTGCACTAGGTATCTCAGATAGTGGGGAGTGAGGCCTAAGAGGGTTTTATAAATGAGCATCAACCAGTGGGTCTAGCGACGAGTATACAGAGAAGACCAGTTTACAGAGGAGTATAGAGTGCAGTGATGTGTCCTATAAGGAGCATTGGTGGCAAATCTGATGGCCGAATGGTAAAGAACATCTAGCCGCTCGAGAACACCCTTACCTGTCGATCTATAAATTACGTTGTCGTAATCTAGCATGGGTAGAATGCTCATCTGAATCAGGGTTAGTTTGGCAGCTGGGGTGAAAGAGGAGCGATTACAATAGAGGAAACCAAGTCTAGATTTAACCTTAGTCTGCAGCTTTGATATGTGCTAGGAGAAGGACAGTGTACCGTGTAGCCAAACTCCCAAGTACTTGTATGAGGTGACTACCTCAACCTCTAAGCGTGGGGCCTAGGATCGAGCCTTGGGGTACTCCCTTGGTGACAGGCAGTGACTGAGACAGCACATGTTCTGACTTTATACACTGCACTCTTTGAGAGAGGTAGTTAGCAAACCAGGCCAAGACCCCTCAGAGACACCAATACTCCTTAGCCGGCACACAAGAATGGAATGGTTTACCGTATCAAAAGCTTTGACCAAGTCAATAAAAATAGCAGCACAACATTGCTTAGAATCAAGGGCAATGGTGACATCATTTAGTACCTTTTAAGGTTGCGGTGACACATCAATAACGTGAGCGGAAACCAGATTGCATACCCGAGGGGAATATTATAGACATCAAGAAAGCCAGTGCTTGCATTTAAGGGGTTGATTTAGAGGTGTGTGCGTGTACAGGGAACAATAAGGGACCTGCAGATGAACTGTTTCTGCTGTGTGAGGGAGGGGAGCGGAGGAGAAGGGAGCGAAGGGAGAGGAAGGGGGGGGGGGGGCATCCGAAGCGTGCCTGCCACAGTGTGTCTACAAGTTCAGCCAGAGTTCAACCCAGAGAATGTGCCGGAATCATGGTTCACAGCAGACACTGACCACGCTATCACACCCACTTAATAACACACTCACACAGGTAGACTAAACACACACACACTAATGCTTTCACTCGCATACACACTTACACTCTCACATACCAACACACTCACATACTAACACACATGCTCCCCAACACTGTCATGCCTATTAATCAAGCAGTGATATTGATGTGATACCATCGCATACAGAAGAAAAGCTGTAAAATTATTTAAAGGAACAATGGTGGGGTTATATACAGTTCCTCCCTACTGTGGATTGAGTTGCTCATCACATGACCTTCTTCACTGTGCATGAAGCCCTTTCTCTTTACCCTCTGTATGACTGGCTCAGATCACATCTCCAGAAAAGCACATACTAGGAAATAAACAAGTCAATGAGAAGCAGACGTTGTGTGATGGTTCGCACTCCCCTTGCTCTCCTGCCCTGCTCGTGAACTCTCCCTCCTGTCTTTCACACAACCCTCCCGCCACACAGACACACACACACACACACACACACACACACACAATCTCACCCTGCCGTCACTCTGTCTCTCTCTCTCTCACACACACACACACACACACACACACACACACACTTTCTCTCTCACACATACACACACACTCCCCTTCCCTCGGTCCTGGCAACCCTCTAGAGCCAGCTCAATTACAATTCCCAAACAAAGCAGGAGAGACGCACTCCTCACATCCCCTCAGCACACTGTCAACTCAGTCCTAGGCATTCCTTCACTACACTACACTGAGGAGAAACAGAACATTAGACCCATGTTTTCAAACCCCGCTTATGGGAAAGATGTACAGCACATTACAGTGCGTAATTGACCTAGGTAGCAGTGTTGTTGATATATTAGTTATGGATTGTCATCAGATTTAGACGTATTCAATATGTTGGTTTAAATGAATGAACCAAGGAGAAATCTACACTATGCACAAAGCAAGTCCACCCACTCTTTCTGGCCCAACATAGAAAATGAGCATGACAACAGCAGCGACTTCACAGTGAAACCACAGGGCTGGAAAGTGAGAGGAGAGGAATGTTTTTATTTTGTCAACCCTGCGTAAGAAATGCCAGACAGACATGCTAATGATGTGTCTCACCACAAGCCATCTACACACTGTTACGGAATGTGTTTTAGCATAACCGCCAGTCCACATCTCTAGGAGGATGGGGGTTATTCCACCCGCATTCCAAGATATTCACTTCTGTACAGTTGAGACATTTCATATAATCTGTCTTCTAACAAGTTATACCTCTCTGCAGTGCATGCCATGAACACTTGAGCCAATTGCTGTTAGGTGTTCACTCACGGCTGTAGGGTCACATTTTATAAGCTCCATAAGATTTTCAAATGGAGGAACTACCAACTGAGCTTGTCCAATAGGAAAGGTCCTAAGTGACCTGCTCATATATCAAATTGGATCTGAAAATTCAGCCTTCCAGAGATGGCATAGTGGAATTACTAGCATATTGCTTATGCAGTAACTACCCATCCAATCTGCTCTGATCTGCATGAAGTGCCTAGGGCCAGGGGCAATGTAGGAGATTGGGCGGTGCTGTCTCCTGGAGGAGAACGGCCGGAGCAGGGCGGTGCTGACAGCAGTCGGTTCCTCCTCCAGGCAGGCCTCCAGAGCCTGACCCACAGATGAACCCCGCTTGCCAGGCTAGAGGGCCAGATCTGCCCTCTCATCTCCAGAGCTGCCCACAAGGCTGGAACGCTTCTCTCTCTCCTTCTCGAATGTCACAGCTACGCTGCCATTCTAGTAGACCTGGCTTGTCCTACGCTATTTACACTGATGTGGAGCTGTGCCCCCCCCCCCAATTTCTCACCCGTGACGCCTCTCTTCATCTCTTTGTCCACACACCCACCTACTTACTTACTTACCTAGCCGGCCAGCCAGCCCGAGGAGCCCTCATCATATACAGCCCCCTGGCTCCCGGCGCCCAGACTCCCCACACGCTCCCATTCCACCACATCAGCGGCTCCAGCTGCAGACAGCCTGGAACCTGTCTCTCCCCAAGAAAAGCAAACCCCCCCAGCCCAGCCGGGTAGAGCAGAGCAGCACAGTGCCGCCTTTGTGAATCCACCGGAGCCCATCGGGCCCTAATCAAAAGACCGCAGCCCCGGCAGATTCAAGCCAGATGTGGGAATTCCAGCCGAGGCCAGGCTGACTGGCAGCCGGAATGAGAGGGGGGGTGGAGGGGTTGTCTGAAGGGGAAGTGAAACCTTAGCTCAGACCTGGCATAGGCAGGCTGGCACCAGGGCACTGTGTGACCTCTTCACCTCTCAACAGCCTCACAGGTCCTTTCCAATCTGAATCAGTCTCAACCAGTGTTCTATAAACCACCTTACGCACTGTGTTGACCTGCCATGTTGACACTGTTTTTGGCTCATATGTAAAGCTGCTGACGTATTGATGCTGTGTATTTCATAAAGCTGCTGGCTAAGCTGTTATATTGATGCTGTGTATTTCATAAAGCTGCTGGTTAAGCTGTTATATTGATGCTGTGTATTTCATAAAGCTGCTGGTTAAGCTGTTATATTGATGCTGTGTATTTCATAAAGCTGCTGGTTAAGCTGTTCTATTGATGCTGTGTATTTCATAAAGCTGCTGGTTAAGCTGTTCTATTGATGCTGTGTATTTCATAAAGCTGCTGGTTAAGCTGTTCTATTGATGCTGTGTATTTAATAAAGCTGCTTGCAAAGCTGTTATATTGATGCTGTGTATTTGGCAAGCTATACTGACTGCTGACGCTGCTCTTTGTTTTCCATCCTGTGTTGCAGGTTGAGTGTGCTGCGGGTGAGGAAGCCACGATGCTGTAAGGGACCCCAGGGCCTGCTGCCCCGCTTCTCCTCCACCCAGGCTGACGGACAGGAGCAGCTCTTCCACCTCACTGACAGCATCCACTCTGAGTTGTGAGTCACACTCCTGTTCTGAGCTTCCAGAGTTAAGCTGCTGTCTGGCCAGTCACCCTTGTTTTGGTTGGACTTTAGTGTAAGAACAGTGGCCACAGTGTGTGCAGACTTTTGCTCCAGCCCTGCTCTAACACACCTGATTCAACTCGTCTTTCATTTACACCATGATGAGTTGGTGATGATCTGGAACAAAAGCCTGCTGAATATGTTGACTTATTTAAAAGGTTTGGAGAAACTCACATCTCTGATTGATCTGATTTAATATTGCATTACGTTTAAGTTTATTAATAAAGATTTAGTATCTCCAGAGTGAGAAAGACGGTTAACCAGTCTTTCTGCTGGCCCTGAGAGCATTTGTCTTCTCACAGGCTAATAAATCCAGAGGCAGCAGAACCCTGTCTCTAGCCATTGACCTCTGACCCTAGAGATGTTAACCAGACAATTACTCAGCTCAGCCTCTGGGCTGCCTAGGTCACACCATGTTTGTTAACGTTAGCATGTGTTGTGCAAACCTCATGTGAGTTTTAGGAAATTACATGCATAGTGGTTACTTGAAAATAAGTGCCTCCAGCTTTTATTTTCAGCAGGGAATCAACTCCGATCTATCCAGCTCACACAGTTTTGCCAAACAAGTCATGATTTCTAAACGTTTTTCTCTCTCTCCCTCCTCACTTAGCTTCATTGCTGTGGAGCCCATAGACACCTACTGCGTGCTCATATCTTCCAAAGTGGTCTACTTCCTCAAGCCTGGTGAATTTGTGGACCGCGAGGCCATTTTCCTGGAGGTCAAGTATGATGACTTGTACCACTGCCTGGTCTCAAAGGACCATGGGAAGGTGTATGTGCAGCTCACCAAGAAGGCAGAGAGCACCAGCAGTGGCGTAGCCATGCCAGGCCCTTCCCACCAGAAGCCTATGGTAACACTTCCACAACCCTATATGAACTATTCTGTAGTGTTAATCAATTCACTTCTTAGTAATTGCATTATTATTATTTATTCATTTATTCAAAATGTTGCACATTTTAAAATTGAAAAACTTGATTTTTTTACTTGTCAAGTAGAAACATTTTTATATTGGTAATGGTTTTCATAGGTTCCACAATGTTAAATTAGGTTTATTTTATTTTCCCTCATGTCCTAATAGGTTCATGTGAAGAGCGAGAATCTTGCTGTAAAAATCTCTCAAGAAATCAACTATGCCAAGAGCCTTTACTACGAGCAGCAGCTCATGCTGCCGCCCAATGAGACTGAAGACTGCATACTATTGGACTCATAACTGACCCCTGGAAAGGGTGGCACATACACATGTTCTTCCTGTTTCTTCCCACTGAAAGTAGTCGTCTTTAATATGTTGCGATAGTGTCTGAAGATATGATCCACAATCACTAGAGAATTTCTCCTATGGCTCTCTAAGGACGGAATGCCCTATCCTGGTCCTGGATGGCAACAGCCTGTTCATTTTCCACCGCCCTGATATGAAGAAAACTAGGCCAGTGCAAAGTGATAGGGCTTGTTGGACTGACCATCTGTATGGGTATAAGGGCTTAGGGTCTGGCTGCAGCTTTGTGTGAAGTGAAGCCCATCTCGGGTCAGGATTGGCCCCCGCTGCACTTGGTTTAGTAGCGCAACATAGTTTAGACTGAGAAGGTCCAACATCCCAAGATGCACACGGTTTAAACAATGGAAGAAAAAAATATGCCAACAGCTGTTTTATCGACTTCTGTATATTTAGAACACAATACGAGGACACAGATGTTTTATTTTACAAAAATGTTTATAAGATAAGACTGGTATATGTCAGTAGATGTACACACATACGAGTAGTGTTATATTATGTTTGTGTATAGACACCTATGTACATATATAGCTACATACCAATATAACACTATAGCTATGTACATAACCAAGTTGGACAATATAATAATTATTTGGGTTGATATGAAGTGAATGAATGCTGTACAAAACTGCCTTTAAAATGTCTTTATTTTGTGTATAAAAGTATTTTTGGGTTGAATTCATTGCACTGACACTTAGTTGGGACACACTGGCTGCTCTTGCCCTCCACCTGGGCCACACCCACCACACAGGGAAGGCAGTCGGGGGAGCTGCCACTGAAGTCCCTAGCCTTTTACAATCATGGGCCTCTGTCTGGTTTCGGTCACCGTTTTATGTAATGACTTTTTTTACCAGTGTCCTTTTTAACCGATTTCTTCTGAGAGCTCTAGGTTTTGGAATGTGTTCCTTGAACATTGAGTTTCTATCTACTGTGATCAGACCAGGGGCCTTAGTTACACCCAAAGCTTGTGAAAGGTGGAGGACATGAGCTTTAACCTGTGCAGGAGGAGGAAAGAGAATGAATTGATGACATTGCTTATAATAAAGCACCACAACTGCAGTACTCAATACTATGGACCCTCTGTGCCTGTTACTGAACCAAATGTCATGATTTCCATATCATCCGGTGCATCCTTACTGTTTATTCACCCAAATGAAAGGCACAATCTGTAACTACCTCTGCACATAAATGAAGGACCCACTGCTAGCACCTCATTTAAAGGCACATCTTTATACAGTGCCTTCAGTAATTATTGTGACAGTGAATCATTTTTTTTTCTTTTGGCTCTATACTCCAAAGTTTGGATTTGAAATCAAACAATGACTATGAGGTTAAAGTGCAGACTGTCAGCTTTAATTTGAGTGTGTTTTCATCCATATCGGGTGAACCGTTTATAATATAGAGCACTTTTTGTACATACAGTAGTCCCCCCATTTTAGGGGAGCAAAATTATTGGGACAAATTGACTTGTGTAAAGTAGTAAAAAGGTAAGTATTTGGTCCCATATTCCTAGCACGCAATGACTACATCAAGCTTGTGACTACAAATCTGTTGGATACATTTCCTCTGTTTTGATTGTGTTTCAGATTATTTTGTGCCCAATAGAAATTAATAGTAAATGTGTCATTTTAGAGTCACTTTTATTGTAAATAAGAATAGAATGTATCTGAACACTTCTACATTAATGTTGTTGCCATGATTAAAGATAATCCTGAATTATGAGTGAGAAAGTTACAGAAGCACAAATATCAAATATAGAGCCAAAGGAAGAAAAATGCTTCACTGTTCCAATAATTCTGGAGGGCGGTGTAGGTGGTCCAGGTAACCTCATGACCTGGCACAAGTGGGGGGGAAGGGTGGGCTTTCCTCTTTTGTTCTCTATTGCTCATTTAGTGCGCACTATTTTGTTTTCACCCTTTAAGTCTGTGTACTTTACTATATTTATACTTGGAATATCGTTTTTCAACAGGAAAAGCTAGACTGCGTCTTTAAAGGAACAATTTGGGCTTTTAACATCAGAGAATTGTACCTTATTTCAAATGGTAACTATAGTTGTGCTCTGTAACCTGTCTCCATGCTGTTACTGAAGTTGAGTCTCCTGAAGTCCTTGGCCTATGCTCCACCATCCCTCTTCTTGATTGACAGGTCAGCGGAGGCTTGGGGTCTCCCCCTTGCTGTGGGGCTAGTCCATTGCTCGTTTGTCTCCCTGACTCCCTCCCAGAGGACATACTCTGCCTGGTGATGGAGCAGTCGCCGTGCCAACAAGGTGAAGGGTTCTGAAGCACTACCATGGTGTTATTGTACATTTTTTATATTGTGGTCACAGAACAAGGTGTATGGATGGCCCCAGCGGAATTCTAACCCATGATCCTAACGTTGCAAGCGCCATGCTTGACCAACTGAGCCACACATGACCACCAAGCACTGAATGTGAGCTCTTAAAGATGTTTAATCACCTAGTTAGCCCCTGGTCTAAGAATTCTCACACTACATTCAGTCCCACATGGATGAAATTCCCTTTTTAAGGGGGTTTAGAATAAGTGGCTTTGCAAGGCATCGGACCGCAAACCCCCATTGAGCCCCCAAGAAGCTGCAGTGATCTTAACAGTGAGAGATGAGCCATCTAAAGATCCTGGCTCGTTTGGATTTCCCTGCCTCCTTCACTGGAGTCGCTGAAGTCTTTTAAAGCTCTCAGAAGAACCTCAATCAAATCCAGGGTTTTTGTGTTTGATCATTGATTGGAAGCTGGCTCTGAAGTCAATCTGAAGTGTCTGTCTGATTCCAGAATTCATGTGATTATAAAAAATATGTACAAAGCTTGGACAGTTACACAGATTAGTTTTCCTTACAGTTTCATGTCAGGTGAATGTTGTAAGAGAGCCTACATTACGGAGCGAGACAGGCCCTGAGGTTCTGCGTAGTTGTAGTTCAGGGCCACCCTCACCCACAAAGACTGTGAGGAGAAGTCTTTGCATACCGAGGTCATTGGTAGTCATGGAGAGGTTACACACTTCATTTGCATCAAAAGAGAAATTAGGTTGTGGCAAGGAAAAGCTCCCTTCACAGAGGAGAGCATAGTCAATGTATCTAAACCCTAACTAAGAGCATTACTACACTGAACAAAAATATAAATGCAACATGTAAAGTGTTGGTCCCATGTTTCATGAGCTGAAATAAAAGATCCCAGAAATGTTCCATATGCACAAAAAGCTTTTTCTCTCATTTTGTGCACACATTTGTTTACTTCCCTGTTAGTGAGCATTTCTCCTTTGCCAATAATATGTGGCATATCAAGAAGCTGATTAAACAGCATGTTCATTGCACATTGTGCTGTGGACAATAAAAGGCCACTCTAAAATGTGCAGTTTTGTCACACAACACAATGCCACAGATGTCTCGTTTTGAGGGAGCATGCAATTGACATGCTGACTGCAGGAATGTCCAGAGCTGTTGCCAGATAATTCAATGTTAATTTCTCGACCACAATGTAATTTTAGAGAATGTGGCTGTATGTCAAACTGGCCTCCCAACAGCAGACCATGCATAACCATGCCAGCCCAGGACCTCCACATCCGTCTTCTTAACATGCCGGATAATCTGAGACCAGCCACCCGGACAGCTGATGAAACTGTGGGTTTGCACAACCGAAGAATTTCTGCACAAACTGTCAGAAACCGTCTCAGGGAATCTCATCTGTGTGCTCGTCGTCCTCACCAGGGTCTTGACCTGGCTGCAGTTCGGCGTGGTGACCAACTTCAGTGGGTAAATGCTAACCTTCGATGGCCGCTGGAGAAGTGTGCTCTTCACGGATGAATCCTGGTTTCAACTGTACCAGGTTGATGGCAGACAGTGTGTATTGGATAACATTCCACAATCAACAGCCTGATCAACTCTATGTGAAGAAGTGTCGCGCTCTGCATGAGGCAAATGGTGGTCACACCAGATAACTGACTGGTTTTCTGATCCACACCCCTACCTTTCTTTAAAGGTATCTGTGACCAACAGATGCATATCTCTATTCCCAGTCATGGTGTAAGCTGTTTTGGTCCATCCCTCGCAGCATCCCACTTCTCCTCTAGTTTCACAAGTCAGACAAGAGTTTTGTGAATGTGAAAGACTGGTAATTGATGGACCTTTCGTCCACCTGAGCCTCCACTCAATTACCAGTCTTTCACATTCTTGTCTGACTTGTGAAACTAGAGCAGAAGGGTGATGCTGCGATGGACGGACCAAGACATCTTACACCATGGCCCATGTGGTAAACAGACAATGTACCCATACAAAATACACTGAACAAAAATATAAACGCAACATGCAACAATTTTTAAGATCGATTTCGTTATATGAACTGTAACAGTACAGTCAATTGAAATCAGTTCATTAGGCCCTAATCGATGGATTTCACATGACTGGGAATAGAGATACCTTGGTCACAGATACCTTAAAGAAAAGGTAGGGGCGTGGATCAGAAAACCAGTCAGTATCTGGTGTGACCACCATTTGCCTCATGCAGCGGCAGAGCTGCCTGCCTGTACAGGCGTCAGGGTGAAGAGTTCAGCACCGGGGGAGTTGTCTGTTTGTCCAACCACCGCCTCAAATCTATCTGCTGTTTGGCTAACCTTGCTCTGACCTCGCCCCCTGAGATGTGAGCTCCAACACACACTCACAGAGACAGTTTAGGGTCTAGATTCAATCAGATCAAGCGTTAACCCGCATAGCGGATGTTTTGGTGGTGTCAGAGGTGCTTTGGAGCTGTCTAATTGGTAAGCAGCTGCTCTTGCAATTTTTTTTAATTTATTTTATTAAAAATTATTTAACCTTTATTTAACCAGGTAGGCCAGTTGAGAACAAGTTCTCATTTACAACTGCGACCTGGCCAAGATAAAGCAAAGCAGTCCGACACAAACGACAGAGTTACACATGGGATAAACAAATGCACAGTCAATAACACAATAGAAAAGTCTATATACAGTGTGTGCAAATGAGGTAAGATTTAGGGAGGTAAGGCAATAAATAGGCCGTAGTGGCGAAATAATTACAATTTAGCAATTAAACACTGGAGTGATCGATGTGCAGAAGATAAATGTGCAGTAGAGATACTGGGGTGCAAAGGAGCAAAGAAAATAAATAACATTTGGATGGGCAATTTACAGATGGGCTATGTACAGGTGCAATGATCTTAAGCTGCTCTGACAGCTGATGCTTAAAGTTAGTGAGGGAGATATGAGTCTCCAGCTTCAGTGATTTTTGCAATTAGTTCCAGTCATTGGCAGCAGAGAACTGAAAGAAAAGGCAGCCAATGGAGGAATTTGCTTTGGGGGTGACCAGTGAAATATACCTGCTGGAGCGAGTGCTATGGGTGGGTGCTGCTATGGTGACCAGTGAGCTGAGATAAGGCAGGGCTTTACCTAGCAAAGACTTATAGATGACCTGGAGCCAGTGGCCTTGGCGACAAATATGAAGCGAGGGCCAGCCAACGAGAGCATGCAGGTCGCAGTGGTGGGTAGTATATGGGGTTTTGGTGACAAAACGAATGGCACTGTGATAGACTGCATCCAATTTGCTGAGTAGAGTGTTGGAGGCTATTTTGTAAATTACATCGCCGAAGTCAAGGATCGGTAGGGTAGTCAGTTTTACGAGGGTATGTTTGGCAGCACGATTCTAGATTTCATTTTGGAGATGCTTGATTAGAGTCTGCAAGGAGAGTTTACAGTCTAACCAGACACCTAGGTATTTGTAGTTGTCCACATATTCTAAGTCAGAACCGTCCAGAGTAGTGATGCTAGACGGGCGGGCAGCGATCGGTTGAAGAGCATGTATTTAGTTTTACTTGCATTTAAGAGCAGTTGGAGGCCAAGGAAGGAAAGTTGTATGGCATTGAAGCTCATCTGGAGGGTTGTTAACACAGTGTCCAAAGAAGGGCCAGAAGTATACAGAATGGTGTCGTCTGCGTAGAGGTGGATCCGAGAATAACCAGCAGCAAGAGCGACATCATTGATGTATTCAGAGAAAAGAGTCAGCCTAATAATTGAACCGTGTGGCACCCCCTCAGCTATCAGGATTTGGGTGAAGGAGAAATGGGGGCGGCTTTGGCAAGTTGCTGTGGGTGGTGCAGAGCTGTTGCCCGGGGTAGGAGTAGCCAGGTGGAAAGCATGGCCAGCCGTAGAAAAATGCTTATTGAAATTCTCGATTATCGTGGATTTATCAGTGGTGACAGTGTTTCCTAGCATCAGTTTAGTGGGCAGCTGGGATGAGGTGCTCTTATTCTCCATGGACTTTAGTGTCCCAGAACCTTTTGGAGTTTGTGCTACGGGATGCAAATTTCTGTTTGAAAAAGCTAGCCTTTGCTTTCCTAACTGCCTGTGTATATTGGTTCCTAACTTCCTTGAAAATGTGCATATCGCGGGGGCTATTCGATGCTAATGCAGTACGCCACAGGATGTTTTTGTGCTGGTCAAGGGAGGTCAGGTCTGGAGTGAACTAAGAGCTCTATCTGTTCCTGGTTCTACATTTTTTGAATGGGGCATGCTTATTTAAGATGGTGAGGAAAGCACTTTTAAAGAATAACCAGGCATCCTCTACTGACAGAATGAGGTCAATATCCTTCCAGGATATCCGGGCCAGGTCGATTAGAAAGGCCTGCTCGCTGGAGTGTTTTAGGGAGCATTTGACAGTGATGAGGGGTGGTCGTTTGACCGCGGACCCATTACGGACGCAGACAATGAGGCAGTGATCGCTGAGATCCTGGTTGAAGACAGCAGAGGTGTATTTAGAGGGCAGGTTGGTCAGGATGATATCTATGAGGGTGCCCGTGTTTATGGATTTGGGGTTGTACCGGGTAGGTTCCATGATAATTTGTGTGAGATTGAGGGCATCTAGCTTAGATTGTAGGATGGCTGGGGTGTTAAGCATATCCCAGTTTAGGTCACCTAACAGTACAAACTCTGAAGATAAATGGGGGGCAATTAATTTACATATGGTGTCCAGGGCACAGCTGGGGGATGAGGGGGGTCTGTAACAAGCGGCAACAGTGAGAGACAGGGCGAAAGAGCTATCTAACGCATTTTGAGCGGGACTGAGGGCTCTACAGTGAAATAAAACAAAAACTAGCCAAGACAGCAGTAGACAAGGCATATTGACATTAGAGAGAGGCATAAAGCAATCACAGGTGTTGATCAGGAGAGCTAACACAACAACGGGTAAATGGCAATGAATGGGCAGTTAGGTACATACAGGACCTGAGTTCGAGGCTGGGGCCGACAGGTAAACAAAATGAGGTACCGTGTTATTGAAACAGTCCAGGGGCATCAGCTGTGTAACCGAGCGATCATAGGGTCCAAAGAGCAGCAATAGGTGAGTCAGGGTGCCGTTCAGTAGTCACTACTACGCTGGGCAAGCAGGGGACACAGCGTTCAGAAAAAGCTAGTGGGCCGGGGCAAGTAGATGGTTCTGCGGTGACACCGTAACAGAATAGCCTGTTGAGACCACATCGGGCGATCATGTCGGCAGTCCAGTCGTGACGGATCGGCGGGGCTCCGTGTCGACAATAAAGGAGTCCAGGCCAATTGGCAAAGGAGGTATTGTAGCCCTAGAATTAGCTGGTATATGGTATATGGGCCTAGCTCGAGGCCAGCTCAAGGTTAGCTGGTGCTTGCTTCGGGACAGAGGCGTTAGATAACAGTAGCCACTCGTTTGCAGCTCTAACAGTTCCACCCCCGCTATGCAGATGATGGCTAAAGCGGATCTGATTGAATCGAGCCCTATATATAATCTCATATACACACGCACACTCTAGATGACTGACAGGGGGTGCTGTTTTCAATCCAGCACCCTTCCATCTTGACACTCATCCACCATTGTATTTTGGAAGCTATAGAAATTGATTTATTAACGTCTACATTTGTTTTTGCCACGTTCATTCTATTACAGACACCTTCATGCATACGTTTATATTATGTGAGCTAAAACAAAATATACTTAAACATTTTTCTTAAAGTCAAATTATTAGAAAGTTCTGTTACTGACCCCACTGCAACAACAAAAAACACAGGTAATTTTATCCTTGAAACATTTAATTGAAATACTGTGGAATTCCATTCATTCCTATGGAGGGCTGCTCCGACTGGGGAGTGCCAATATGGCCGACTGGTGGCTTCAAAGCCTCCCATTGGCTATTACATAGCATCTGCAATCCAGGGTGTATATACATCATTGGCTGGACCATTACATTCAGGATTCCATTCTGAAACATTTCTGGTCTAAAACAAATAATCACTGTTATATTTTATTGACCAGAGTAGTAGGATTGCGCCTCCCTTGCTTTGGTGCACTAAATGTGTCCAAGTGAGTTAGTTTTATCAAAACTTTCTCCCATTCAGGAATTCTTTGATCAAGATACATCAGGTTTGAATGTTCAATATCTACGCCTACTTAAGATGCTAACCATAATAACCACCGTAACCCTAGATAACCCGAAGTTCAACATAATGTGGGCAAACTGATATTGGACAATAGAGCCCACCAGGCCAGGTATGATTCTCCAGCTGTCTCTGTGTTCCAGATTGATAACCATACTAAAGAAGATTAAAAGACAGAGCCGAGAGTGACAGATAAAGAGGGTACCAACAAGTGTGTTCAGTAGGCACAGTATAGGATCAAATAAATGTTGTCCCATGTGTCAGATGAATGATGAATCTGAGAATGTTGCCTCCCTCTGAAACCATTTCTATGGGTCTTCAAATGGAAGGAGCTTCTCCGATATACTTTCCTATGGAGCAGAGACCGTGTTATGACAACCCTTACAAAACGAACAATGAGCTCACAATTGGCAGGGCTGCAGCACAGGAATGTTGACCATGAGAAGGCTGGAGTCTTTGGCAGACAAAAAAAAACAAAAACAAAAAAAACTCAGAGAAGACTGGATCTGCGCAAACACACACAAGAGAGCATATTCACAATACTGTCAAGTGGTAAATCCCCCAAAATATGACTATTGTTCACACAGATTTAACACCAGTTTTTTCTTTACACAAAAACTCTAAGAAGTCACAAATGAAATGCAACTACCAGAAGTTACTGGTTTGTTAACATACTGAGTACAATCCATTCAACCTAATCTCTGTGCATTTTCAAATTAGTAATGGTATCATTAGTAAGACAGGTGGGAAGTTAACCACAGTGGTAAGGCTTGATCAGTTCTGAATACCAGTCCATCTGGTGCTTAGTCCATGATCCCAAACTGAAAGGCTTTGGAGGAAACACCAACCAACTCCAAGCAGCATAGAATCAGTTTGGGGCCACCCAATCTGGCAACCCAAGCACCACTATTCAATTCAAGATTCCACAGCAAATCTCTTCTTGCACCATCAGGGCACTGTGACCCCAAGTACCCATAGTTCCTAAGGCCTCTGTTGTCTTGGAGATACTTCCACTCTTTTGATAGGAAGCTGTTGTGCGGTTCTTAGTGCCAAGCCACAATGTTTGTGCTTCTGATGCTCACTACTCGTGTGTAGCCTCTCCGTTCTTATGTACGTCCCTTGAAGGTGTCCATGCAGGTGTAGCACCCTGAGAAACGCTGGATCTCCTCCAGAGCTGCCTGAGGCAGGAAGCTGTTGGAGATGGGAATGGAACATGTTAGTGTAACAGAGGTACTTAAGTGAACTTACATGATAATTAACATTGTCTGAGACATGAAGACTTGCGTTAGCACCCTAGACTAATCCCTACGGCTTTAGCTCAGAGGACTAACAGTTTCCGGCGCTCAGAAAACCTGTCGTCACAGCCTCATTCATTAACCCAGTACACTACTTTGGTGTCATTACAGATTGGGTCCCCCTACCTCTTGAGAATAACGAGAGCATGCATGGTCCAAGGTAAGTAGATGAACGGAGTGTTGGTCCGGACTGCGTCCACTGTCCGCTGGGCCACCAGCTCAGGATTTAGCGGGCGGAAGAGCTGAGGGAACCTGGGGGATAAACAACACTTGCCCTTCACTCTTTTCGGCGGCAGGTAGCCTAGTGGTTGGAGAGTTGGGCCAGTAATCGAAAGGTTGCTGGATCAAATCCCTGAGCTGACAAGGTAAAAATCTGTCGTTCTGCCCCTGAACAAGGCAGTTAACCCACCGTTTCCCGGTAGGCCGTCATTGAAAATAAGAATTTGTTCTTAATTGACTTGTCTAGTTAAATAAAGGTTCAATTAAAAATATATATATTTAGCCATGCAAGACATAATGTGAAATGTGTCTTAATGAATTTATCACAAAATGGATGAATCAACAATACTGAATTTATTCCTCCAGCCATTGATGTGTGAATGGGATTGGTTATTCCATCTCTGGTTTTCTTAAGGAACCTTAATCTGAGCCCATGTGTCATTTCTGTGTGCTGACTGACTATACACTGGTTGACCCATAGCAAAACAACTAGAGGGCCATGTATAGTAGGCCCAATGTATGGGAGGCCCATGGTGGTCTGACTTACCTGACTCTCATGCCCTGGAACATGTCAGTGTTGGTGTGGAAGGGGAGCACGGTGGTGCAGCCCACCCCGGGGCAGTCCAGCAGGCCGAGGGTGAGGCTCTCCATGAACGCCAGGGACGAGGCCTTGGAGGTGCAATAATCTATGGCTCCCGGGATGCAGGACAGGGACAGGATGGAGTTGATACACACCACATGGCCATGGCAAAGCTCTAGCATGCGGGGTAGGAAGGCTTTGGTGGTCTAGAGAAAGAGAGACTACATTTAAATAAGGAAATAATCTCAGCTAAAAAAAATTACCTATATCCCCCCACTAGAATCCCCATACTTTAATGAAGACAGCATCTCTATCCTAGAGGGGGAGATCAATCATTTCCAGATCCAGGGACATGTACTAGTCTGTGGTGACCCAAAATGCCAGAACTGGACAAGAACCTGACATCAAGACACAGGGGGGAATAACACCTACCTGAAGGTGACAGCATTCCCGCCCCAATATGCCACCCTAGACACCTCTACGACAAAACCACCAACAAAAACGGGTCACAACTCCTTCAGCTCTGTCACACACTGGGTAGGTATAGTCAATAGTAGGCTTTGAGGGGACTCCTACAGTAGGTACACCTATAGCTCATTTCTTGGAAGCAGTACAGTAGACTACTTTATCACTGACCTCAACACAGAGTGTCTCAGTCAGCCCACTGACCCCTATCAGATCACAGCCTACTTGAACAGAGCAACACTCAATCAATGATTGAGGCATCAAAGCAAACAACTTGCATACTATAGATGGGAGGGTAGTGCAGAAACCTAACAAAAAACAATTAGCCAACAACCAATTCAATCCCTTTTAGACAACGTCCTGGACAAAACATTTCACTATGGTGAAACACTAAAACAATACACTAAGAAAAAAGAAAGAACAGCATGTCAGACATCAGCTCAATGTAATTGAAGAATCTAACCACTTCTGGGAAAATTGGAACACACAAAACAAACATGAAGAGCCATCTACCCAAAATGGAGATGTACGGATAAACCACTACTCCAAACTTTTTGGCCCTATAATAACAATCAGCAAAAACATATACATGATCAATAAAACAATCTTAGAGTCAGCTTTTAAAGACAACCAGAAGCCACTGGATTCTCCAATGACATTGAATGAACTACAGGACAAAATACAAACCCTCCAACCCAAAAAGGCCTGTGGTGTTGATGGTATCCTAAATGAAATAATCACATATACAGACCACAAATTCCTATTGACTATACTTAAACTCTTCAACAACATCCTTAGCTCAGGCATCTTGCACATTACTTGGAGCCAAGGACTGATCACCCCATATCCACAAAAGTGGAGACAAATTCGACCCCAATAACTAGTGGGATATGATTCAACAGAAACCTTGGGAAAATCCTCTGCATTACCATTAACAGCAGAGTCCTACATTTACTCAGTGAAAACAATGTCCTGAGCAAATGTCAAAATTTTATTTTTTCCAAATTACTCTACAACAGACCCTGGACTCACTATGCACACCCTAATTGACAAACAAAACAAAAGCAAAGTCTTCTCATGTTTTGTTGATTTCAAATAAGCTTAACTCAATTTGGCATGAGGGTCTGCTATATAAATGATGGAAAGCAATGTTGGGGGGAAACAACATTTTAAAATCCATGTACACAAACAAGTCTGCTGTTAAAATTGGCAGAAACAGATTTTTGCACTCAGGGGGGTACTCCCGTGGGGTAAGACAGGGATGCAGCTTGAGCCCCACCATCTTCAAAGTTTATAGCAACATATTGGTGAGGGATATAGAACAGTCTGAAGCACCCGGCCTCACCCAACTTGATTCTGAAGTCAAATGTTTACTGTTTGCAGTTGATCTCGTGCTTCTGTCCCCAACCAAGGACGGCAGCAACTAGATCTTCTTCACAGAGTCTGCCAGACTTGGGCCCTGACAGTTAATCTCAGTACGACAAAAATAATGGTGTTCCAAAAAATGTCCAGTTGCCAGGACCACAAATTCTACCTAGACACTGTTGCCCTAAAGCATATGACTATACATACCTCGGCTGAAACACCACAGGTAACTTCCACAAAGCTGTGAACGATCTGAGAGACAAGGCAAGAAGAGCCTTCTATGCCATCAAAAGGAACATAAAATTCAGCATCCCAATTAGGATCTGGCTAAAAATGCTTGAATCAGTTATAGAACCCATTGCCCTCTATGGATGTGAGGTCTGGGGTCAACTCACCAAACAATAATTCACAAAATAGGACAAACACCAAATTGAGACTCAGCAAAAACATCAGTGTACAACGTAAAACACCAATAATAATGCATGCTGAGCACAATTAGGTCGATTCACGCCAATTATCAAAATCCAGAAAAAAGCAATAGAATTTTACAACCACCTAGATGGAAATTATTCTCAAACCTTCCATAACAAAGCCCTCACCTACAGAGAGATTAACCTGGATAAGGGTGCACTGTCAGCTTATCCTGGGACTCTGTTCAAACACAAACAGACCCCACAGAGCAACACAACTAGACCCAACCAAATCATGAGAAAAGATAATTACTTGACACATAAGAATAAACAAACAAAAACGAGCAAACTGGAATGTTATTTGGCTCTAAACCGAGAATATACAGTAGCAGAATACCTGACCACTGTGACTGAACCAAAATGAAAAGCTTTGACTATGGTCTTGCTATCAAAAAAAGGCCACCATAGCCAGTCTTCGAGAGCCAGGTCTGCCTATGTGCCCACAAAATGAGGCGGAAATTGAGCTGCACTTTCTTACGTTCTGCCAAATGTATGACTATAGTAGAGACACATATTTCCCACAGATTACACAAACCCACAAAGAATTTGAAATTTGAATCTCGATAAACTCCCATATATTTTAGGTGAAATACCACACAGTGCCACCAAAGCAGCAAGATGTGTTACCCATTGCCACAAAAAAGGACAACCCGTGGAGCACAAACACCATTGTAAATACACCCCATATTTATCTGTTTATTTTCCCTTTCATACTTCAACTATTTTACACATTGTTACAACACTGTACATAGCCAATAATAACATTTGAAATGTCTATATTCTTTAAAAAAAATTGTGAGTAATGTTTACTGTTAATTTCTGATTGCCAAAGCAAGTGAAATAGACAATGTAAACATACGATTCCCATGGCAATAACGTCCATTGAATTGGAGAGAGCGAGAGAAACGTGACAGTCTGCACACTGTTCTGCTCCACTCACTACTATTCACTAGCTGTTCCTTCACTCTTCTCTCATACTAGGTTCCCTCCCTACTTCCTGGAAGTAGTCAACCAGCACTCTTTTGCCAGCGTTTTACCTTAGATCCAATGATTCAGTACTTAAAGTAAAATATAGTTTCTCCCCTTCACATGTGGGATCAATACATGTTGAACGACGACCCTAATATTTCCAATACTGAGCCTCGGAACAGAAACAAATCAAAATTCATACAAGCTTCAAAACATAATACAAGCCATAATGAATGAGCACTTTCCTGCATAATTATCTAAAGTACATATTTTTTAACACTCACCCAGAACTGGCCCAGCGTGTTGATGTGTTGAGTCTTCATCAGAGCATCATCGTCACTGGCCATCAGACTCTTCCCATGAACCACTGCTGCATTATTCACGAGAATGGTGACGTCGCCCACCTAAGAGACAAAAATAAAACATTTAATTGTAAAACCCAAATCTCGTTTTATGCCAGAAGCAAGCATTTCACTGTTAGTCTACAACGGCTGTTTACAAAGCATTTGACAAATAATATTTTTTATCACTTTGTTTCCCTTGGTATAATTGAAAGGCTGATAAGTGAGCAATAATCATGTCATGTTAATCCTCGTCTTATTTTAAGACTTGAGTTAAACTCACTGGTGTAGGAGGGTATACACAGGTTTATGCCATATACCCACATATTTTTCAGTGTTTATTGCGCATACTCACTTCTTAATCCCCACGATATGCATCAAAGTAGCCTTGTGTATTGAAGGTATATGCTGTATCAATTAATATGACTGATGGAACCTATCAGGATGTTTACCTAAAAATGTTGATAAAATATTATTTCTTCACATTTTAGGTGCAGCAATGTGAACACAGCGGTAGGCCTATGCACGAATGTTCCAAAATGCAATTTGAGGGAAAACACCGGTCAGCAGTTAGGAGCGTTGGGCCAGTACCCGAAAGGTTGCTGGATCGAATCCCCGAGCTGACAAGTTTTTAAAAAAATCTGTCGTTCTGCCCGAGCAAGGCAGTTAACCCACTGCTCCCCAGGCGCCGATGACGTGGATGTCGATTAAGGCAGCCCCCCCTCGCACCTTTCTGATTCAGAGCAGTTGGGTTAAATGTGGAAGACACATTTCATTTGAACGCATTCAGTTGTACAACTGACTAGGTATCCCCCTTTCCCTAAAATGCACACCAAACATGAGAGATGGAAATAGCCTTTAGACATTTAGAAAGAGGGGAGATCTAAAGATGCAACAACTATCATGTGTTGCTAATATGACTAGGATAATGCCTTTGGCTGCTAGACGGAAACCAATAATGAGGAAGTCTTTATAAAACACATGAGTAAGTTTTTATAAAATAATTGCCTTCACATTTATATGATGGAATTTTGGCTATAGTCTACTTTAAAGCAAGGTAAGACATGCCTCATAACATGAAGGAAAACATCCAGGTTTTAAAAAAAATGAAGGAACAGGAAATATAGAGCTGCTAATGATAGGCCCAAGCGTCTTCTGGTAGATGGAAAGGCTTTCCCAAAAACCTTCTCAATTAAATGTTAACTACCTACAAAGTAGCCTATGCCTACCTGCAGAATGATATCATGAAATGCCTCAATCCAGTGGCCATTTGTTTTGCAAAATCCAACTCATGTGCTACAGAACGACTGAATTAAAGGGTAACTACACATCTCCTGATGTGGTTTAAGAACATCCAATTTTATTGTTTTACTATTAAAACAGCAACTTTGAGAGTGAACATCAACAACCTGTACATTTGACTCAGTTGAAAGCTCAATTTATTCGTTCAATAGTAAGCCTACTATTAACCTACTTGCACAGTACGCTTGGGTTGGCCTGACTGAAATACCAATATGGGATTTATAATTTTAGGTCTTTCAGTGTGTCACTGTTTCTCAATTTTTAATACAGGGCGCCTTTCCTTTGCCGGGCAGGCCGTTTGGGAAATTTTGGGCAGAATTAGAACATACTCACTTCGCCAGGCACCACTACACCACTGGTTAAGTTGATACATTATACTGTATATCCCTGTGAAACACTGGAAGATTCCAAAGGCAACCTTTGAAAGACTGGTTGGATGTGTAAGACAATTTAACACGGTCAGGTGTTTGTCATCTACTGTAAATGACATTGGAACTAGGTCATTAATTTGGGTGCCGCTCTCTCTACTGTACCTTCTCTCGGACCACCTTGGCCTGCTTGTACACCTCCTCCCGATTGGCCACGTCACACAGGAAGTAATGGCACTCGGCTCCGGTGGTGAGAGAGATCTCCTCGCAGGTCTCCATCAGACACCTCTCAGTGCGGCCCCACAGGATCAACTGACAACAGGCAGAGGGGTCAAAAAGGGCAGTGCATTGACATGAGAATGCATATTTGGATGTGTTATCTTGTAGGAATCACAACTAAACATAGGCTTTCTGGGTGGTAAGAGGAAGGTTGTTTTTAATGGTTATATATTAGGGTTGTAAATTAATATTATAAAAAATCCTTTTGTCAAACCAAAATGTATCATAATTTTATGTTTCAAATTGCATTGGTAAAAATGTTGCATGCATTCTTAAACCAGTGCTCAGGTAGCTTACAGTAGGTTCAAGCTATGAAGCTATATTCTATTACGTTAACATCTTTCCCATCTGTTTGAGATTGCTGTGCGTTGCAGAGCTCTATATGATTAATTGCTAATTGAGGCGGCATTTGCTAGAGATTGAGCAACCACAGACAAGTTCTTTGATGTGCAGTTTGGAGGGAAATCCAATGACTTAAGGCTCTGAACTTTAGAGTGTTTGAAATTTAAAGGCAATGTTCCCACTTTAGCGGAGACTGCATTTACGGTAAATGCTGCATGTCAGCTCAATCTAAAATTATCATGAATCTAACGCTTCAGCTTTACAGATTGAATAGAGCCCTAATTAATCAAATCAAGTGTTAACCGGCGATAGCCAACATGCGCCTAGCTGATGTGTTGGAGCTGTAACTTGGTTGGTGCCATCAAATCAGTGAGCAGCTGCTCTTGATCATTGTCATGAAGCCACTCTTGTCCCACTCGCGTTAGAAATTCAGAATGAGAAAATGTAGGCTATATATAAATAATGCTCAAATTGAAAATCATTACATAATATAATGATTCCTATCAGCCTAATCAAGGTGTAAATGTCTCACATTCCAGTGTTTAAACTTGTAAACAAGGCTGCATGGGATTTCTCTTAATGCTACGCCGTGCAGCCAATGGCAAGGTCCGCTTTAGCTATAAAGCCAGGAGCCGCTTGGGGATTTGACAGCTCTAATGCAGTTCTACCTCCGACACCGCCAAAACAACTGCTATGCGGTTGTCGGCTAAATTGGATCTGATTGAAGAAACTTTAAGATCTAATATCTGTCTCCAGAGGGGTCCCTGTGCACTGATAACCCTGGATGGCTGGCTACTGGCCAGACCACTACAGACACACACACACACACACACACACACATCAGATCATTTTACAACAATGACAAATGCTTTGGTGATAAAAGGAATATTTTCACCTTACTCTGAACTGTGCGTTCCACTACCCTGTCAGTGAACTTTATTGAACAGTCACTGGGGACCCAGAGGAGCTAGAGTTGAGGTTAAAAAGGCAACATCATTGTAGTTCCACAGAGCCATCCACCCAACCTGTCATCGCCCCCATTGTAAAGCACAGAGACTGAGGAAACACCTGTGTTTGTGTGCCTTTACAATAAAAGGAAAGGGGAAGAGAACACTACACATCATACATCACCCAGGTCAGCTAGGGGGCTAGAAGAGTTCAGGCTCATTTCCACTAGTGTAGTAAGCACTGGGGCTTTCCAAATACTTTTCACATGGAAAGAAAACACACCGAAGGTGAATATCAAGATTTTAATCGAACTGAATACAAAAATACTCGATTCTGAAGTTATGCTAGAATAGAATAAAATATAAATCATAAAACATTTCCAAACAACTGTCCCTTTTCTTTTCCTCCAACTTTCAGATTATTCAATTGTTTTTGGAATTCATGTTAATATTCTACTTGTGAAAACCTGGTTAACAAAGGTCCTGTGTGAAGTGATGCTTTGCTTTTTTTAAATTATTACTGGGCGTTTATCAAGTACAACACATAAATTGGTAATAAAAAGCGCACACTGATTAGTTTACCTTTTTTGCTCCATATTTTGCAAACTCTTTCCCCAAATGCCGACCGATGCCCCGTCCACCGCCGGTGATCAATACCACCTCTCCGCGAAGGTCTTTCCGTCTGCTCGGGAGCAACAACCCCAAGCATGCTTTCAACATGCAGAAGATGATGTGGAACGTGAACAGCACAGCGTTTCCGAAATTATTTAAATCCATTACGACTTTGTTAGGTATAAAGTTGCATTTTGCTCAGAATATAAATGGAGTAGCCACATAGACAATCCGCACCTTCCCAAAGTGCGAGGCTCGTGCCAGATGGATGTTTAAGTATCCTCCATACCACTACCCCTCTACGACAGAAATCTTATCAATCCAGTTTTAATATCAGAGGTACGACACACATACGTCTTTGTCATAATAGGAACAGTACGAAAATGCAGTGATAATAGCTGACATGGCGAGCCAATGCCAACACAGTGCGTGCGTCAACCAACAGACCGACTGGCTCTCGCGTCTTCAACTGCCTATATGCTCCGACTGTTCTATCCCAGCACTGTCTAACTACCGGTACTATGGCTTTATATAGCCCTTTCATCTTGATTGACAGTTTGAATGTTGGAGATTAGCCAATAGCCCCTCCGACTTGACTGTGCGTTAGCGGCTGTAGCGCTTTTCCTTCTTCCAAGAAAGCTGCTAGAGAAAGTCTCAGGAAAAAAATCTATAATTTGCAGGGGTTACGTCACTATTGTCAACCTCATTCCAGGGAGGGACGAGTGTCTGCGGACCTAGACAACCAGGTGAAGTGAGTTACTTACTAAGTAGTAACCTTCATTTGTCAATCAGAGGGTGGAGCGAAAACCCTGTGACTCGGCCATCCGTGGAATGAGTGACATGATCCAAGTTTACAACCACCACTGTTTTCATGGTATGAATTGCCAATAGACTCCAGTAACCATATAGTCTGTAGCCTATAATTGAAATTGCCTCGGGTGATATTCATTACTTGGGTGTTATACGCAATCACTATTGCCATAAAGATCCAATTACATATTCATGTAGTTTCTGGGTGACAATATTCAACTTGACATATCATGTCATCGTAGGCTCAAGTTTGATCACAGATCTCTATGCCCCGCACAGCACATATCCAAACGATAGGCGGAATATTGGTATTTTATTTAAGATCCCAAATAACTGTTGCTAAAGTAGCAGCTACTCTTCCTGTGGTCCACACAAAACATGAAACTTGATAATAAAGAACATTTATAGAACATAACAGCTCAAAGACAGAACTACACAAATGAAAAACATCACACATAGCTTACATATCAGTACATACACACAAAATATCTAGGTCAAATAGCAGAGAGACATTGTGCCATGAAGTGTTGCTTTATCTGTTGTTTTTTTTTACCAGGTTTTCTGTTCACTTGAGCCATCTGATAGGAGTTCCCTGCAATCATGGCTCTATTTAATACTGTACGTTTTCTTGAATTTGTTTGGAGACTGTGAAAAGAGCCCTGGTGGCATTTATGGTGGGGTAACTGTGTGTAAGTTTACTGTGCAAACAATTTTGAATTTCCAACACATTGTCTCTTATAAAAAGAAGTGATGCAGTCAGTCTCTCCTCTACTTTTAGCAAAGAGAGACTGGCATGCATAGTATTGATATTAGCCCTCTGATTACAGTGAAGAGTAAGACATGCCGCTCTGATCTGGGCCAGCTGCAGTTTTTCTAGGTCCTTCTTTGCAGCACCTGACCATATGACTGGGCAATAATCAACATAATATAAAAATAAAGCCTGCAGGCCTTGCTTTGTGGAGTGTGGTGTCAAAAAAGCAAAGCATCTCTTCATCACAGACAGACCTCTCCTCATCTTTCCAACCATTGAATCAATGTCACATTGGCTCCGTGACTAAGATTTCTCATTGGTAAAAGAAACTGGGCTGTGCATTAAAGTAGGGCCAGTAGGCCTACCACAGACCATACATTTTCCTTAAAGAATTGCAAGTATTTTAGCCAATGGCCTAAAATATACAGCTCTTTACCTATTTCAATTATTATTTTTCCAACCAAACATTTATTTCATTCAAGGTCTGGCTGACCAAGATATTTCAAAAACATGTCACATTGTATGCGTTCTGACTTCTAATAAGTGGAAGATGGGAAAAAGCATCTAATGCGGGCCAGCCCACACCAACTTGGTTAAAAAAAACCTCTATCACATTGGGGTCTACCATAAAACAAAGCCACTGTGATAGTTGATCATAGGATGTTGACAAGACAAAAAGGGAAGATGCAGTTAGACAGGCAGAATGACAACAAACGCTAAGAGAGTTAGAATGCATGTAGTTGTTATCTTTCATATTTCTGACAATGTTTTTATTTTCATAAGCTGCTTTTATGAAAAGTGAACAGTGCTTCTTCAGGTCCAGTGGCTGGAACTCCAGAAGATGGGGAAGTGAGTGACGAGGAAGAGACTGGAGAGATTAGAGTGACTGGAGAAGGTCATGGGTCCATTTTGCTGCTCACGTCATCTCCCATGTCAGGGCTAACATTAGCACCATGGTGGTCAGCCCCAGTCCCTCATTGCAATAGGCTGCATCTACTAATAGAAGGAAATAAGTGTTAGTTACTTCATCTTCAGTAGGATGATATGTCTTACTTTGACCATGTAAAGAATTGAGTTCTCTTTTTTCCATTCTCTCTATGCTTACCAACAAAATGGTGTCTCCCCTTCTTAAGTCTGGGGTTCTCTGTTAAAACAGAGAAAACAAAGTAAGTCATGTGCATGAGGAGAGAGGGTAACCTGACACAAAGAACCCTCACACACTCACCAAACACGATAAGCCGTGTGTATGTGTCTGTGGAGCCCAGAGGGTTCTGGGCAGTGCATCGAAACATGGAGCCGTTGAGCTTGGCCGGTACTCGCTCCAGCACCAGCTCCCTCCCATTATGATCCTCTCTCCCATCCAGGAGAGGACCTCCCACTCTGGTCCAGGTGAACAATGGCTCGGGGAACACCATGTTCTGGGAAGTGCATGTGGAAAAGCATCTTTTGTAAATAATGTGTGTACAAGATTGACAACATTGCAGTCAGACTGCACAAGATCACTGATATGCAAGACACCTTGACTCCCAAATAAATAGTATGTGATCAAGATTATCAATTGTGCACCTTGCCAGCTTGCATTACTCTTACAAATTCCCTCAAACAAGCAGAATGACTTTCATGCAAATGTACATATGACTTTCATTCAGATGTATCTCCCTGTTGTATTATATAGTTGTAGTGCGACACCTGCTGGAGAAATGTTGTATTTTTGAAGAAGGTTTTCTTTCAATGATGGTGATATGTGGTTGTCTTTCCTACAGTTGAATGTACTTACTGGTATGAATAATATAAGAATAAAGCATTTATTTTGTACTCACCCCAGTGGATGAGATCTGGAGGCCCTGAACTGTAATGCGGACAGTGTCTCCTACTTTAGCCTTACCAGGCGTCATGGACAGTTTGGGGCCCCTGGGAGCAGCTAAAGGGAAACAAATTTAAAAAACAATGAATGTTACTTATTTTCAATCTTTTAGTTTTTTAACAAAACACTATTTTTCCTTATGTCTCAAATTATTTCTAAAGGAATAAATTAAGCATCTATATTCTCTGTATACTATGCAAAAAGCTCTCAGCCTTAGAATCCATTTTTATTTGAGCATGCCTGCTAAACCATGGCTGACTGGGGAAAACCGTTTTTGATGATGATAAGTCTCCACTATATCTAGTAATCCACTCAAACTAACTGATATGAGGTTTGACGTGTATTCATCATGAACTGATGCCGGTGGCTGTGCTGCAAACAGACCATGCGTGTGTAGGTGTGTGTGCTTATGGAATTACATATGTAACTGTGCAGAAAATGGCTAATCTACTGTGAGATTTCTCGAGCATTTCTAAGCAGAACTAATGGATCCTCTGAACAAAATACTCCATTAAGGAGCATCCTCATTAAGTGAGTCACTGCCTCTAAATAGTTGCTGGCTGCTGCTGGATCCTGAGCTAAAGCATAGTGATCAGGTTCTCTGTACTGTATTTTCCTGTTGTTGGCTGACGCTTAAGGCTGGGAAGTGCCTGTTTTCTGCCATTACTGAATGCATTAGCTCTAAGTAGGATTGTATATACACTGAGCACACCAAACATTAGGTACACTTTCCTAATATTGAGTTGCACTCCACCTTTTTGTCATCAGAACAGCCTCAATTTGTCGGGGCATGGACTCTACAAGGTGTCGAAAGCATTCAACAGGGATGCTGGCCCATGTTGACTCCAATGTTTCCCACAGTTGTGTCAAGTTGGCTGGATGTCTTTTGGGTGGTGGACCATTCTTGACACACACAAGAAACTGTTGAGCGTGAAAAAAACAGTAGCATTGCAGTTGTTGACACAAACCGGTGCACCTGGCACCTACTACCATACTCTGTTCAAAGGCACTTAAATAGAAGTCTTGCCCATTCACCCTCTGAATGGCACACATACACAATCCATGTCTCAATTTTCTCAAGGCTTAACAATCCTTCCTTAACCTGTCTCCTTCCCTTCATCAACACTTCATAATGTTTTGTATACTCAGTGTTATTCCCCAAATTACGAGCTTTCAGACACCATGTTCATTTTCCGTTAATTCAGGAAAAATACCTAAAGTGAATTTGAACTATTATTTTAACAAGTTATTATTTTAGAATGTTCTCTCCCCTTGCATCCCTAGCTCTGATAGGTTTTAATACAGACATGGACTCCTTGGGTATCCAGTATTTGGGTGGCATTAAAAAGTGGGTTTATGTCCTCATGGAGGAGATATTTGGTATCCAGCTGATTGTCATGGTCTAATTTGGTACTCACACAGAGTGACCTCAGCCTGCATGGGCATGGACAGCGCTGGGTGCTTGACCTCGCAGCTGTACAGGGCGTCGTTGTCCAGCTGGGGGTTGAGGCTCCAGGTGAGCATGGCTCTGACCTCCATGGTGCCGTCTCTGGACGCCTGCCGCCGGTGCTGGAAGTAGTAGAGCGGGTCAGTGCTCTGCATCCAGCGAGGGAACTCCCGGCTTACCACTGTCTCTGGGATCACCTCCGTGGTGGTGGGGCTGGGCTCAGACCCCTCCAGACTTCCTGGCTCCCCCCCGGCCCCTACCATCTTCCCCATCCCTCCGTTCCCAGGGGTGTCACGGTCCAGACGGGGTGGCTTCCCCTGGTCAAGCAGGGAGAGGGACTTCTTCAGCTTGGTGTCATCCAGGTCTCTACTGATCAGGGGCCTAGAGATCCGTAGCCCTGCCTGGCCCCTGCCCTGGGATTTTCCCCCGCCACCCTCCATAATAGAGGGGACCACCTCGATCAGCTCGCCGTCACGCTTGAAGTACACCTGAAAGGATAAAGACATAGTATGAGCCCGTAACAACCAATCACACCCATCATTTCAAAAGTGTTTTTACTTCAAAACATATTTTAGTATGAGTACTGTTTGCATGTGGGCAAACTCACCATAGGGGCTGGCTTTCCTCCCATGACGATGCAGACTAGAGTGAAGTTCTGGGTGTCATAGCGACTGAAGGGGACCGGGCAGTCTACTGCCACTACAGAAATGGACTTAGGAGGAACTATGGAGGAAAATAGCATATAAACCTGTGACTCAAAACGAGAAATCCATCTACAAATAGGCACATCTATTATTTTCAGAAGGGCTACATATAAAACTAACTGAAACATGAAACAAACATATCTGTACTGTACTTGAGGGCATAACGTTAGTCTCGTAGACCTGGTATACAAGATGTTAGTCTGGTATACAAGATGGACTCTTGGTAACCTTGATCAGGGGGAGGGGATTCCAGGGTGTCAGACAGACAACTCTCCAACAAATCACAAGGTAGACATGCCAGAACGTCGCAATTCGAAACCAAAGTTTGAAGGCAAAATCTTTGCAGTGGTTTTAGTGAAGTTAGTTGATGCAAACTAGCCACTTGCGAAATGCACTCATTCAAAATAACCTCCGTGATCTCAATCTTGCTAGCTACTATTTTGTATTGTATTCATGCAGATCAGGCAGTGGCGTCGTCCCTGTATGCCAAACTGACGTTCTATTACGTACAGTGTTAAACGGGAACATTGTGGGAGGCAACACGGATTTATATAAAAGACTATCAGAAAGTAGTCTCCTGTGCATTTCCCACATCTCAACAGTAGGGGGAGGCAGAGGTGATTAAAATACCACATGATCATATTATTATAGCGTTAATTCTCTTGAATCTTACCCATGACAGTGAGCACGATGCTGCCAGAGGCTAAGACCACCCTGTCTCTAGAGGCCTTGTCGTAGATCCCCACGTGGCACTCATACGGCCCATCATCATCCATCTGGACCTCAGGGAGCCTGGCAGTAGAGCAACAAACCCCACGAAGATAATATCCATATAGGTTAGGAGTTTTCCAGGTACTCAAAGCATTGAATAAGATATGATAAAATACAATAAGATATGATAAAATAAGATAAGCTCAAATAAAATAAGCCTACACTTGCGAGTGAAAACACTGACCAATGTTCTCTTTCTTGAGGCTGCCGCCTACAGTTCAAGCTTACCGGACAGTTGATTGGTAGACCAAGTCTTCTCGTCTGCGGAAGTCCTCCATATGGGAGAAGTTGGTGTTGGTCATGGCATCGTAGGTGAAGATCTTCTGCTTGGCACTGCCACCCTCTGTCACCTAGAAAGTGAAGGAATACCTCATATTACACACCCTGGACATGTATCCAAGTACATGTAACACAAGTTTCTTCACAAAACACAATCTTGGTATTTGGTATTTTATTAGGATCCCCATTAGCTGTTGCGAAAGCAACATCTACTCTTCCTGGGGTACACACAGAACATAAAACATGATAAAATAGAGAACATCAATAAACAAGAACAGCTCAAGGACAGAACTACATACATTTAGAAACAGCACACATAGCGTACATATCAATGCATACACACAAAACATCTAAGTCAAATAGTGGAGAGGCGTTGTGCCTGAGATTAATACGTTTTTTTAATCGATGCACACAGTTATTATTTTCCAATTCATGAAGGCTAGAGAGCTTTGAAGCCTCTTCTTTTGCCACTTTAATGAGTTTAGTTAGTTGTTACTAGGTATTCATTTTATTTTGGAGGAGCTGGGAGCTCAGGGTGAAACAAACTGTCCGTGTGGACTACATTACGTATCGCTACATACGTTCATAGTTTAAGGAGCTTATCAAACCTAGTAGCACTTCAGAAGCCATTAGATATAGTACAGTTATGTACTGTATATAATGCACTCTCTCTTTGCATCAAAAGCTTTGATGCGTTTGTCAGCGTTTTAATTGAAGTGTCAATGGAAAATGTCAGAGAACAAAGCTGACCTAATCAAAAGCTTCTCATAGAGGTAAACACAAGATACAGTATGTGCTGTTGCAAACAACCATACGGTTCATACAGGGACATCAAGGCCACCCTACTCACCCGAAACCACACAATCTCTCGCAGGTTGCCATCTGTCATGAAATTGCACTTGAGCGTTACCGTGTCTCCAATGACAACGGGAGGGAGAGGCTCAAGAGTGACAGTTAAATAGCCTGTGGGTCAAAGAAAGAAGTAAAATATGTTACACACATTTCCACGCACTTTTATCTCTACAACATACAGTCCCTTCTATGAAACCCATAACATAGTCCAGCACAAAACTTGCTAAAGGCATTCATTAGACATAAAGTTATTTTATGATTCTTAAAGACCCTCTTGTGTTTGTGTTACTATAGTTCTCAAATGACCATACCACCCTGTCTCTGGAGCATTGGAAATGAAACCTTATAGGCTAGCTGTAATTACATGGATTGTTAATAGTGCATAATCAAGGCTAAATGGCCAAAATTCCATCTGTTTTTCGCAGGGTATTACAGCTTGGGATAGGAATATTGTGTGCACACATTTCCTCCTTTTACTTTCATGATCATTAAGAACGTGTTCATTCATTAACTGTGGTGCTGTAATAGTAGGTGTCCATATCTATGTAAAGGTAGGGTGGCAATGGCAGCACAAGTGCATGTTTATGTTGCGCTATTTCTCCCATTATCGTGGTCTTAGTGTGTGCTAAGTGCTGTGGCTCTGGCAGGGTAAAAAAGTAAAGTATGGTCAATTAAAAACCAACCTGTTTCCTAAACAAGCCAAAGACATGATATAGTGCTGAGAAGCACAGATCTCTATCTCTAACCTGGAGAGGCAGAGAAAACCTAGTAGCGACCTCATTCTCTCTGAGAATTAATGCACTGTAATGATATGTTTTCAATCATAATAATTAGGTGGTTGCTTATATTTGTCCTATTTCCCATGTAGAAGTGTGTAGTATGTGCATGTGTGAGTTGGAAACTCCCCATGAGACACCCTTAGAGAGTGGGGTCATGGCCAGGGTCTGCCATTATCAGCAGTGACCCTGGAGGAATTAGGGTTACATTCCTTGCTCTTGGGCACGTTAATAGATTTTTCAGCTTGGTGATTCGAACTAGCCACCTTTTGGTTTACTGGCCTAACGCTCTAACTGCTAGGTTATCTGCTGCACTTTCATCAGCGCATTCTGTGGCAGAAAGAATCTCACCTAGCTTTACAGTAAGTAAATATTGTCAGTGTTATAGTGTTGTATGGGTCATTCCACAAAATGAGTCCCTTCTGCACCAATATTGGATTTTAAAAGCCTGTTATATTAAATAAAGTGCCATTTCATATAGACCATATGGAAAATTCAATAAATCATCATTTTGACATGTCCCTCTGTGGACTCTCTGTGACTTCTATGAAGATTTAACCCACTTAACCCCAACATTTCTCCAAGTTTTCACCATCATTGTAAAGCCCAAGTTATTTTGTTGCTTTGACAACATAATTTCTGAAGATTATTATTTATTTATTGTGATTAGTGATTCATTTTCAGCTAAAAATACAACATATCCCTTATTTTAAGGTCCACCCTGTTACGTGAACTGAACTCTCGTTTTATAATGGTAAAACTATTCCTTTTTAAATACATTTTTATTATAATTTTTTTTTTAGCCCTTTTTCTCCTCAATTTCGTGATTACGATCTTGTAACTGCAACTCCCCAACGGACTCGGGAGAGGCGAAGGTCAAGTCATGCGTCCTCCGAAACATGACCAGCCAAGCCACGCCTCTTAACACCCGCCCACTTAACCCGGAAGCCAGCTGCAACAATGTGTCGGAGGAAACACTGTTCAACTGACAACCGAAGTCAGCCTGCAGGCGCCCGGCCCTCCACAAGGAGTCGCTAGAGCGCAATGAGCCAAGTAATGCGCCCCCGGCCAAACCCTCCCCTAACCCGGATGGCGCTGGGCCAATTGTGCGCCACCCTATGGGACTTCCAGTCACGGCCGATCACAGGCTGTAGTGACACCGCAACACTGCGATGCAGTGCTTTAGACCGCTGCGCCACTCGGGAGGTCTTAAATACATTTTCCTAAAGAGACATTGAACCTCTAATAGTCAAATCAGGTTCTACTCTTTTTGACAATTTTCTGGTGTTTTGTGGTGGAAACTGAGTGGGTCGAGCATAACACGCCAACCCTGTTACCCATAGGTAGACAGGATAGAAATATTTTAACAATTATAACATTTTTGTGAAGCTTGCATTCAATTGCCCCTCCCGGTTGTACACAACAAGCTTCCATTCCTCCTGTCACAAGGGGATTTATGGCTTATTTAAGGTTAAATTGTCAACCCTGTTACAGTCAACTCTGTTACTTTATTTGGCACTTTATTAGGCACTTACTATAGTCCTTTTTGTTATTTAACCTCTTTATATAGTAAAACATGTTTTTTATTAAGTTAAACATGTGCTCATCATGACAGAATGTTAAATTAGGTTAAATAAACCCAAAAGGACTAATTTCGCTGAACGACCTATATAATAACACCAGGGTGTACATAGTACAGATTAAATCTGTAGGATCAGGTATCCACGATGACCCTTGACTTTTTGGCATGTTGAGTGTGATGGTGTGATGGCCCAGGACTGATCCCAGAGCACTTAAAGAGACATGCAGGGCAGCAGGGCAGCTTACACTCTTTACCGTGCAGGGCAGCTGGTAAAGAGTGTAATCTCCTGTTTCATACTGCTACTCCAGTATAGAATCCCCACCCCTCCTCCCACCTTGGCCTCTACACCCTGACATCAAGGTGGATTATTTTTCCTCATGTTTTTCCCACTAATCCCCCATCTTTTCATTGACAGACCCAGAAGGAGAGAACTGGAGGGAGCTTCATACTCACAAACATTTGAAAAATAAATAAATAAATGGCAGCTTTTTGGAGCAAAGAGAGCTGCCATTCAACCATGTAAGCGTGAGCCCTGTAGGTGAAGGCAAAAATACTTGACTCAGGTGTTTTTATGATGTCAGTTGACATTTCTTAAAGGGGCCCTTCCACTAAGAATATACAATCCCAATCAGGGTCGTATTTATAAGGGTTTCTTATAGGACAAGGTAGTCCGTCCCTATTTCAGTCCGTTTTCTTCTGTTTGGTGACTATCGAACATAACCTAACTATTGAGGCTGTCAGCTACATCCTCCTCATCAGTTACTGTTGGTGAGGTTAGGTCTTGAGGGCCCGAATCTGACCAGAGTTTAGCTTGCGTAAATGGAAAGTAATTACGTTTTTATGCCTATTCTGACCTTGAACTTAAGCATGAGAATAGCATGCAATTCAACCGCTATTCCTTTGGGGTGGAGATCAAATAAATGAAGGTGTGACGGAGGTGTGTCTTGGTAACCTTGATCAGGGGGAGGGGATTCTGAACTTGACTTAATTTCCGAATAATTCCACCACCTTTATGTGCGAGGAAACCATGAATAATGTCTAGAGAACCTACCGGTTACAAGTGGGAAAAGCATCTAGGCCTACTTGTTTTTTTCAGATAGAAATTATACCATTCTCCATGCACTGTACTTTACAACTTGAAAAGAGCTATTGATAAGAGCTAGGTAAATTAGTAATCCGTTTGGATAAGGGAATTGTAAATATAAATTGCATATGTTTTAGATATATTTTTACCTTACAATCGCTGGAGAGAAATCTGAAACCAGTCATATGGCAGCAAACTGAAGCATATCAACATATCAACTTTCCCACAGTGAAGTTTATGAAATACTGTGCCATTATGCAGAATTTAAATTGTACGGCCATTTAACTTGCAGTTTCTCTGTTTTCTATTTCTGTTTTCTATTGTCTCTATTAGTATCGATTTAAAGGGATGGCTTAAGATAAATGTACTGAAAACCCTATTGAATGAAAACTCAACAAGAAAATCTGTTAGCCAGCAAGTGGGAGGGCTTTCAGGTAACCAGCCACACCTGCAGAGCAGTACACGACTGAATTAGGTAACGCCTCGATTCCACCGACAGTGTCATTGTGTTTTGGTACATCAGAAGTACATTAATTTCCAATGGAATGCTAAGTTTGCAGCAGAGACAGTTGCCGTGCGTTCTATGTGGTGCATACGTTGGATTTATCAAAGGTGTGCATCAAATTGTATGCGTAGACAGCTTGAAAGAAATGGTAGCTGAAAATGAATGTTTAACTTTTGTTGCACACATATCCAGATGATGCTGCATACTATTTTGCGCAATGACACTGTAGGTGTGAGTATGAATACTAAATACTTACCAAATACTGAGAAGTGCGTAGGAAAGGTATGCGTAGGAATGGCGTAAATTCTTATGTCAGAATTGGCCCCTGAATGCATCACCATTGTCTTACGCAGTGAACAAAAGGCAGCGATAGTCCTTACTCACCCAACTAGAGCCCAGACTCACTATATTACCACCAGGAAATATAAATGAATGCTCCAGCATCAGAGTTAATGATGAATGGTTTAAGTACAGTCGTTTTTGAACTTACAGTTGAAGTCGGAAGTTTACATACACCTTAGCCAAATACATTTAAACTCAGTTTTTCACAATTCCTGACATGTAATCCTAGTAAAAATTCCCTGTTTTATGTCAGTTAGGATCACCACTTTATTTTAAGAATGTGAAATGTCAGAATAATAGTAGAGAGAATTATTTATTTCAGCTTTTATTTCTTTCATCACATTCCCAGTGGGTCAGAAGTTTACATACACTCAATTAGTATTTGGTAGCATTGCCTTTAAATTGTTTAACTCGGGTCAAACGTTTCGGGTAGCCTTCCACAAGCTTCCCACAATAAGTTGGGTGAATTTTGGCGCATTCCTCCTGACAGAGCTGGTGTAACTGAGTCAGGTTTGTAGGCCTCCTTGCTTGCACAGGCTTTTTCAGTTCTGCCCACAAATTTTCTATCAGATTGAGGTCAGGGCTTTGTGATGGCCGCTCCAATACCGTGACTTTGTTGTCCTTAAGCCACAACTTTGGAAGTATGCAACTTTTGCCACAACTTTGGAAGTATGCTTGGGATCATTGTCTATTTGGAAGACCCATTTGCGACCAAGCTTTAACTTCCTGACTGATGTCCTGAGATATTGCTTCAATATATTCACATAATTTTCTTCCCTCATGATGCCATCTATTTTGTGAAGTGCACAAGTCCCTCCTGCAGCAAAGCACCCCCACAACATGATGCTGCCACCCCAGTGCTTCACGGTTGGGATGGTGTTCTTCGGCTTGCAAGGCTCCCCCTTTTTACTCCAAACATAACGATGGTCATTATGGCCAAACAGTTCTATTTTTGTTTCATCAGACCAGAGGACATTTCTCCAAAAAGTACGATATTTGTCCCCATGTGCAGTTGCAAACCGTAGTCTGGCTTTTTTATGGCGGTTTTTGAGCAGTGGCTTCTTCCTTGCTGAGTGGCCTTTCAGGTTTTGTCGATATAGGACTCATTTTACTATGGCTATAGATACTTTTGTACCTGTTTCCTTCAGCATCTTCACAAGGGCCTTTGCTGTTGTTCTGGGATGGATTTGCACTTTTCGCACCAAAGTACGTTAATCTCTAGGTGACATAACGCGTCTCCTTCCTGAGCGGTATGACGGCTGCGTGGTCCCATGGTGTTTATACTTGCATACTATTGTTTGTACAGATGAACGTGGTACCTTCAGGCATTTGGAAATTGCTCCCAAGGATGAACCAGACTTGTGGAGGTCTACAATTGATTTTCTGAGGTCTTGGCTGATTTCCCCATGATGTCAAGCAAAGAGGCACTGAGTTTGAAGGTAGGCCTTGAAATACATCCACAGTTACACCTCCAATTGACTCAAATTATGGCAATTAGCCTATTAGAAGCTTCTAAAGCCATGACATCATTTTCTGGACTTAGTGTATGTAAACTTCTGACCCACTGGAATTGTGATACAGTGAATTATAAGTGAAATAATCTGTTTGTAAACAATTGTTGGAAAAATTACTTGTGTCATGCACAAAGTAGATGTCCTAACCGACTTGCCAAAACTATAGTTTGTTAACAAGAAATTTGTGGAGTGGTTCAAAAACGAGTTTTAATGACTCCAACGTAAGTTTATGTAAACTTCTGACTTCAACTGTATGTATTGTATATAGTTTTTTTGTGGTGTGGGTTTCATGTAAGCCCTTGGGCTTCAAACCTCACCTGCACATCGTTTTTTTATTTGTTTTAATCTGTATTGTTGTATATCACTTGTTTTCTTTGGTGCAAATAAATGTAACTAAATTAAACAGTAGAAGACCCACTGCAAATACCCAGGGTGCACGTCATCTCATGTTAGTGCTCTACAATGAACAACAAGCTTCTCAGGCTCGCTCCGTCTTCTGAGCAGACACCATGACAGACAGCTGTCATCTACTGTATCTAACAGAGGACATTGTAGGCCTTCAATACAGTACACCCAGTCCAATTCTATCGAATTATACGGTGATCAGAGAAATAAACACTGGCACTGTTGTGAGACTTGATTCTTCTCACTCAAGGCCTAAGCGTATGCTTGAAGCCTGCAAGCATTGACTCTGCGAAGGAGGAGGTGGTGAATGAAGCACTGACAGAAAGCTAGCAAGGAGATTACTTTCTCTCTCTCTCTCTCTCCCACTCACAGACCAACTTGATCTCATGAGTCGCTGGGTGGGGGTGGAGTGCCATTCGTCTGGCAAGCGAGACTACAGAGCCAGACTCAGATCCAGAGACACACTTGCACACACACATGTGACTGAGCAACTTCAATAGGAACTGCATTCACTGAAATCACAATTATGCTCTCCCTCCCCTCAATTTCTATAGCATATATTATTGCCATATGATGAGATTTAAATGCTATACTTACATGTGATCACAGATCCTGATTGCAAATCATGTTACTAATATTAGATGCTTGAAATAATGCATATCCGCAATGTTTTGTTGGCTTGCATTCTGTCAGGTCCTAGAGCCTTGGGACAGTGGCATTTAATCATTTTAGAGTACAGATTACCTGTAAAATGGGTCAGCCAAATAGCCTTTATCCCTCAGATAATCAATCAAAAACTGGATTTGGTAACAAGGATTGTGACATCATAGCCTCACTAGCATTAGACAACTTTTAGCCTATTTAAGTCAAACATGCATTCAACGAGTGTACTCAATGTACAGTCTACAGAAATTGCTGTATGATACAGTGCATCTCCTCATGGACAAACTAATAATTTTGGATGGCTGTCAATACCTTGGAACTGTTTACAGTCAATCTAGGCTAGTGTAATGAATTTCAAACATGTAAGACAGGTAAGAAAATAACCTTTGCAGCCTATAATCATTGCAATGTAATTTCACTCTGCAGGCTTTAGAGCTATAGCCTAACACAGATGTATGTCAAATGTGAAATATATAGGTTAGTAAAAATGGTCTACAGCATGGAGCTTTAGACATTAAATCAAAACTTTTTAGCTAATAACAACAAAATGCTCCATGTAGTACAAAAAACGGAGACATACCAACAGCTAAATCCAAAACATATACGAGGATACACAGAGAAAAAGCACAAGTCATCTTCCCCGTTCGTGTGGTCAAATTGACACTCCATCTGTTTTCAGGCGATAAATCGTTGATAAAGTGCCATCCACAATGCCCGCAGCACGGGGTCTGGTCTGCATTCGGAACGATTCATTCTGCACCGAAACGCAGAGCTACTTTTCAGTTTCTGTCAAGCGACCAGTGAGAAAATAAATCCTCATTCCGATATTGCTTCCAGAATAGTGTGAGGATTAAAAACTGCAACAGATTTGATTTGAATGAAGTCTCATCAGCTCTTTCGCTCTCTCTCTCAACACACGCTTACGTGTGCGTGCACACACACCTTGGTGCTTCCCCCCCTCTCACACACACATATACGGTACCATTCAAAAGTTTGGACACACCTACTCATTCCATTGTAGAATAATAGTGAAGACATTAAAACTATGAAATAACACATATGGAATCATGTAGTAACACAAAAAGTGTTATAAAATATATTTTGATTTGTTTATTTGAGATTCTTCAAAGTAGCCGCCCTTTGCCTTTGCACAGCTTTGCACACTCTCGGCATTCTCTCAACCAGCTTCATGAGGTAGTCATCTGGAATACATTTTAATTTCAAACAGGTGTGCCTTGTTAAAAGTTAATTTGTGGAATTTTTTAAATTCTTAATGTGTTTGACCCTATCAGTTGTGTTGTGACAAGGTAGGGGTGTTATACAGAAGATAGCCCTATTTGGTAAAAGTCCCTATTATGGCAAGAACAGCTCAAATAAGCAAAGAGAAACAACAGACCATCATTACTTTAAGACATGAAGGTCAGTCAATCTGGAATATTTCTAGAACTTTGAACGTTTCTTCAAGTGCAGTCGCAAAAATCATCAAAAACCATTGCTATGATGAAACTGGCTCTCATGAGGACCGCCACAGGAAAGGAAGATCCAGAGGTACCTCAGCTGCAGAGGATAAGTTCATTAGAGTTACCAGTCTCAGAAATTGCAGCCCAAATAAATGCTTCAGTGTGTTCAATTAACAGGCACATCTCAACATCAACTGTTAAGAGGAGACTGCGTGAATCAGGCCTTCATGGTACAATTGCTGCAAAGAAACCACTACTAAAGGACACCTTTAAGAAGAGACCTGCTTGGGCCAAGAAACACGAGCAATGGACATCAGACCGGTGTAAATCTGGTGTAAAGTCCAAATGTGAGATTTTTGGTTCCAACCGCATGTCTTTGTGAGACGCAGAGTAGGTGAAAGGATGATTTCTGCATGTGTGGTTCCCACAGTGAAGCAAGGAGGAGGAGGTGTGATGGTGTGGGGGTGCTGGTGACACTGTCAGTGATTTATTTATAATTCAAGGCACACTTAACCAGCATGGCTACCACAGCATTCTGAAGTGATACACCGTCCCATCTGGTTTGCGCTTAGTGGGGTTATCATTTGTTTTTCAACAATGTCCCAACACACCTCCAGGCTGTGTAAGGGCTATTTGACCAAGAAGGAGAGTGATGGAGTGCTGCATCAGATGACCTGGCCTCCACAATCACCCGACCTCAACCCAATAGAGATAGTTTGGGATGAGTTGGACCGCAGAGTGAAGACAGACAATAAGTGCTCAGCATATGTGGGAACTCCTTCAAGACTGTTGGAAAAGCATTCCAGGTGAAGCTGGTTGAGCGAATGCCAAGCGTGTGCAAAGCTGTTATCAAGGCAAAGGGTGGCTACTTTGAAGAATCTAAAATATATTTTGATTTGTTTAACACTTTTTTGGTTCCTACATGATTCCATATGTGTTATTTCATAGTTTTGAAGTCTTCACTATTATGCTACAATGTAGAAAATAGTAAAAATAAAAGACAAACCCTTGAATGAGTAGGTGTGTCCAAACTTTTGACTGGTACTGTATATATACACTGAGTGTACAAAACATTAAGGACACCTTCTTAACATTGAGTTGCACCCCCCCACCCATACCCCTCCCCAATTTATCAGGACTCTACAAGGTGTCGAAAGCGTTCCACAGGTTAGCTGGCCCATGTTGACTCCAATGCTTCCAACAGTTGTGTCATGTTGGCTGGATGTCATTTGGGTGGTGGACCATTCTTGATATACACAAGAAACTGTTGAGGATGAAAAACCCAGTAATGTTGCAGTTCTTGACACAAACCAGTGCGCCTGGCACCTACTACCATACTCTGTTCAAAGGCACTTAAATATTTTGGGTTGTCCATTCACCCTCTGAATGGCACACATACACAATCCATGTCTCAAGTCTTCAAAATCTCCTCTTCATCTACACGGATTGACGCCACTTGTTAAATCCACGTCAATAACAATAAGGGATCATAGCTTTCACCTGGTCAGTCTATTCCATGGAAAGAGCAAGTGTCCTTAATGATTTGTACTCTGTGTATTTTTTTAATGCATTTTAGGATACATGTGAAATATAAAAACATTGGCCAAATGGATTTTGTATGGATTTTGAAATGTATTTAAATGCTTGACATACATTTGTTTGTAAAAAACTTTTCACATCTATTTTTTGACACACACACACACACACACACACACACACACACACACACACACACACACACACACACACACACACACACACACACACACACACACACACACACACGTAGCACCATGTCCCCCTCTGTGTCCAAGATAATAATAGTCTGTTAGCTTGTATCTCAACTGCCTCCCCAAAGGCATTCACTGAGTTGGCAAAAATCAGCAAAAGAGCTTGTATCAGACCATGATCTCTTTATTCAAATAACAACGTGACACAGTGTAAACACACTGTCCAAAATAAGTACCTGTCAAGCATAAAGTAGCTGAGACATTCTTTCCCTTGGTGCTTTTTCTTCTTCTTCACATCTTCTGGTTTATTGAAATGGAAAACAGGATATTAGACAACATTCTCACAGAAAGACAGGACAAGATGTTATTACACAGTATGTTGATCATCAAGTTGATTTTAGAGAAATGTTATATGTAGATTTCTCTTTTCCCCCAAAAGCGGGATACCTGTAAGTGTACTGTATCTCTACTTTACATTAAGTTAACTGGTAACACTTTACATGAACGTACCCTTTAAGGGGGGGTGTAAAGAGTATAGAAGTACTTTATAAACATGCTCGCATACACCCTAACATTAACATTAGCTGTCATGTTCTGTGTTAGCAACACACTTGATACACTGGCAATAGGAGTCAATTAGAGTGACAACAAGAAAATCTAACATTCGTAACTGTCACTTTTCAATCACTTATCAATTATACTTCCTTCAAGAACGTGCAAAATGCAAAATCATGTTGAGTGAACCTCCTCAAATTCCATTTGACGAGACCCCCTGGTCTAGATCTGCCAGACTGAAGAAGCATCTGCTGGGAGGAGCGTGTGTGAGGGCCTGAAACATGCTCACAGTTTGCAGCACACCACTACTCCCTCAGACTCCATCCAGAAATCCAACCACCAAGGTGGTAGAGGAATGTACCATACTGTATAGCCCTTCATGACAGTCTAGTCATCCTGAATATATATTGTTTAATAGTCTCTTCTTCATAGAGCACGCAATACATCAGGCGAGTGGGAGGAGCCAGCTCTCGTCTCGTCCAATCAGCCTTGTATCCTCATGGGCTCACTGTTAGTGGGAGTTGCCAAACCATGAGCGTACTTTCATCTGGGTCCCCATTGGCTGCTATAGTCTCCTCCCCAAGTCGACGGAACCCCCTGCCTCCGGAGAAGACGGCAGCAGAGGTCACCTTGTCCTTCCCGCGCCCCTCCCTGGCCGGGGGCTGCCCCCGCACCCATACCTCAGGGTCCTCGCTCAGCTCGTAGATAGAGCCGTCCTCAGGGCTGTGCTCCGGGGTCTCCGGTGGGGCATCACATGGGCTCTGGTCGGGTTCGGCTGTCAGCAGCTTTCCGGGCAGCTGGGTGGTTGAGCGGAGGCGATACTGAAGCAGCATTCCCTTGGCCTTGGTGGGCTCTCCCTGGGGGGAGGAGCAGTCAGGTTGCGAGAGTGACTCCTGGGACAATTCATTCCTCCGCTCCCCACCCTCTCCTCCTCCCGCTCCCCCATTGGCCTGGTCGGCAGTCTCGCAGACAGAATCCCGTTTGAGCATGTCTGGGGACAGGGTGCTGGAGGTGACCACAAGGAAATCCACAGGGCCACAGTGAGCGTTTAGAGACGTCATCCCTTTACCTATGGGACAAATAGCACACAAGGCCTCGGTTAGAAAACACACAACTTGATTGGTGGGTTGGTTGGTTGATTGATTGGTTTTATTAGACAATTATAATACATAATACAGCCAGTCACACCAATGCAATGGGAGTAACCGGATGCCACCTGATGCCAGTTTTCATGTGAAAACGTCTGTTGTGTCTGTACTAAGCCTGACCTGTTATTTTGGGGATACCCTCCAGTTTGGGCACGGGCAGGGTGACGATGATGCCCTGGGCAGTGCCCACCCACAGCAGCCCCTGGCAAATGAGTAGGCTGGTGACCCGGACGCTGCCCTGCTGCCCTGGAAGAGAGACACAACCACCATTCTGTCACTTCCTCCTGTTCATGTCAACCTTACTGTTGCCCTCGTCCACATTTATGATCCATCCCTAGCCTCTATGCCAGCCTCTTGTGTATATCTGAAATAATTGAATAGATTATCACCAGGGGTTAAATTACACCTAGCCTTACATAGGGCAATGTGGAGCTAATACCAGTTTGCTCATACCTGTATCCAATCCTTTTAGACCTACACAAGTGTCTAGGGACTGGTTTTGAATCATGTAAGTGAAACAAGTGGTCGGTAACCTGTGACCTTCTACACTGTACTTGCCTGGGCTGAGGAAGGTGGAGCGTGTGGAGATGTTGATCTCCTGCAGGTGCTCCAGTGTCTCCGTGTGGAACAGGCGGATGGAAGAGCCCTCAGAGAAGGCCATCCACACCCCTCCCCCCGCTCGCACCATGTGACTCACACTGACCGCGGGCTCCGGGTGCGCGTCAAAACTCTTTAAGAGGGGGAGAGAGAGAGGGGGGGGAAGAGTGAATGAGTAAGTGAGTGAGAAAGAGGTGTTATGATCAAGCGAGAGAGGAGAGAGGTTGTCAATTCACGTGTCCTTTCCTTACTAGCTACAGTATCATATTACACCTATCCAATCCTTTTCAGGTCATATAGTCGCTAAGTCCCTCTTCTCTTCCTCTTTCCTTCAGCTCTATGTAAATGAGGGTGTATAGAAGGGTGTGTTTTGCCGACCTGTGTGTGGAGGCTGGAGCCCTGGATGACGGTGACGTGGTTGGCACAGCTGGCCCACACAGCATTCTCTAGGGTTAGGAGGGTGAGGATGGGGCCACTGCCGACTGTCACCAGCCTGCACGACTCAGGGTCCCACAGCCCCTCTGGAAAAAATAGAAAATGGTCAGTGTTAATGATGGTTACACATTTATCCATCACATTGACTGAACCAGGTAGATTATTGAGAACACCATAGAGAAACATTCTATACTGTAGTTCAATTTAAGTCTATGAGATCACTGTCCAGGAGGGTGTAGTGGTACAACAGCAGACGGAGGCAGATGAATAGACCTATAGTATGTTCATCTTAATGTTGTCTTGTAACTTGTAATGGAATACCTTGATTATACAAGGACATGGCAGGATACAATATTATACAGTTGGTTTGCGGTCTCACCTCCACTCTTCCGAGCGTAAACAGACACTTTTCCATTCCCCAGCCCAGCGAACAGGAAGGAGGCAGAGTGTTTTAGGCACAGAACTGGACAACTGTCTGGGTTGGAGAAGGTCAGCAGGCACTGGGTCGAAGTGTCCACGGTACCGTACACATGAATGCTGGAAAATGGAGTTCATGAGAAATAGGGTGACCTTTTACTAGGTATATGACAATGACAATAACATGAGCCAACTTTAATTCTTCTGATAGAGTTGTGTGTGGCCACTTGGGCTGATACATTCCGGTTTCTACTAACATTGCTATGGACAATACAAAAGTCACAATGAACTGAATGGTAAATGTCAAGTCTGGCACTTTTTTCTGATTTGTTGGTTCCTTGGAGAATAGTGGATAACCAAATCCAAAAGGTGCAGCATGAACAATTCAGCCATGTTCAATAAACACATGGGTGTCAGCATATTGTGTAAACTCATTCTGCAGTGTTTGTTTGTACTACAGTACACACGATGACTCACTTGCCATCCTGCAGGCCTACACAGATGGTGTTGCCAGTCCTGCCTGTGCTCTTGACAGCAGCCTCCCCCTCCTCTTCCTCCTCGGTGGGACAAGGCTCCATCACGTGATCCAGACACAGGACTGGCGCCCCCATCTGGATGGACTTGACCATGCGCGGCGTGGAGCGGTTCAGAGAGAAGATTTCCACTTGACCATGGTTGCGGTCACCTCCACTGGCCACCTGGTCATGACAGATACAGGATGTTAATGGGGCTGACCAGCTATCGAACACAGGTCTACTGCGTGACTCTAGATCGCATGAGCCCGCTGAGCAAAAAAAGAGCTAAAGCCTAGGCCTAGGTTACTCATCACATGAACCATTATAGTTAATTGGACCACCTTCGCTACACTTCATCCCAACCACAACTCAACCCCGGTTTGCAGTACTCACCCAAAGGTAGCCCTGCGGCAGAGAGGTGCTGGCTGCAGAGAATGCCAGCAGGGCACATTGGACCGGGTTGTGAAGGGCCGTCTCCAGCTACAGACAACACAACAAAAGCTCACTTTTACCCACAGACCTACTATACTCAGTTATATAGATACACGGAGTGTACGAAACATTAGGAATACCTTCTTAATATTGAGTTGCACCACCTTTTACCCCCAGAACAGCCTGAATTAGTAGGGCATGGACTCTACAAGGTGTCGAAAGCGTTCCACAGGGATGCTGCCCATGTTCACTACAATGCTTCCCACAGTTGTGTCAAGTTGGCTGGATGTCCTTTGGGTGGTGGACCATTTTTGATACACACGGGAAACTGTTGAGCGTGAAAAACCCAGCAGCGTTGCAGTTCTTGACACTCAAACCGGTGCTTCTGGCGCTTACTACAATACCCCGTTCAAAGGCACTTAAATATTTTGTGTTGCCCTTTCACCCTCTGAATGGCACACATATATGTCTCAATTCTCTCAAGGCTTACAAATCCTTCTTTAACCTGTCTTCTCCCCTTCATCTACACTGATTGAAGTGGATTTAATGTTTTGTAGACTCAATGTATATGTATTCGGGATTATAGACAATATATTGTATATTATAGCTAAATTCTCTCTATGAACGGGATATAACAGCAGCCCATTGAATGTTTTTAGCTGACTGTTCCTTTACCTCAATACCTTTACTTGAATGACATAAGAACATTTCTGGAACATCCTGCTAGACTTGATGTTCAGAATCAGAGGAAAGTAATTGGTAGTATTTCGAGTACGGATATAATGCACTATTAAATCAAAAATAATATCAAGCATTTTTTCTGACACTGAAGACTTTCATGACAGCCTTATTCAAATGAAGCTGAGCTTTGGTTCTGGGTGCTAAGATTACACTCCGTGTAGTAAATTGTTTTGTTGAATAATTGAATCCAAACATGTATTTATATTTGCAGCTGAAGACTAATTAGATTTCCAATGGGGTTTGATTGGACGAGGCGGACGGTATTAGAGGAACAGGGATCAAAACAAATCAGCATTTTCTTTTTACACACACACACACACACACACACACACACACACACACACACACACACACACACACACACACACACACACACACACACACACACACACACACACACACACACACACACACACACACACACAGAATGAAGCCATATAACACGTTTGGTGACCCACAATAATGCAACATACGGATGCAAATTGGAACATTGTGCATGTCCTCAAACAGAGTCTAGTCCATTGTCTCCGTATACCCTGCAGTGGTGTGAATTCCCATGATAACTGGCATCTGCCACTGCATTTCCATATAAATGGTGTAAATGTATATTTTCGCCAGGAGGGAGTCCTTTGAATTTTAAAACGCCATCCAACACACACAAGCTCTTCTTTCAGAGACAGAGGCATCTGAATTTCAAATAGTTAAGATGAAGGGAATGGTGGTGAACAGTATGTAAGAGCTTGGAGGAGTGGAGGGAGTGTGGATACCCTTCCAGAAAAGAACACTGGGTTGCATACAAAATGGCACCCTATTTCCTATATAGTGCACTACTTTTCACCAGAGCCCACACAGGGGGAATAGGGTGCCATTTTGGATGGAGGCTGGTCTGTGATTTACTGTTTACTTGTAATTTATGCAGGCATATTTGTGGGAGAGCCTTTCCGGAGAGTCCAGGGGGGGTTTAGTTTAGTGAAACCAGCCGTTAGTCTTTCAATTTCAACTTGAAAAGATTACTTGGAATACCATCCAGCATTTTCCTCGCTTCATGGATTATCTTCAGGAGTTAATGGCCTCAGCCGAGTCCCCAGAAATAAGGTGCTTACCCTTTGATCTCTCCTTTATCCCTAGACACAGATACTATGAAAGGGGAAACTGAATCAGATTCACTTATTTTAAAGGTAGAGTACGACCAGCAGTTGAGTATGTTGATACGTTTTTCGGCAGTGTGTGTTCAATCATCAATCAAATGTATTTATAAAGCCCTTTTTACACCAGCAGTCACAAAGTGTTATACAGATACCCGGTGTAAAATCCAAAAGAGCAAGCCATGCAGATGTACAAGCACAGTGGCTAGGAAAAACTCTAGAAAGGCAGGAACCTAGGAAGAAACCTAGAGAAGAACCAGGCTCCGAGGGGTGGCCAGACCTCTTCTGAAAGGGGGGGAACTTAGATTATCACTAGATCTGACTGATGACATGACTCCAGATTGAAACAAACCTTGTCATTCATTTTTGTGTGTCTTTTAGTGGAGGCTGTGGGTGATCTCTTTGCTCAAAAAATGAAACAGAAGAATAATAGTATCCCATCTCCTTAACAGGACACATGTACACACGCACAAGCACACACTCCCACAGGCTTACTTTCATTTTACAAAAAGTTTACTTTCAACTACAACTGCATTATTCTAATATAATGAGTAATTTGGCACATTCAAGGTGCCAACAATGCATATTTCATATCCTCTTCAATCCTCGTTTCTTTAACCCTGCCAGGCAAACTAAGGTGGTGTGTTAGCATGGCATATCATTACACCTTTCATTTCAACATATCTGCTTTTTACTCAATAATGGCTTCTTTTGTGACAGCTCAAAATACTGCTTTAAGTTACGGTGCAGATTTCTTTCTCTGAGTAACGGAAATGTGCCGGGGGGAAATGCGTAGATGAGACCAAGACTTCATATCATCATACCAATCATAATATAGATGAACTCAACTCAGCAGTCTTGAAATACAATCAAGTGTCGGTCATTGCAATGGTAATGTAGTGGTCCCTTAGATGAGCAAGGACTGCTGTTCTCCTCATGTGAGTGAAGGATTCCATTTCCTTTATCAAACAGCTTCCATAACCTCATCAGTCAGCCTTGTCCAGCTCAGCTGCCAGGAGACGTAGAAGAGACTGGCAATGAATGAGATGGGACTATAGCATAAACTGCTAATCATAGCCTGTGACACACAAAGAAACCCCAGTCACACTTCCTTGAGTGGCAATTATTTGATGGTGTTCTGATTCCCCTGTTGGATCAAGCCAACGCCTGCTACCTCTTGCCTTTGCTCTCCGTTCGACAGCAAAGCTCTCTGTTCACTGAGCTTCCTCACAGCTGTAGCTTCTTACCTTTTGGTCTTGTGTTTTGGAGGAGAAGATGGGAAGTCGGCAGGCTAGCAGGGGACACCAAAATGGATGTCTAGTCTTCCCATCATCCTCTGCAAACACCCAGCCTGGCGTGTTCTCTTCCCCTGTATCAACAGTGATACGTTTAGTTGTACACCTCTGCAACATCCTATCCCAGTGGACAAATTATGACCAATACGCCAAAAAGCGCCAACATATATTATTTCTGTGTTAGGAGTCCAAAGCTAAGCTAGGCTTGCTATAATGTTAAATGGCATTGTTGGAGAGCTCGACTTACTCTTGGCTATCTTGGCGAGGTGTAGGCGGTTGACCCAGGAGATCTTGCTGAGGGGACTGGGAGTGTTGAAAACCACCATGAAACTGACCGGTCGTCCAGATCTGAGGAGCAACAAAAATACATGCATTAACATCATGTAACACACTTGCATGCACACAGACAATCACAACTAAGGATGGTGTGGAAGATGGAGAGGGACTTCATGAACATCCAGACTACCCCCCAGCTCTCCCTGATCTAGTCCTGTCCCTACTTTATAGGGTTATGGGCTAGTGGATATCTTTGTTAATGCTGGACCTTGAATTGCTTCAGTAGAGATTGAGTTTCAATCAGAAACATGAATAAACGTGTAAGCTCAAACTGCCCATTTTGGCATTTAAATGGCGAGTTGTAAAGATTCCAATATCAAACCACACAGGAATAGACTAGAGCTGAGAGAGTTCCATCCACAGCTTGGCAGTAGAGGATTAAGAATGTGCCAGGCCTTGCCACCCACTCCAAGCTCCCCTGCCATCTGCTTACAACCTACCCAAACATACACACCCCCCACACATACACAGGGCCCCAGTTAACCTCCTGGGCACTCACTTGTCAGGCTTGCCTGGCACAGCCAGCCGCAGGCGGCACTTGTTGGCACACTGGATCTGTTCATCTTTGATGTGGATGAGCCTTTGCAGTGCAAGGCACCAGTCCTGCCCTACTGTTGTGTTCAGGTTCTGAAGAAAAACAAAAAGAGGGTGGTAGAGGGATGGTATCACATGATAAACTGCCAATGTGATACTGTCTGTCCAATAAACAGCGTTGAAAAGAAAACGTAGGTGTGTGAGTGTGTGTGTGTGTGTATTTCTCTAACCTGGTAGGTGCCTTGTAAAGTCCCCACCAGCAGGGTGATGTTTTCAACCACAGACAGGTCGTGTTGTAGCTCATCCAGCTCCTGGTACAGTCTCGGAGGGCCCAGGAACACTTTACCTGGCACACACAGTCACATCTTTACTGTCTGCGTCATCATCACCATCCATCTCATCCTATTCTTACTCCTCCTAAAGCAGGCGTGTCCAGTCTTATTTACAAAGGTCCGTTGTGGTTGAAGTCTTTCTCAGTAATACATCTGATTCAACTAATTCTCTTTCTTGAGGTGTGGACTGTGATCAGTTGAATCAGGTGGCTGGAGAAAAAGACGACACCTATACCTGCCCTTTGCGGTAGGATATCCTGTCTCTGTCACCCTCATTCTCTGGAATTTCAACAGTTAGGAAATGTCCTGCTGGGTTTCTCCACTAAAAGACTTCCACCTGTCATCAACAGTAAGTTAACTCCAAATGAGACTGAACCGCAAAATAATACAGGGATGTTTATCTCAGAAATGAGACCGGAGGGACAACATCTGAACTACTCCCAGAGGGTTACATGTAGCCTCTTTTATCCCTTAATTATGGAACTGAAGCCTTTAGAGATTTCAAAACTAGTCAGTTCTTCCCAAGCAGGTACCCGGTAATAGTGGGAAAGGTTGCTTTTTCATAGCTTACAATAGTATTTTGTCTTGAATGTGAAAGTGTACAATGCATACTTTTTTTATTGAACTGAATGTGTGTTCTTACCTGGAACATTAGCAACATTTGGCCGTTTCCCTGTATCTTTGCTCTGGAAGCTCTCCTGTCCCACCTCCACTACCTGCGTCTGCAACAAGGGGGCACTCCACTTCACTGTGTATTTAGGACCAATGGGAACTAGACTGCTGATATCAGGGGGACCCCTAGTGGAGGAAACAGGAACACATTTCACTGGCCTGAACATAGAGATGTTCCCAAAACTTGTTCTCAATGGTGCCTCCCATGCTGTCCAAGAAGCCGTCACTGCAAAGATATTGTCCTCTCTTTTTCCATCTCTATGGGCCTGAACTATAGACAGGTTGGTTGTTTAGCAAGCATAAAAAACGATGTGTGTGCAACTGTGCAGCAAAATATAAAAGGGTTGGCTTAGATTGTTGACAACATGTAAATTATATTTAGTCTCCAAATAGTTTTTGAAAACAAATACAACTCTTGAGCACTGGTTGTTTCACAAATACATTGTTACAGATGTTGATTAGTTAGCTATCAAATTTTTGCCATATTAGCATAGACATGACATGAGTCAAAACACCTCAAAACAGGACATGGTATCAATAACAAGACACAACGAGCTGAAACGAGCCACCTGCGATTCTCCACATGGCAGCTTCTTGTCATTGTTGCTAGTTATCTGACCATTCAGAATCTTAACACTGTCACACTGGCTTCTGCCTCGTCGATGCGTGCATCATTTTCGTGAACAAACTTTGAATGTAAGAGATAATGCAAATGCAGTTCATTCTCTTGGTTGTTGGTGTATTGGGGGGGGTTCTTTTTTTTCTTCCGGGGGGGGGGCTGTGGGAGGGGTCTCGAATGGTTGAGGGACAGCTATTGGGGAACTGTGGGGGATCTTGGAGGGTTCTAGCTTCACAAGATTGTGATCAACAAAAAGGAAACTATGACATATATTTTATATCACTGTCATGCACACGCACCCTGACACAAGGATGGCTCTGTTGCGGAAAGACTGATACATGTTTGATAGTGTCTTGATGCTGTATTGTTTGTCCTTCATGTTCTAATACTTTAATGTTACCACTTCCTTGTATTTTTTGTAATAAATAATTATTTAAAGAAAGAAAGAAAAAAAAGAGAATGCAATCCTAACAGCAATTGAGAAATCCTGTTAAATGTGTCAGGGCTCTTTGAATCAACAGCATGAAAGGAGGTCAAGGAATACGTGATGCAATTACAGTCTTTCTGATAAGTTGAATCCTTCTCCAAACAGCAGCACCCCCTACTGATTTTCAGGGCACATTACTAATCATCAATCCCCATAATTGTGCATGAGAAGAATTGTGATCCGTTCCTCCGGAAATGTGAAAGTTGGGGGCAAAGTTGGCATGAGGCATGAGCCGAATCAAGTAGCGTGCAACAAATCATTTATCAGGCTCTCTGATCAAAACTGAGGTTTTGAAGCGCAAAGTTGCGATACATTTTGGGGAAAACTTTACCTTTGTTCATTTATGACATATTCTCATATCTACAATAGTAGTGTTGGACAAGATGGAGAAAAAGAGAGTTGGTCGACATGAATACACAGTGTGGTTGTCATTCGACAACATGACATTAGACCAGTGGAGGCTGGTAGGAGGAGCTATAGGAGGACAGGCTCGTTGTAATGGCTGGAATGGAATAAATGGAACAGAGTCAAACATGTGGTTTCCATATGCTTGATGTGTTTGATACCGTTCCATTTATTCCATTGCAGCCCGTCCTCCTATAACTCCTCCCACCAGCCTCCTCCGCATGAGACAGCATGTCTCGTACATAGATAATCTATTTCTATGGTCTCAGCCTGGTAGTGCTGACTCACTTGACGTTGATGTTTGCACAGATGAGGGTGTCGTTCAGCAGGAAAACTTTGCGCTCCTTGGACTTAAGGACCTGTCCTTTCTCCCCGTACACTGTCTCAATCAGTACCTCACACAGTATCAGCTGCCTCTGGTCTGAGTTCAAGAGCTATAGAGGGGACACAAATATCACATCACACACACAACACACTTCCTCACTTACTCTTACACACAATGGAATTGACTAAAACATTTGTTTTTCAAATTTACCTTAAAAAGAAAAGATGTTGTTTCGAGAAAGACAAACAGACATTGGAAATCATTGGTGGTGTCTTTAGCATATGTATATGCGTCACCTTGCTCAGTTGACGGTCACCAATGCTGCGTGCCAGCTGCTGGATTTCAGCGACCTGGTCAGCGACTCGTTTCTGCTCGTTCAGCCTCTCGGCCAACGTCTCCAGCTCGGTGAGGGCCAACTGCAGGGGCAGGCGGTCAGGGTGGGCCCGGGGAGTGTTCTTCAGCATGTCCTGAAGGAGGGAGGGAGAGAGAAAGTGGGGGGGAGAAGGAGAGAGAGAGAGTGTGTGTGTGTGTGTGTGTGTGTGTGTGTGTGTGTGTGTGTGTGTGTGTGTGTGTGTGTGTGTGTGTGTGTGTGTGTGTGTGTGTGTGTGTGTGTGTGTGAGAGAGAGAGAGTGTGAGAGGGAATGAGAGCGAGAGATAGAAAACAGTCTTCAGTAACAGTGTATTCGGAAAGTATTCAGACCCCTTGATTTTTTCCCACAATTCCTTCGGCCTCATGGCTTGGTTTTTGCTCTGTCATGCACTGTCAACTGTGGGACCTTATATAGACAGATGTGTGCCTTTCCAAATCATGTCCAATCAATCGAATTTACCACAGCTGGACTCCAATCAAGTTGTAGAAACATCAAGGATTATCAATGGAAACAGAATACACCTGTGCTCAATTTCGAGTCCCATAGCAAAGGGTCTGAATACTTATGTAAATAAGTTGTTTTTGATTTGTAATAAATTTGCAAAAATATCTAAAAAACTGTTTTCGCTTTGTCATTATGGGGTATTGTGTGTAGATTGATGAGTGAAAAAAATGATTTAATCCATTTTAGAATAAGGCTGTAATGTAACAAAATGTGGAAAGGGGAAGGGGTCTGAATACTTTCCGAATGCACTGAAGGGAGCCACATTTCACTACAAACACTCGCCCTCTCACTTCCTCAGTATTAATGAACTCATAGGATTCCCCTAAGAAAGCTGTCTGGGTTTCTACCTGACATGCTTGGCAGAGCACACTATAATAAGGCCTTTTTCCAAATACATGTTTATGAGAAGGTTTTAAATAGTTTAGTTTTTTCTTTGTTCCTCTTCTCGACACATGCTTTGTTCCATGGAGCTTAATATAGAATACGTATAGAATACGTAATCAACACAAACTAAAATAGAAGTAAAGATGAGTAAATGTTAGTGTACAGCCTATAGCATATATTTATATAGATCATGAAGTATTATACATGTATCTTCAAAAAGATAAGATGCTTGTTTTTGCTGTGTCTTGGTACTAACCTGTAGCAGCAGGATGAACTGAGGGAAGCGCTGGATTGGTTTAACCATAAGGCCATAAAGAGTGATTCTGTCAGGACTTGACACTTGCTTCTTCTGTGGGGGCACAAGCATAGAGGCTAAGTCAACAGGGAGTTCATTACATCATATCTAAGAGGATTATATACAGTATATAGTAGCCCTGAGATCTCAAACACATTCTCACTTTCAAATTCAGAATTAACTGTCTGGAGGCGAATCTGACTGACCGTTTCACCAAATGCTACTAGAAAACATTGAATGCAAATAGATGCCGAACTTTGAACTTATTGCATACGAATAGATATACTGTAGCAGCAAACAATTCTACAGCCTTGGGAGAGGAAAGAAGTCTAATTCATTGTAAACTGAATGATCAAAGAGGAGAGACTAGGCCACCTTGAGAAACTCCAGGAAAGCTGGCTTGGAAATGCAGGCTTTCTTGATGAGCGCCATAGCGTTAGTAAAGTTGTTGACGTAGTCGCTGTACACGTCTAGTACCATTGACTTGGAAAACTGTGGAGAGAAAAATGGATGCAACATCCTGTCATATAATATTAGTGGAAGGATACATAGAAGGAAAGGATAGATTTTCTAAGTATTCCAACAGGGCCGTGTTCATTTGCGTTGCGTGCCCTAATGAACTGGAGCCTGGTCCCTGCACTTGGATAGATCCATCCTCCATACTGACCGAGGCCACAAAGAGGTCTCCGATCTTCTCACTGAGGTCCCACTCGGCCACACGGGATGCCAGGGCGATTTGGAACATTGAGTGGCACTGCAGGATCTCCCGCAGCCGGTAAAATATGGGCCGGACCTTCTTATCGCTCAGGATCCGGGCCTCTGGCTCAAGCAAGGGCTTCTGGTACTCCTGAGAGCAGCAAGGAGGAGAACCAATCAGAGTGATGCTCACTGATATCTGGTTAGCTGGATAAGGTGGACTCATCATCAGTGTTAACACCAATCCAGTCAGTTCAGATCTACACAAGTGCTGGGGGGGTAGGTGCTGCAACCAGCCACCCTTGAGGAAGACCTCTGAAGTTAATGTCAGTGAATCAAAATGACTTCAGACTGTCTGGGTATGGTTCAAATGAAGTGTTGAAAAAAAGAACAGTGGAGGTCACTCACCACTAAGATTCTCTTGAGAGAGTCCACATAACTCCTCTCACTTTGTACGATGGAACCAATGATGTGGCGTCTAATAATCTGTTGGGTGGTAAGCCCCTTTGGCATAGGGCTCAGCTGGGGCGGTGGGTGCTTCACTTCAGACACCATCACGTCCAGATAACCAGCGTCATCATCACTCTCCTCTGTATGGTGACAGTGACATACCTTCAAACTCATTTGCCTGTCTACCAATACTGCTCTGTTCTCACATGGCCTGAGGATATAGTGTAACCCCACGCCAGCCCAGGGTCCTATTCATTAGGGAATGCAAATGTTTTGCAGTAGAAAACATAAAATATGTGTTTCTTATTGAACATGTCAAGGTTGTCCCCGTATGTTTCAATCCGTTTTCTACCATTTGGTGCCCAATGAATACGACCCAGCCCTCGCCTTGTGTCCTTGTCTGTGGTTGTCTGACACCTTGATGATGGAATTGACAGCCCAGTGCCTACCACAGCCATCTCAAGAACCGAATGAGTGACATGTTAAATCTCTGATAAACTTCTTTGATAACTGGGAATTTTCACTTTTACATTTGTTTAACCAGCATTGACTAGTGATATTGACAACAACAATGATGCTAAAAACCATGACAATATATGAGCTATGACAACTGACATCAACCAATACATACTGTATTTAAAAAGAAGAAGCTGGTAATAATAATAATGCTTACCCGTGGTTTCTTTTTTCTGCAGGAAAGAGACTTTACGCATCATAGCTAACTTTGTCTTTTCTAGTCCGTCCTTGGTGCCATTTCGCGCTGCTTTCATCAGCATCTGGACCTGAAATTGAAGTGAAGCGGAAAGTAGAGAGAGAGAGACAGGGTGAGAGAATAATGCTCTGTAAATATGTGAGAAAAGAGAGGAGACACCGCAGACAATGCTTCCCCTTTAAAGAGACCACATCAACCATCCTTTGACCAGAACTAGGCTAGTCGGAGGCTGTGTCCAAAAAGTTTTACATTGCCTCCTATCCCTTTTGACCACTTGATACCCAAATTATACAGATAACAATTATAGACTAGTATATAGACTAGTCTTTTCACTTACCAGCAGTCAAGGCAGGTAAGATAAGGTAAAGGAGCCATTTAAGAGAAATGGGACACAGTCGCTGTCATACAGTATTTTTACTGTACTCTACTCTACAACAATGATTCAGTACCTTGAAGTCACAGCTGCGCATGGCCAGATCCTGCTTGGTCTTGGCACAGCGCTCTTTCAGTCGCCACATGTCCTGAGAAAGCTAAGTTCATCGCCATGCCAATGCCCACGACCCCACAAGCAAGGTGGAAGGACAGGACACCAGATCAGGTGAGCGGATGGAAGGGTTGAGGGAAAAAGAGAGAAAAGAGAGAGGAAAGAGAAGAATAGTCAAGGCGAAAGCAAGAGAGGCAACCAGTGTAATCACAAGATGTGAAAAGGGTTGACAAAATTATGTCAATTGAAGGTAGAACAATGATTTGTTTCAGAAAGTACAGAGAATCTCAAATATCTTGTCATTCTCCTTAGATAGTCATTATAAAAATACATTGGTTCTATTTGTTGAATTGTCTTATGAATAGTCCTTCATTTCAGCAAGCAAAGACAAGACACTTTTGTTGCCTTCCCTTAAAAAAAGAGACCATTTCCCCTTGCTCCTAACCCACACAAAATATAATTTCAAATCTCCAATTAAACCTTTTTTTTTTTTATGTTGAAAAACCTTGTGATAAAAAAAAAACATACAAGCAAACAATACCTCATATTATAAGAACCATACTCCTGCCTCTTCAGAAAAACATATCTTAAATCAACACAGATTCAGAGAAGAAAGAAAGCAGCAGCAGTGGGAGGGGCAGCAGTAAGTGGATGGACAGGGAATATCCAGAGAGGCTGAAGAGGAACCAAGAGAGACTGCTGACAAAGCCACTAACTACTGAACACACGTGTATCACTTCCTCATCCAGCAAGCAATGCAGTGCATTTAAACCAGCTGTGTACAGTTACTCCTCAGTATATAAACATTGATTCACTACATTACCAAAAGTATGCTGGGGTCACACCATGAGAGGGCACTGGACAACACCACACACACCCAAAAAACAAACTAAACTACACCATGTTGTTCCAAATGTATTGTTGTCTATAGGTATATACTGTAAGTATACTCTAGGGTCCCCCAACTGGCAGCCCGTGGGTGATTCTATTTGTCCCCCCAAGCAAAATTTGTAATTGTTGCACATAAGACTATAAAAACACAAGCAAATCAGCTCCAAGTAATTTTTATTTGGGAAATCTGTTCCAAAGTATTCCCACACGTAATAGAGAGAGAGATACACTACATGACCAAAAGTATGTGGACACCTGCTCATCGAACATCTCAATCCAAAATTATGGGCATTAATATGGAGTTGGTCCCCCTTTGCTGCTATAACAGCCTCCAGTCTTATGGGAAGGCTTTCCATTAGATGTTGGAACATTGCTGCGGGGAATTGCTTCCATTCAGCCACAAGAGCATTAGTGAGGTCAGGCACTGATATTGGGCGATTTGGCCTGGCTCGCAGTCGGCGTTCCAATTCATCGCAAAGTGTTCGATGGGGTTGAGGTCTGGCCTCTGTGAAGGCCAGTCAAGTTCTTCCACACCGATCTAGACAAACCATTTTTGTATGGACTTCGCTTTGTGCACAGGGCATTGTCATGCTGAAACAGGAAAGGGCCTTCCCCAAACTTTTGCCACAAAGTTGGAAGCATAGAATTGTCTAGAATGTCATTGTACGCTGTAGCGTTAAGATTTCCCTTCACTGGAACAAAGGGGCCTAACCCGAACCATGAAAAACAGCCCCAGACCATTATTCCTCCTCCACCAAACTTTACAGTTGGCACTATGCATTTGGGCAGGTAGCGTTCTCCTGGCATCCGCCAAACCCAGATTGCCAGATGGTGAAGCGTGATTCATCATTCCAGAGAACGCGTTTCCACTGCCCCAGAGTCCAATGGCAGCGAGGTTTACACCACTCCAGCCGACACTTGGCATTGAGCATGGTGATCTTAGGCTTGGGTGCGGCTGCTCAGCCATGGAAACCCATTTCATGAAGCCCCCGACAAACAGTTATTGTGCTGACGTTGCTTCCAGAGGCAGTTTGGAACTCGGTAGTGAGTGTTGCAACCCGAAGACAGACAATTTTTACACGCTGCGAACTTCAGCGGTCCCGTTCTGTGAGCTTGTGTGACCTACCACTTTGCGGCTGAGCCGTTGTTGCTCCTAGACATTTCCACTTCACAATAAGAGCACTTACAGTTGACTGGGGTAGATCTAGCAGAGCAGAAATTTGACAAACTGACTTGTTGGAAAGGTGGCATCCTATGAAAGCCACATTGAAAGTCACTGAGCTCTTCAGTAAGGCCATTCTACTGCCAATGTTTGTCTATGGAGATTGCATGGCTGTGTGCTCGATTTTATACACCTGTCAGCAAATAGCCGAATCCACTAATTTGAAGGGGTGTCTGTACGTGTGTATGTGTATATATATATATATATATATAGATTTTTTTAACCTTTATTTAACTAGGCAATTCAGTTAAGAACAAATTCTTATTTTCAATGACGGCCTAGGAACAGTGGGTTAGGTTAACTGCCTTGTTCAGGGGCAGAACGACAGATTTTACCTTGTCAGCTCGGGGACTCGATCTTGCAACCTTTCGGTTACTAGTCCAACGCTCTAACCACTAGGCTACCTGCCGCCCAATATAGTGTACCTTTGTATAGTCACTTGTTGGATGCATTTGCAGTTTGTTTCGGTTGTGTTTCAGATTAGTTTGTGCCCAATAGAAATTAAATGGTAAATAATGCATTGTGTAAATAAGAATAGAATATGTTTCTAAACATTTCTACATTAATGTGGATGCTACCATGATTACTAATTGTTCTGAATGAATCGTGAATAATGATGAGTGAGAAAGTTAGATGCACAAATATCATACCCCCCCAAAAATGCTAACCTCCCCTGTTATTGTAATGGTGAGAGGTTAGCATGTGTTGGGGGTATGATATAAAATGCTAACCTCCCCTGTTATTGTAATGGCTAGAGGTTAGCATGTGTTGGGGGTATGATATAAAATGCTAACCTCCCCTGTTATTGTAATGGCGAGAGGTTAGCATGTCTTGGTGGTATGATATTTGGGCATATTCTATTCTCATTTAACATAAATGGGACTCCAAAATGACATAATACATTATTTACCATTATTGTCTATTTGGCACAAAATAATCTTAAACACAACCAAAACAAACAGCAAACACATCCAACAGTTTGTAGAGTCACAAGCTTGATGTAATCATTGCATGCTAGGAATATGGGACCAAATACTAAACTTTTGACAACATTAATACAAATATAAGTGAATTTGTCCCAATATTTTTGGTACCATAAAAATCGGTGGACTGTGTACAAAAAGTGCTGTAGTTTCTAAACGATTCACCTGGTATGGATGAAAATATCATCAAATTAAAGCTGACAGTCTGCACTTTAACCTCATAGTCATTGTATCATTTCAAATCCAAAGCGCTGGAGTACAGAGCCAAAACAACTTTTGGAGCTCAATGTATGCGAGCCGACATAGTACTGACATCTTGTGGAAAAGACATAGCATCAGACACAATGCCTACTTTGATTCAACAGACATCCTTGGGTGTCATTACTATCCGTGAGCCCAGCCTGCCCTCTGGTGGTCCTTCCACATAATTGTAGCAAGTATTGAGCAACAAGGTCTGAGCAACAAATACAACACATAATATAGACATTGCAAAAGCAGCAGAGTGGAGTATACAAGACAGGAGGCTTACCTTACTACTGCTTCGGGCAACAGTGGGTATTTTGGTCTCGCTGTCTGACTGCTCATCATAGCTCTCAAACTCACTGTCGCTCCAACCGTTGTTGGTGCCATGATGGCTTTCTGGCCTCTGGACGTCCTCGTAGATGTCATCTGACACAACAGGGGAGACATTAATCACACACACACACAAACATGCATGCATGCACAAACACACACACACACACACCACTGTATCAGAGTCCCCACCTTCCAGAGGAGAGAGGAGGCGCTCACAGGGCACGTCATCATAGATGACCTCTGGACGACTGGCCCTAAAGATGGCCTCTGGACTAGTCATGATGATGTCATCAGGGCTGGTCGAGTTGGTCATGTCATGGCGGAGGGACGGATCGATCATGACGTTATCGGGACTGGTGGGGCTGGGTGGGCTGTCTGTGCAGGCCAGACCATCTGGACTTTGCAGGCCCTCCGGACTAGACACATTTTCATTTTCAGGACTTGCTGCATCACCTGGACCTCCTACATCAAGAATAGGGGGAGGTTTCCCTGGAAGAGAGAAGTGCACCATTCCAACCTTAGATAATTGGTTAAAAGGCTCAATTGGGCACTACTACCACTCCCATGTTTATTTTGCCGTAAACATAGTAAATAGCAAAGTAACCAGACTAAAATGGTGGGTAGTAGGCCAATAGACTACGTTCAAGGTTACTACAAGATTACCAAAGCAAGGTTACTAGAAGAGACAGAGCAGAGGCAAGTCAATCTGGTGTACAATCCCACTGGATTTTCCTCTGCAATGGGTATCGTGGGCCACTTTCTGCAGAGTATGCAATCATGGCACATCATCATCATTGAGGACGTCACATACCAAAGCGAGGCGTCTGAGGGAAAGTATTTATGCTGGCAGGAATCTGCAGGGTGACCGAAGGCAGCTGTATCGCACATGCATTTCTGCCCGGCACCAAGAGCATTAGAGACAGGAGTCTCTGAAAATCTCAACCATCCCTACGAGCCTGACTAGTGTGGGGCGAATTAGCTATGGCCCTCTCAGCGTTGAGAGAAAGCCTGTTTCCGTGTGGAAAAGTATGCCCTATCGATGAAGAATAAGATTCATGTCCTGGTCAATAAATACCCTCCCATTACAGAGGTGAAGGTGGCTGAAATGTAAAGTGACAGATCTCTGGCCCCTGTAAGAAGTCCAGTTGTATATCTAGCTCTACAGCACATGTTTTGTATTTATATTAGGGAGTATTCAGTTTGCCAAGGGGTGTAATATGTTTAATATCCAATAATGAGGTTTGCACAATGCAATGTCTATTTTCTGCTAACTTTAACCCACACTTACCTGTATAACTAGGGATATCTAAGAAATAAAAAGCATGACCAAGAAAGACGAACTAGAGGAGCTTAGACTGTGGGTCACGTACAGGGTGGCTAAACTAGACTAGTCTGGTGTTTAATATACCTTTATGCAGTCGCAGAGTAAGCTCTGAGACCACACTGAACCACTCCTTGGCTGAGGTGGCTCCATACGGTGCCTGAACTGAACAAATAATGCACACACTGCTGTGAGGACACACACCACTGAGATCACACATATGTGGAACCCGGATATCTCATATATATACACACACACACACACACACACACACACACACACACACACACACACACACACACACACACACACACACACACACACACACACACACACACACACACACACACACACACACACACACACACACGCATGGGAGAAATCACACATGCAACTGAGATCTCTCATAAACATGCGTACGCACACACAAAGCAGAGAGAGAGACTCTGTCTATGAGAAAGAGAGACTGCCTATGCAGGGATTTGTAGCCCATCATGTACTATTATACTCAAATAGATGTCTCTGTTTTAGAGCAATGATTACTCTGTACTTGATTAATACAGCCTTGATTTGTCTGCAATTGATTGATAAGCCATCCATTTCCATTGGATGGATAAGGATCTGATTGGTTAAGTATGATTCTGGGCTGGTGCCCCATGCAGTGCTGATGTCACATTTTTATTTTTTGTTTCACCTTTATTTAACCAGGTAGGCCAGCTGAGAACAAGTTCTCATTTACAGCTGCGACCTGGCCAAGATAAAGCAAAGCAGTGCGACAAAAACAACACAGAGTTACACATAAACAAACGTACAGTCAATAACACAATAGAAAAATCTATGTACAGTGTGTGCAAATGTAAAAGAGTAGGGAGGTAGGCAATAAATAGGCCATAGAGACAAAATAATTACAATTTAGCATTAACTCTGGAGTGATAGATGTGCAAGTAGAGATACTGGGGTGCAAAAGAGCAAGAGGGTAAGTAATAATATGGGGATGAGGTAGTTGGGTGTGCTATTTACAGATTGGCTGTGTACAAGTACAGTGATCGTGCTACTTGTGACTCAGTATGATTCTAAAAGTAGGGAAGCGCACAATGTGTGACACCACAGCCCTGCTGAAAGAGGGTCACAGACCTGTCTGAGTGTCTATGTGGTCAGCCTTTAAGATAGGGGTGTAGTAGCACTCATTCATAGATCCTGCTGGAGATGGCATTGACAGAGATAAGGCTAGATATGGGGCGAACATTACAATGTGTACTGGCTTATGGCATTGTAGCACTCAAAGTCAAATTACCAGGGAAAGTTGTCTCAATAGACTATAAAACAACAAGGAAAAGTCAGATATTACTTCTGAGTGTAATCATATTATACAGTACATGTACTGCCTTGGGCCTACAATTTGAACAAAGCGTTCAAGAGTGTCCCTTACCTTCATAAATGCCATTTCTTCTCCCAGAGCCCTCTGTGTCTCCTGACACTCCCAGCTCAGAGCGGCTGAAACATTGACAACAAATATGGGCATCAAAACATCTGGGAGTGACACTGCTGCCATGGGTGGTTAATTAAGGGGAGATGTCATTTGAGCAGTAATTGATGTCACAGACGACAATTAATGTATTCATTTATTTTAATTTTACAAGGCAAGTCAGTTAAGAACAAATTCTTATTTACAATGACGGCCTACCCTGGCCAAACCCTGACACAGACGACGCTGGGCATATTGTGTGCCGCCCTATGGGACTCCAAATCAAGGCCGGTTGTGATACAGCCTGAAATCGAACCAGGGTCTGTAGTGACGTCTGTAGCACTGAGATGCAGTGCCTTAAACCGCTGCGCCACTCGGGAGCCCCAATACAGTGGACATTGTGTTGTACTGTATAACATTGTATAGCTAAGTTGATCAATAGTGTTTGTGACATTGAGCAGTAAAAGTGACTATATTCTCCTCAGAGTTAATGATCTCTAGTAACTTATGAGAACATCTGCTACTGTTTAACTTCTGCTCTTACCCAATTGAAACAAAGTTTGGGAAGAAATTGTGATGATATTACAGATAAGGTGTTTGAATAAATATATGAATGGGTTTCGTCTATACAGTTTAAATCATAAGTCATTATAGATATAAAAAGGTAAATATCCTACCCCTCAGGAGACCTTCTTCCAGCCATCTCTGTGGAAAACAAAACATACACGTTTAGACTAAGTTATTACCTAGATAAAAACAATGCAGTCAATAGCAGTCTCATTCTACAAGCTTATCTATGATAGCATGGCAGAGCTCACCCAAGCAATTATGAATGAGATCCAATGGGACCATGACCATGCTGCGACAGACTCACCTGAGCTATTGGAATGAGGGAGTGAGTGCATGCTCTGGTCCTCCTTTCCAGCAGACGGCCATCCATTGAGCCTTGGCTTTACTGTTGGGTCTTGGGCAGAACTAGGGACCATTGTGTTCCTTTTTGATGCAAGCCCCGCCATCACAGTGGCTTCAAAGCCCTTGGCCATGGCAGAGACAGAGTTTGCTGGTGTCGTATTGCACTCTTCGTCACTGTTGTCAAAGTCAAACTTCATACCTTCCTCTTCCTCATCATCCTCCATCTTAGAGGCCCTGTTGGACATAGGCACTGGAAACATGAGGGGAGAAAGTTAAACAAAATGAGACGTGCTGTTACAAATTACAATTATACAATGCATCTTAAATCATACCGGAGACAACACATTATTTCCAAAACACTGCAGTGATCTCATATGTTGTCAGTGTACTATTACTGATCAGCCATTTCTCTCAACAAATACTGTAGGTCTAAATGAGGTATTCTCACACTAAGGCAAAGTATTGGGAAGATTGAGGTCTGCAACAGCATTTACAGTGTAGAGTGCATTCGGAAAGTATTCAGACCCCTTAACTTTTTCCACATTTTGTTACGTTACAGCCTTACACTAAGATAAATTAAATAAATAAAACATCATCAATCTACACACAATACCCCATAACGACAAAGTGAAAACAGGTATTTAGACATTTTTGCAAATATATTACAAATGAAAAACAGAAATACCTTACTTACATAAGTATTCAGACTCTTTGCTATGAGACTCGAAATTGAGCTCAGGTGCATCCTGTTTACATTGATCATCCTTGAGATGTTTCTACAACTTGATTAGAGTACACCTGTGGTAAATTCAATTGATTGGACAGGATTTGGAAAGGCAAACATCTGTCTATATAAGGTCCAACAGCTGACAGTGCATGTCAGAGACAAAACCAAGCCGAGAGATCGAAGGAATTGTCCATAGAGCTCCGAGACAGGATTGTGTCGAGGCACAGATCTGGGGAGGGTACCAAAAAAATGTCTGCAGCATTAAAAGTCCCCAAGAACACAGTGGCCTCCTTCATTATTAAATGAAAGAAGTTTGGAACCACCAAGACTCTTCATACAGCTGGCCACCCGGCAAACTAAGCAATCCTGTTGGAAGGTGAACCTTCGCCCCAGTCCGAGTTCCTTAGCGCTCTGGAACAGGTTGTCATCAAGGATCTCTGTTTCTCATGGTCTGAGAGTCCTTTAGGTGCAAACTCCAAGCGGGCTGTCATCTGCCTTTCACTGAGGAGTGGCCAAATACCATAAAGGCCTCGTTGGTGGAGTGCTGCAGAGATGATTGTCCTTCTGGAAGGTTCTCCCATCTTCACAGAGGAACTCTGGAGCTCTGTCAAAGTGACCATCAGGTTCTTGGTCACCTCCCCGACCAAGTCCCTTCTCCAACGATTGCTCAGTTTGGCCGGGCGGCCAGCTCTAGGAAGAGAATTGGTGGTTCCAAACTTCTTCATTTTAAGTATGATGGAGGCCACTGTATTCTTGGAGACCTTCAATGCTGCATAAATGTTTTGGTACCCTTCCCCAGATTTGTGACTCGACACAATCCTGTCTTGGAGCTCTACGGACAATTTCTTTGACCTCTCGGCTTGGTTTTTGCTCGGACATGCACCGTCACCTGTGTAGACAGGTGTGTGCCTTTCCAAATCATGTCCAATCAGTTGAATTTACCACAGGTGGACTCCAATCAAGTTGTAGAAACATCTCAAGGATGATCAATGGAAACAGGATGCACCTGAGTTCAATTTTGAGTCTCATAGCAAAGGGTCTGAATACTTATGTAAATAAGGTATTTCAGTTTATTTGTAATAAATTTGCCAAAATTTCTAAAACCTGTTTTTACTTTGTCATTATGAAGTATTGTCTGTAGATTGATGACAAAAAAAATATTTAATCCATTTAAGAATAAGGCTGTAACATAACAAAATATGGAAAAGAGGAAACGGTCTGAATACTTTCCGAATGCACTGTAAACGTACTGTAGGAGATTTATATACTGTGTTATATTTTAATGCTGGGATGGAACAAAAGCCTGTACACCTGGTACCGTAGCTCTCCAGGAACAGGGTAGGTGACTATTACATTAAACACAATGGTCTAGTCCAGCCATACTCAATAGGCAGACTGCGCCACTGCAGTTTGCATCCAGACCCAGAACAGGGTCAAAATGGACCGTGGGTCCCGACCAAAAATAAACACCAAAAACATTTTACTTCTTAAGCCTCCCGGCAGTCTTTGTAATTTTATTTTTAAATCATGTGTTTAATGAAAATAACTCCAAAATATATTTCCATAATTTCCCTGAGCCTCGTTCAGTCCTTGAAATGGTCAGTCTGATCGTGTGGGTGTAATGAAACAAATTTGAAGATATTTACACAGCCCTGACTGGCTGAAAGGATTGCTTAGAGCCCACCCCCTTACGCAGACGAAAAAGTAATTGGTCTATTATAATCAGATCACATTGGGATGTCATGATGTGAGCCAAAAGTTCCATCCTACCTCAAATTCAGAGTGTTATTTCGAGGTTGTCCTTGTCCTATCGCGCTCTAGCAACTCTTGTGGCGGGCCTGGCGCAATGCATGCTGACATGGTCGCCAGGTGTACGGTGTTTCCTCCGACACATTGTTGCGGCTGGCTTCCGGGTTAAGCGAGCATTGTGTCAAGAAGCAGTGCGGCTTGGCGGGTCATGTTTCAAATAGTATTCGAGTACCACTTGTCTAGCCGCTATAGGTCTAGCGGATTATAGGTCATAGTGGTGCCAAGTCTAATAAGGAAAACAGTCGCTGGGCAGGACTAAACCTTAACTTATGGAGGGTAGCCTATGCCTGGATCTGCCTGACAGTCAGAATCAAACAGGAATAACGTCACCTTGCTGACTTGCCTGGGATCAATCAACTTAGACATATAAATCCCAGGACTCTTGGCCCTGTAGATGACAGTGGCTAACTGACACGCCACGCACTGTTATTCTGCTCCATTAAACCTTACCGTGTCGAAAGAATTATTCAACTTGAACAGGTACATTGATGCTAAGTTGACGGCCATCCTCTTTCATGCCACAAAAAAATATAGGAGCAATGAACCTACCTAAAAGAGAAGCATGTCATGTCAGGGCCTAACATTGCTCTGGCTAGTGCATGTTAACTGCCCATATCCACCTGCTGAGAATAGGCATTCGTGTGGAGGGTATAAGGCATGAGACATATGGCCCGGGTGGCAGCAGGAGTCCTTCTGACGCAGCATATGGTCAGTAGGCTAAGGCCCCATGCCGGGAGCTCTCACCTTTTCCCCTAGCCCTGAAGGGATTAAGTAGCTCCAGACTGTAGCCTGGAGCCTGTTAGCTGCCAGGATGTTATCTCAGTGAAGTCAATAACAGCACTGCACTCTCTGCTTGTCTGGGACAGGTTCCTTGTTTATGTTTGAGTGTACAGATTCCTCAGGTAGCACGTAACACTAATACTGCTGCTGCCACTGCTATGTCACTGTGTGGCTGCTGACCTAATTTAATGGTAAAACTCACAAGTCAATGTTTGTCTCCACATTGTTACCAAATAGGGTTTGTAAGGAATGCTTCTCAGATGGAACTTCGGCTTGAGGAAGCCCAAATAGATTCACAAATCCTTTATCACACATGGACATACAGTATGTACATTACTACAACCTGAACCACCTATCACCTGCCTCTGTTACATAGTACTAATTGCTTTGTAATTGTATATAAATGGGGAGTTGTTACAGAATAGTCCCCATAACTCTTGTTTTATTTATGACTGTGTTTTAATAAGATTTTACCTAAATCTCCTCTTTGTAAGGCAGAAATCTACAGCACATACTGATACTGACGAAAGTAGAAACTCACCTGAGGTTGGAGGGGTTGGGGGGGGTAGAGAAGCCATTGGTGTTCTCTGTGGTCACATTAGCCTCTGTAAAAACAAACCAACCCAATGAATCACTGAGAACATTCTTTAACCTGATACGATGTGACAAAATGTCAATATCAGATTTGCTCCAATATAGATTTTTTTAGGCCATTGGACTTTTGGGTCCATTGGATTTTTGGGGCCGTTTCATAATGACCTTTTTGAAAGTCTCAGCATAAAAGTTAGTTTTTCTTACAAATATCCATAAATGTTACATCACTGACTTATGGTAACATAGTATATTGCTGGATTTCATGGTGACGAAACTCTTAACAACTCACTCACATGGTCTGTAATAGTTGACACTTCACCTCTCTCAACCTCAAACCTACACTTAGGAAGACAGCCTATGTGGAGACTAAACTGACCAGACAGTTTATTAGGTACACCCATCTAGTACCGGGTCGGAGCGCCCTTTTCCTCCAGAACAGCCTGAATTCTTCGGGGCATTCTACAAGGTATTGGAAAAATTCCACAGGGATGGTGGTCCATACTGACGTGATGGCATCACGCAGATGCTGCAGATTGGACGGCGGTACATTCATGCTGCGAAGATGCTCTATTGGGTTGAGGTCTGGGGACTGTGCAGACCACTCAAGTAAACTGAACTTGCTGTCATGTTCCAGGCAATGTTTTTCCACTCTTCAGTTGTCCAGTGTTGTTGATCGCGTGCCCACTAGAGCCGCAACTTCTAGGTTTTATCTGATAGGTGTGGTCGTCTGCTGCAATAGTCCAACCGTGACAAGGACCGACGAGTTGTGCGTTCCGAGATGCCGTTCTGCACACCACTGTTGTACTGCTCTGTTATTTGTCTGTTTGTGGCCCACCTGTTAGCTTGCACGATTTTTGCCATTCTCCTTCGACCTCTCTCATCAACAAACTGTTTTCGCCCACAGGACTGCTGCTGACTGTATGTTTTTTGTTTGTAGCACCATTCCCTAGACACTGTCGTGCGTGAAAAGCCCAGGAGGGCTTCCATTTCTGAGATACTGGATCCGGCAATCATACCAGACTCAAAGTCGCTAAGGTCACTCGTTTTGCCCATTCTAACATTCAATCGAACAGTAACTGAATGCCTTGATGCCCGTCTGCCTGCTTTATATAACAAGCCACGTCTGTAGGAGTGATCCACTTTCGTGAATGGGCGGATGTACCTAATAAACTGTCCGGTGAGTGTATATGTACAGTACAAACACACACGTACACCTTGCGACAGTTCCTTGCATGCTCACAGTTGACTGTTCTGCCATTGGCTACCTGCGTGTGTTACATTCTTCAGATGTGTGTGGCAGATCCAGACATGCAGTACAGACTGACTTCACTCAACCGTGATCTGGGCAAGGCAGGCAGAAACTATAAACACATCATAACACAGGATGACTATCATCTCAGGCATGAAAGATCATAAATGCTCCTCATTAATGATTAACAAATCAAAATGGCTTCCAACTCGGTGGACCTTTTAATTCTAAAGACACACCTACACTGTGGTCAAAGGGCTTCATTCAAAGAACGATTATCAAAAAAAATAGTGGCTGTAGCTGAATGCAAACACTCTGATAAATGAAGGTGGTAGCAGCGTGCTGTTTGAGGGGGCGTATTGAACTTCTAGCTCTCACACTCCAGGGAGGGTCATTCCTGGCCTGTGTCCCAAATGGAATACCATTCCCTATATAGTGCACTACTTTTGACCAGAGACCATAGGCCCACAGGGCTATGGTCAAAAGTAGTGCACTATATAGATAATAGGGTGCCATTTGGGATGCAACTTTGATGAATAATTCACAAGGCTATGGGGAGAAGGACGCCCATAGATGGAGCGGCCTTATGAATAGACCCCAGCGGAGAGAAACCTCTGATCTACAGTCAGTCTGAGAACAGAGAACAGCGCATGGATTGTTTGGCTGAAGGGAACCCCAGTCAGTGACTGACTCCATACTCCCACACCAAGGACATTACTCAATCGAAACCTCTATCCCAGGTTTCGGGGATGTATGTCGCAAACATCACTGCCCCACTGCAGCAAGAAAGCATGTAAAAACTACTGACAACATGTGTTGCAGCAGCAACAGTGAAGTTTTAACAGTGCATACATGTGTCACTTAATATTGATATCTATAACTATATTCAACTAGTAGATTAGTTGTGTTGGTATTTAAAGTAATAAGGGTGGTTAATGTATTTAGTCAGGGACAAGAGATTGGACTACTATGCAATAGTCAGTTCTGCTTGATCAAACATAAGAGTCAGACAATACTGTGGGAATGAAAATGAATCTGCATCATTTTATGACCAGCAATTGAGTATTACATTTCAAAATGCACCCCATAACATTGCAACAAAATATGCCCACACATGACATTTCCCACACTTTACGAGAGCATGTGACAGACCACATGCATCAATAAAGGTAATAGCTGTTCTTATAGCAGGTGCTGCAAACTAAAGTTTACCATGTCATCCCATCCAAAGACAAAAATAATATATGAAACTGTTGTACTATATATCATTACACCTAGACTTATCTCCCTAGGTAAAACCACTGGATATTTTAGAAGATACTTACACCTCTCTCTCTCGAGCAGTCAAAAGGAGTCAACCTCAGGCATTTAAAAACCCTGTGCAGTATTGCAGAATTTGTTATCTACAATCTTTCAGAATGCACTTCTCCTCAAAATGGGTTGCACTGTAAGTTTATCAAGTGCACCAGGTCACTCTCCTGAAATCTGGAGGTCACCCCCCAACACACACACCTCCCCATCCTCCATAGTGGGGTCCAGGCTTTGTTGCAATATGATGATGCAGAGAAACGGAGTGTAATGGACAGCCAAAGACAATGAGATCTCACCTCCTTGTTCTCTGTAAAGATAGCCACCAGCCAGCCGAAAGCCTTCCTCCAGCCCCTAATCCCAAGGACTCTCCTCTGCACACCCCCAAGTGTTAACAACGAAGCTAGTTTGTCGAGTCTGCACCATCCCTAATAGCCTCACTTGACTTGATGACCAAGCCCCTTCCCTTGAAGATAAATCAAGGGAGGGTTGTAGATGTCCTCTGTACGGTCCACTCTCACACAACAGGGTTAGCCCTGAGCTTCTGGCTCTTACCAAACAAAGGCTGTCACTAGTTGCTGCTCCCACACTAGGATCAGGAAACTCCTCTCTGTATGCTTAGTGCTCTCACTCCCTCTCTCCCCGCAGTGCGTTAACCGGCTCTTGATTGGCTGGTGGGGTGTTGAGCGCATTTATGCTTCTAGTGTAGGGATGTGCCGGTTAACGCACTGCGGGAGAAGAGGGAGGAAAAGGGAGGGAGGTTGAGCGCTAAAGCATAGAGAGAGGAGAGTTTCCTGATCCTAGTGTAGGGGCAGCAACTAGTGACAGCCTTTGTTTGGTTACAGCCAGAAGCTCAGGACTAACCCTGCTGTGTGAGAGTAGACTGTACAGAGGACATCTACAACCCTCCATGGAGAGCAATGGTTGAGTTCGTTTTGCATGGCCCGGTGCCCCACGTGAGTGGAGATGTTTCTTAAGGACCAATGGAATTGTCTAAAATGAGCAAACTCCGCCTATCCGGGGCATGTACAAATTACCTCGACTAACCTGTACCTCAGCACATTGACTCGGTACCGGTACCACTTGTATATAGCCTCATTATTGTTATTTTATTGTGTTACTTTTTATTATTTTCTACTTTAGTTTATTTAGTAAACATTTTCTTAACTCTTTCTTGAACTGCATGGTTGGCTAAGGGCTTGTAAAATAAGCATTTCACGGTAAGGTCTACCTACACCTGTTGTATTCGGGTTTGTGACAAATACAATTTGATTCGACTTGAAAACAAACTCGACCATTGTCAGATGTCAGAGGCAAGACTGCCACCTATAGGCCTTTACTAAGTTACACAGGCACAATGTATTAACTCATTATACTTTTGTCACTAAACTTAACCTATTATAAAAATCTAAGGTTGTAATTGCCCTATTTTTTTTATACATTGTCTACAATGTATAGCTCCAAATATGTTTCAAAAGATCATGCCAGCTCATGGACTTTCAGTCCTTCTGAATTTCAGTGGTTACATTTCACATACCCCATCCCTAAATTTACCAAACAAAGTGTCAGGGTCAGGCTGTTGAAATGAACAGTTACAAAGTATGTAATTCACTGACATTGAGCAATTAGCTCTGGCAAATAACTGTTTTAACTAAGTCTCCTTTTATCTGTGGCTCTATCTTATATAGAGGGCTCCCGAGTGGCCCAGCAGTCTAAGGCACTGCATCTCAGGGCAAGAGGCGTCACTACAGTCCCTGGTTCGAATCTAGGCTGTATCACATCCGGCCGTGATTGGGAGTCCCATAGGGCAGTGCACAATTGGCCCAGCGTCATCCGTGTTTGGCCGGGGTAGGTCGTCGTTGTAAATAAGAATGTGTTGTTAACTGACTTGCCTCGTTAAATAATGATTACATTTAAAATAAAATACAAAAAATAATAATAATATACAATTTGCATTTGTAAAACATGTTACACTCATGGATGGTATTCACACCCCCACCACAAGAGGGCGACATAATACTTTGGTAATTTAATGGGTTGTAGTTTTCTTTACATTTTCTAAGTCCCATGTGTTTTGTAGTACCGGCCGGTATGTCACGTCTCCGCACATATTTACATTTTAACAAAGAAGACAGACAAAAAGGAGGGAGGACTCATAACGATAAAAGACCATCAATCAAAAGACCTATAGGCCAGACATCTACAACGAATCCCAGGTAAGCATTGAAACATATAGCTAGCTATATTTTACAACTTTAATCGCATGCAGCAGCCAATATACAAAAGGGAAAGTTGTAAGTATTTCACAAGTTATGCCATTTTGCATTATCCGACTGTAACTAGATAATGTAACCAATGTAAGGCACTACCCACGTGGTTTCATAGAGCCGGAGACTGCAGATTCTATTGTTTAAAATCAATCAAAAAAACGTGGAAGACGGACAGATGCACGACAGCCGCAGAATTAGGAAATCCCTCTAACGTTAGTAACCGAATTAACGTTAGAAGCAAGATTATCTGAAGCCAAAAGGTTTAGTTAAATTTTCTTCTCACCTTCAACTTTTACAGTTGGGGGGGCGGGAGAAAGTATTTTAATTGGGTGTATTGCAACTAGTTAGCTAACGTTACCCAATGTTTGTCTTTATTTAGAAATCGATTGCTAGATTACGCTAGCTAGCTACTTAGCTAGCACAGTTGGCTAGCTAATTCATTTAAAAGTCCAGTAAACCTTCATTGTGTGGCTATTTGTCATTTCCCGTAGCTAACTGACGTTAGCTAGTGGTATGTTTGCTAACAGGCCCTTTTTTTGAGCAACTATCTAGTAGCCACTGATTATGCTAGCACGTAGACAACAAAGAAATGCGGACAAGAATGCTAACTAACCCGCGAGCCGCTATGGCTAATCTTTGCTAGCATAGGTGGCTTTGACTTGTATACTTGAACTTAGTCTTCAATCTTAAATTTACGTTTAATTGACAAGCCATTTATGCTTAGTTTTATTTGACTGTTTGTTTACATGTCTTCCTCAAGTTCATACGCATTGCAAATTGCTATGTCATCAGTTCAGCGTAGCAAGAGTTTGATTTCGGTATTGATTTTTTAAATATTTAACTAGGAAAGTCAGTTAACATGACGCCCTAGGAATAAAACTGCATTGTTCCCGGGCAGAACGACAGCTTTTTACCTTGTCAGCTCGGGGATTCGATCTAGCAACCTTTCGGTTACTGGCCCAATGCTCTAACCACTAAGCTACCTGCCGCCCCATTGATATCACAATGTCTGTTTTTATTTTTCCCACACACTTCCCCCCCCTAGATACCTTTACAAACATGCCACGCAAGAAGGTAACTGAAGTCTCTGGAAATGGTGGGATCAAGAGGAAGAGGGCAGGAGGCAAAAAGAAGGAAAGGGAGTTCAGCAGTGATGATGAGTTTGATGATTATGAAGAGCAGGAGAACACAAAGAAACCTGGCAAGCCTGCTGCAAAGTCAGGCCTTCAACCAGTCACTGTGCCTGACGACATCAAAGAAAAAATAGTAAGTTTCCTGACCTGCATGAGGTCAAATCAAATTGTTCAGATCACCAAAAGAGGGGTTTGTGACTATAGAATTGTGGTTAATGTGACTAGATATGTTATTAGTCAAATGAATAAGGAGTGCTTATGCAGAGTATAAAAAAAGAGCCACTGATCTAAAACACTGATCTGTGTCATTTTTGTAGAAACTTGACTTACCTAAAGTCAAAGGTCAACTACTCATTTTCGGAGCCACCAACTGGGATCTCATTGGAAGGAAAGAGGTTCCGAAAGCACAAGGTATAACCCTGCCAAGTCCTGTAATGAAAACATTGCGTAATGCAAGGCTCCAGACTCAAAGCTGTCCCTCAATAGCACTGGTGCTACCTACTTTGGAAGTTTTTATTCAAGCAATCATCCTAATTGACTGCAGTATTGAAGTCAGTTGTTTCGTGTGTGTGTGTGGTCTCGCAGCGGCCTTCAGGAACCTAGGCCAGAACCTGTGGGGTCCTCACCGTTACGGCTGCCTGAATGACGTGCAGGTCAGCAGTGTGGTGTCTGGGCCCTGTGCTGCCCACAGCCTCCTCATCACCACAGAGGGCAAGCTCTGGAGCTGGGGTAGGAACGCTGTACTGTAATAGATTGTAGTTTATATACAGCGCATTTGGAAAGTATTCAGACCCCTTGACTTTTCACATTTTGTTACAGCCTTTTATAAAATGGTTAATTGTTTTCAACCCCCCCACACACACATACAATAATGGCAAGAGTGGCTTCCGTCTGGCCACTCTACCATAAAGGCCAGATTGGTTGACTGATGCAGAGATGGTTGTCCTTCTGGATGGTTCCCCCATCTCCACAGAGGAACTCTGGAGCTCTGTCAGTGACCATCGGGTCTTGGTCATCTCCCTGACCAAGACCCTTCTCCCTCGATTGCTCAGTTTGGCTGGGCGGCCTGCTCTAGGAAGAGTCTAGGTGGTTCCAAACTTATTTTTAATTAAGAATGATGGAGGCCCCTGTGTTCTTGGAGACCTTCAATGCTGCAGAAATGTTTTGGAACCCTTCCTCAGATCTGTACCTCGACACAATCCTGTCTCGCAGCTCTACAGACAATTCCTTCAACCTAATGGCTTGGTTTTTGCTCTGATGTCAACTGTGGGACCTTATATAGACAGGTGTGTCTTTTCAAATCATGTCCAATCAATTGAATTTACCACAGGTGGACCACATTCAAGTTGTAGAAACATCTCAAGGATGATCAATGGAAACAGGATGCACCTGAGCTCAATTTCAACTCTCAAAGCAAAGGGTCTGAATACTTATGTAAATAGGTATTTCTGTTTTATTTTTAATACATTTGCAAACATTTCTAGTCCTGTTTTCGCTTTGTCATTATGGGGTATTGTGTGAAGATTGGTTTAATAATGTAATGTAGTCCATGTTAGAATAAGGCTGTAAAATGTGGAATAAGTCAAGGGGTCTGAATGTACTGTATATCTATATCTCAGATGCAATCATTCTACCTTCTGCCTCTGTTAGGTCGAAATGAAAAGGGTCAGCTGGGTCACGGGGACACTAAGCGCCTAGAGGCCCCAAAGCTGATTGAGGCCCTCGCAGACGAGGTGGTGGTGGCTGCAGCCTGTGGACGCAACCACACCCTGGCATTGACTGAGGGTGGCACCGCCTACTCTTTTGGCGAGAACAAACTGGGTCAGCTGGGCCAGGGGAACCAAACTGATGCAGTCCTCAGTCCAGCCCCGGTAAGCAACATAAACCTCTCTATTCATCTGCCTCATTATTGTTGCTGCTTTATTATAGGTCTAATATGGCCACTTAATGAGCCTGTGTTTATTGAAGCTTCTCCTTGCCCCTCTCAGATCCAGTACAACGGGCAGCCTTTGGTCAAGGTGGCGTGTGGAGCAGAGTTCAGCATGGTGGTGGACTGCAAAGGGAACCTTTACTCGTTCGGATGCCCAGAGTATGGCCAGCTAGGTATGGTTTTAACTAACTAGTAGTACTGGACAGATGTAAGTTTTATTTTTATTTATTTTTTACTAAAGTTGCTCTTTGAAGAGGAAAATGGCAGCACAGTGACTCAGTCAAAAATCATTCCAAATCAAACACTGATGTGGCGCTTATTTTTACCTTGTGTTTTGGGTCATAGGACACAACTCTGATGGAAAGTTCATTGCCCGCGCCCAGCGCATTGAGTTTGACTGTGAGACCATTGCACGTCGCGTGACCATCTTCATCGAGAAGAGTAAGGATGGCCAGGTGACGCCCGTACCCAACGTGGTGGTTCGAGATGTCGCCTGCGGAGGCAATCACACGGTGAGGAGAGAAAAGACCAGGCCCTGTATTCATTGTCTTAGAGAAGGAATGCTGAGGGCCTCATGCAGTCTAAGGCACTGCATCGCAGTGTTGAAGCGTCACTACAGATCCGGGTTCGATCACAGGCTGTGACCGGGAGACACGTTTGGCCCAGCGTCGCCCGGGGGTGTCTGGCCAGCCGGGTTTTCCTTCTCCCATCGTGCTATAGCGACTCCTTGTTGCGGGCTGGGCGCCTGCAAGCTGACTTTGGTCGCCAGCTAGACTGTGTTTCCTCTGACACATTGGTGCGGCTGGCTTCCTGGTTAAGCGAGCAGTGTGTCAAGAAGCAGAGCGGCTTGGCATGGTCGTGTTTCGGAGGACTCATGGCTCTCGACCTTCGCATCTCCCGAGTCCGTAGGGAGGAGTTGCAGCGATGGGACAATTGGATACCACAAAAAAGTTTGGCCTTTAAGATTATAATGAATAAGGCTACATGTACAGGGAGGACCTGTTTCTAGATCAGCACTCCTACTTTGAGACACTTTATGAATACAGGCTTTGATCCCTACTGCCACAATTACCCCCATCAGACAGAAATGTGAATTTTAGAAATGTGCGTTTAGCCAAAATGTTGATTTACATTAGTTGTCCCCTCCCACCATTTACATTTTAGTCATTTAGCAGATGCTCTTATCCAGAGCGATTTATAGCAGTGAGTGCATACATTTCCTTACTGGTCTTCCGTGATAATGGAACCCACAACCCTGATGTTGCAAGCGCCATGCTCTACCAACTGAGCGCCATGCTCTACCAACTGAGCGCCATGCTCTACCAACTGAGCGCCATGCTCTACCAACTGAGCGCCATGCTCTACCAACTGAGCGCCATGCTCTACCAACTGAGCGCCATGCTCTACCAACTGAGCGCCATGCTCTACCAACTGAGCGCCATGCTCTACCAACTGAGCGCCATGCTCTACCAACTGAGCCTACTCTCTGCTTTTGCATAATTGCTGAATGTAGAGCGTTCCCTTCATATTTAATGAACCTGCAGATGGAGACCTTTGCATTCTGATCCTTAAATCTGGGTCCAAAAAGGAGCTGAGCTGGTCTGAACATTTGGTACCAGCCTGCATTGAAAGCGATAGTCTACTCAATGTGTTTTCACTTTCAATGGCTGTAGTTAATTCACAAATAACTTTTTCTGCCACGTTTTGTTTGCACGAGGCTAACTCGGGTCAGTGTGTGAACTTTGTGTGTCCAGCTGATATTGGATTCCCAGAAGCGGGTGTTTTCCTGGGGCTTTGGTGGCTATGGGCGGCTGGGTCACACAGAGCAGAAGGACGAGATGGTGCCAAGACTGGTGAAGCTCTTTGACTTCCCCGGGCGCGGGGCATCCCAAATCTACACTGGCTACCAGTGCTCCTTCGCTGTCAATGAAATGGGTATGGTACACAATGCTTAACTCTTTTGAATGTTGAGTAATGAATAGATGTTTTTTTTATTTTTACCCCTGTTCTCAATATAATACCACTATACCCATAATACTGTTACTTCCCTAAGTACCTGATGTATATTGTAGTGATTTCAAAGGGTACACCAACCAGGATTTGAACCTAGCATCTGTCAGTCTAACGCCTTAGCCATTACGCGATTTGGAAACTCTTGACCAGAATGCTGGTGTTTTTAATAAGGAAGCTAAGCTATTAACCTTTCGTGTTCAGGGGGGCTGTTTTTCTGGGGGGTCACAAATACCTCGCGGGAATCTACCATGTACCCCAAGGCCGTGCAGGACCTGTGTGGCTGGAAGGTCCGCAGTCTGGCCTGCGGGAAAAGCAGTATCGTTATCGCTGCAGACGACAGCACCATCAGTTGGGGACCCTCCCCTACCTTTGGCGAGCTGGTAAGACGTAATATTTAATTGTATGTATAAAACACATTTCTCACACCCAAGGTGCTATACACCATTATAGAAACATACCAAGGTGCTGGTGTGCTCATAAAAGACTGCTGAATTGGCACACGTGTTCCAGGTTCTCCACCTATTATGACGTGTTTGTTACAGGGTTACGGTGACAACAAGGCCAAGTCCTCCACTACTGCTCAGGAGGTTAAGAGCCTGGATGGCGTTTACGCTGAACAGGTATGGAGCGGCAACAGAGACTGAATAAACACAATGATGCATTCTGTAGATGGGAACTGCATTTGTGTGTTCACTAGTTTGGGCCCATTCTCACTGTGGTGTGGTTGCAGGTGGTGATGGGATATGCACACTCCCTGGTCATCGCCAGACAGGACACTCCACAGGAACAAGAGAAGCTCAAGAAGCTGCCAGAGTACAACCCACGCACACTCTAATATGGTATCGTCCAGCCACCTCTCACTGTTTTTTTTTATTTTTTTGCTTTCACTTCAGAGGCCCTCTAGGTCAACTGTGTAAGTCATGATGGATGGATGGCTGGGGAGGGTGGGCTCTCACGAGGTATGTATGTATGCATACGCCTTGAAAAACAAGTCGGGCCTATATAGATTGAGGTTAATTCAGAGGAAATGCGCAGCAAAAACGGAAACAAATCCACTCTGGACAGAATTCGCCCTATCCTCACAACAGTCGTCAGACATCTACAGCTGGAGAGAGGATCTCTACCACTCATCTCCAAACACATTCTTCCACTAGGAGTTCTACTCATCCTCCTGCATTCCCCATGCAAGTCCACTGAAGCATTCTCTATTTTCATGTTGTCTCTTTTTATTCTTCAGTTGTGAACTGATCAATGCCCTCGTCTCCCTCACAATAATGGGTGCTACATCAAAGTCCTCTTTGGGCTGATTTTAATTTCCAACCGAGGGATCAATTCAAGACCAACACTCCATATCTGTGCCTTTTGAAACAGTCTTTCGGGGTATGGAGTGAATGCATTTGTTATTTGTTCCCAAAGACCAATAGCAAAATTTAGTTTAAACTTTGTTCTTGAAGTCCATGGCAGTGTTACTGTTTGTGTCTGGTTGATCGGTGTGCACTGTCAGAGCATATTCAGGATCTGAGATGTGCCACCAAGTCGATGCTCTCCAGCCATTGACTTCTGTTACATTCCTTGGTTTTATGTCTCTTCATTTGTATGATTAAATGTTGATGTTGAGGATGCGTAACTGTCCCTCAAAGGCCAGTGTCTGCTTGTTGTCATTCTTGCCTTTTTTTTCCAGTGACACCTTTTTTATCCCGGGAAACCAGGTGTAGTCACTGTGCACTCTTGGCAATGAAAACCAGCAGAAATGTGGATTGTGAGGACTTGTCTTACGCCTCTGTTTTAGTGCAAATGGTCAACAAAGTGTGTATGCAATGAGTGGATATCCTGGTTTTAAATCAAAATGGGTTTTCTTTTCATTTGTTAGTCTACCTGTATTGCAACAAATTGTTTTTGTCTGGGTCAGAAAACCCACATCTTGTTCAACATTTTGAAACTTTTTCATGGAAATGGTAATAAAGGTTTATGTAAATTGGTTGATTTTTTTTTTTTCTTAAGTCTGTTTTTTGCCTCCTACCCCCACCACTTCAAGTGGGGAGGGAATGCTAGCTATTGCTAGTCTCAGTTTATCTTGTCATCACTACTGTTGGTGTGAGTACATTTGATAACCAATCAGCCACTGTATTTTGCAGTTGCTAGGAGAAGTAGATGGGCTAGTTGTTTTGTACATACTGATGGCTATGTCCACTACTTTATTTGGGGCCACACTTCTAATTCATCTTACCAGGCCTTGTCTGCCATATGTTCATTAGTAAATGTGCTTATCACACCTTACTCAGGTTCCGAGTTGCCAAATACTTCATGATGTACAGGTAACTACCAAAATAATGGAAACTTGAGTAAATGAGGGATCAGTATACTAAAAGCGGGTGCTGCCACACAGGTGTGGTTCCTGTGTTAATTAAGATCCCATCATGCTTGGTCATGTGTAAAAATGCTGGGCAGACCATTATTTTGGCTACGATGGCTATGCTCCCATCCACAAGCGGTCACTGAATGGTTTGATGAGCATGAAATTGATGTAAACCATATGCCATGGCCGTAACAGATCAACAATTTAGGGAGATTCTGGAAGTGCCTTAGCGTTTTCCACCACCGAATGGTGTCGCATCCCGCCAATATAGTTCCACTTGTAGAATCAATGCCACGGTGCTTTGAAGCTATTCTGGCTCACGGTGGCCCAATTTACTATTAAAACACTGTTAGCATTTATTTGGTTATGCTGGATTAACATAGCAGTAGGTTGACTGTCTTCTGGATTTTTGTTAATGGCTAGCTTCATGTAGTGCAGGGTTGGGCAACTGATGGGGGTGGGGCTGCATTTGCCTGGTCTGTGTGCCCACATTGCAAACTAAACATTTTAGCAGCTCCCCTTGACAGCAGAGGAAATTTCCTGCAATTCTACTCATTTTGCAATCGTCCAGGGAGGAAAATTAGCTGTTTTACCACTAATTTCACCATAGGGTGGAGAAATGTTTGCCGTTTTTAATATATCCGAGACTAACAAGATCAATGCCCCCAGGCCGGTAATTCAACCATGATTACTAAATTTAGATGGCCGCTAGACTAATTTACCAATAAAAAAAACATGGGGTGACTGATAAGCAGAAAAACTGCTGATGCACAACCACATTGAAATCGCACCTTGTCTGTTCTAACTTGCAATAATACAAGACCCTGACTAAATTTCAAATTGATCCAATGGCCTTCAAAAAGGGCTCCCAGTTGCCCATCCCTGATCTCATGTACTGCATTGTCACAACACTACGTTGACTGATCTTCACCCAGATAGGGTGTATTCAGTAGTGTACACTGCAAAATGAGTTTCTTGCTGGACAAATTCAGCTAGATCCCACCCTGTTTTGGACCATTTGCTTTTGTTGGTTCTTAGTGAACATATCCGTTGTCTTGTCACCATAGAGAAAAAGTACAAAAGAAGTACTCTAAGAATTTATTAAATGTACAAAATCCAGCAGACAGGAGGTTTAATCCTCATCTTCCTCCTCCTCCTCATCCTGGTTGATCTGGAAGTAGCGCAGCTCGTAGCTCTCCTTGGTGTTGGCCACAACACGCAGCCAGTCGCGAAGATTGTTTTTCTTCAAGTACTTCTTGGTCAGATATTTCAGATATCTGCAGACAAATGGCATTCAGATGTGAGGTTGGGCTTTGGCTTTCAATGTTTTCCCCAAAGCAATACACATACAAAACAACCTAGTAAAGCTAATGTTTTTGCTATACACCTCAACGAATCACAAAAACACAGCACAAAGGTTGAAGAATGATACTGTAGCACAGTCACGTGCGGTTAGCGTATTCATGTGCAGGGGTGGATAAACTCAACAAGGAAGTCTGAGGGAGAATTCAGTTCACAGCCAGTGTATATCAATGCACATAATGTTACTGGTGCATGACAGATGCAGGAGATAACCAACTCCCGAATGCTTTATGGCTTAAGTGGGAATTATTAAGTTGAATTCTACATAGCTAAAACTCAATATTGGCATCATCAATATCAACAATCAATATCAGCAACCTAAACAAAAATATTACTGATAAAGGCTATAAAAACAAGGGGCCTCTTATCCATCATAATCAGTGCAAAAGTATAAGTAAATTATTCATATGAGCAATTATTTTGTGAGGACATAAGCATTTACCAAAGTTTTAATAGCTTGAATATGTAAACAATGTATTGGGTGAAAGACATGACAAATCTTTTTTTATTTTTTATGAACAAATACACAAATGTCTGCATTGCAATTTGATTACTACAGTCCTGAGTTGCCAGTGCAGTTAACATACCTTTTGGAGAAGGGGACCTCGGAGGAAACTGTGATCTTGCTCTTACTCCTCTCAATAGACACCACACCACCACCCAGGTTGCCAGCTTTCCCATTCACCTTGATGCGCTCCTGGAGAAACTGCTCCTTTAACCATTAAAACATACTGTGTAAGCATATACTTCTAATTTCCAACAACAAAAGATTGAGTTGCCCAACACTACTTAAAAAAAAAATATATATATTTCTATTTCACCTTTATTTCACCAGGTAGACTAGTTGAGAACAAGTTCTCATTTACAACTGCGACCTGGCCAAGATAAAGCAAAGCAGTGCGACAAAAACAACAGTGTAGTGGATGTGAAACTAGCCTGTTGGCTGGAGCACATCAGTGACATCACACCTTCACTTGGATCTAAAGCCAACTGTCGCTCATGGAGTGACCGACTAGTCTCTTGCTCTGTCAGCAAACACAGTTGGCTTTGAGTTGTGTGTGTTGTTGTGCAGGTCACTAGCTAGTGTAAACCCCACTTGAGATTTAAAGGCCCAGTTTTATATACATTTCCACATTATGAGGTTGGAATAATGCAGTGAAATTGTGAAGATGATAAAAAACCTTTTAGTGTAAGAGTTGTTGGAAAAGACAGCCTGAAATGTAAGCCTGTTTTGGTGGGATGGTGGTTTGTCCTTCCTGGTGACATCACTAGACAGTAAATTAGTTAGACCAATAAGGAGTTCCAAACCTACTAATAACAGCACATTTTCAGTGTCCTCCCCACTTAAGACCACTCCCATAGTCCTACCGAAAATTCTTGCTTTGGAAATTGCTCAATGCTAAGAAACTATGTTTTCTCTTAAAATGATAAAGAAACAATCACAGCACGGTACGTAATTGTTACCCAGAAATGATTTGATAATGAGAGAAAAAAAACAGCTGCATTGGCCGATTCTGTTCAACATGTCGATCCCATGAACTGTCATTTCATAAACTCCTTCCATCCTTCAGTTTATACTAAACCAAGTGACCACTGGGGAAGGGCAGAAACCATTCAGGATTGTGGCTAAAGGGGGTTTCAAATAAGGGCGTTTGTGCAACTAAAATATTTAAATTTTCCTTGCAACCAGGCACAGGTATAAAACCTGTCAGTGTAACTGCAAAACTACTTACAAAGTTGGCAGCATCCATGATGCCATCTTCAACAGGGTGGGTGCAGTCCAGAGTGAACTTCAGGACCTGCTTCTTCTTCTTGCCACCCTTGGACCCCTTGGTGCTCTGCTTCTTCTGCAGATAAGATTGACAGCTAATTAAAAATATGATAGTCACTACCATTGTAGCTGTTCCGTTTAGTTAGCTGCCTAGAATCTAACAGTTAACGTTACCTAACGTTAGTTCACCACCATACGCGCTACTACAGCGGACATCAACTATGTTTTAGCTAATCCCTAATTCAGAGGAAGCTTTAGTCAGGTGGCTCCTTAATAAGACCAATATTTTAGTTATTTAACTAATCAAACTACTGCTGACCATAAAACGAACAAAAAATGTTAAGCTAGTTGTGTAGCTACAACGTGGTGGATCTGGCTAGCTAACGTCAGCTAAACTAGCAAAAAAACTTGCTAATTTAGCGGGCCTCGTGAATAACAAAACCCAATTCAGTGCCTTGTTTAGCATGATTAACGATTACATAAGCCCTCCTAAATATGCCCCGATTTATACAAATAATGTACAGCCGTTTTAAGTGTGAAAAATGTATATATTTCAACAATTTTCCACACGCGATTGTACCCACCACAGGAGCCATGGCGAAGAATTTAGCAGAAAGGAAGAGCTGGGTTTGCGCGTGCGTTACATTTTGGCCTGATTAATCAATCGCAGATCTAGTCGATACAATCACGGCATCAGAGTTCGATTAAAAGGCTTAACATTATTGTTTATATATCTTATTGAAATTCCATATATTTTGAAGGATAACAAGTACAAACGTGTTAGAAACAATACATCCTTCTACAAATTGTAACAAAAAAACAATACAAACAAAAAATAAACAGAAAAACACTTAGGATGTTGTTGTTTTTTGGTCCATAATTACCTATTTGGGAAAGGGGATACTTAGTCAGTAGCACAACTGAATGCATTCAACTGAAATGTGTCTTCCACATTTAACCCAAACCCTCTGAATCAGAGGTCCATCATAATGACGTTGTCAAAACCCTGCTCTTTGAATGGTCCTTCATAATGTCATCGTCATAATCCTGCTCGCTCATTGGTTCTTCGTTACGCTGCTCTCTGATTGGTCCCTTCATTACTACGTCGTCATAACCCTGCTCCCTGATTGGTGATCCCTTGATTACGACATTACCATAACCCTGCTCTGATAGGTAGCACAATGGACTGCTGGAGGTCATTTTGCAGGGCTCTGGCAGTGCTCCTCCTTGCACAAAGGCGGAGGTAGCGGTCCTGCTGCTGGGTTGTTGCCCTCCTACGGCCTCCTCCATATCTCCTGATGTACTGGCCTGTCTCCTGGTAGCGCATCCATGCTCTGGACACTACGCTGACAGACACAGCAAACCTTCTTGCCACAGCTCGCATTGATGTGCCATCCTGGATGAGCTGCACTACCTGAGCCACTTGTGTGGTTTGTAGACTCCGTCTCATGCTACCACTAGAGTGAAAGCACCGCCAGCATTCAAAAGTGACCAAAACATAAGCCAGGAAGCATAGGAACTGAGAAGTGATCTGTGGTCACCACCTGCAGAACCACTCCTTTATTGGGGGTGTCTTGCTAATTGCCTATAATTTCCACCTTTTGTCTATTCCATTTGCACAACAGCATGTGAAATTTATTGTCAATCAGTGTTACTTCCTAAGTGGACAGTTTGATTTCACAGAAGTGTGATTGACTTGGAGTTACATTGTGTTGTTTAAGTGTTCCCTTTATTTTTTTGAGCAGTGTATAACGTCGTTGTCATTTTGCAGTACTGTGGATATGGATATGTTAATGTCAGTGCAAACTAGTTTAGATGAGATTGTGGTGGTATTTCCAGGATGCATATGAGTTTATTTAGCATAAATCACATGACGCTTAACATGACATAACTAACTTACTGACATGGATGCTCTGTTTTCTATGAGTTGCCTAGTGTTTATGCTCTAGTTGAAGGGTTGTAAACTGTGAGCATTCTATTTACAATGCTCTTGCATGCATTATTTACAATGTTATCCAACTTCAACTTGCTGACGACTATGCCTGTGACAGTCTAGCCATGTCTGAACTGATATAATTGTTGACAGCTTGTACAAGTATTCATTGGAGGTTATCTTTTGTAAGAGTGAGAGGGTGAGAGGCTACAGTGGACCTTATTAAGTGTGGGACAAGTCTAGTCAATTCTCTAGCTCCCCTTAAAACACTGAAAATATGCTCTAAGTAACATGTTCGTTTATGAGATTAATTCAGTTAATGACATGGGAAATCACACTGGTGTAAAGCAATATGTAGTGTTGTTTGTTGATATGCTTATCGTTGACATTACCGTGTAATCAGAATTCAGTGTGATACTACAGTACCAGTAGTGTAGTAACCAAAAAAGTGTTAAACAAATCAAAATATATTTTATATTTGAGATTCTTCAAAGTAGCCACCCTTTGCCTTGATGACAGCTTTGCACACTCTTGTAGCCAGCCGCTGTGTGGAGCTTGCAGGGAAACAACCCACAAGAACAAGATAATCTCCCGCCACGACATTGTCTCCCTTGCCAATCGCACGATGGGGCCCACAAAACATGTGGTGTGTTAAAACTACAATCTTCTTCAATCTTAAAGTGTTACGTACCCCTTTAAAAACAGCTAGATGTATTTTATGGATAAACTAGCAGGTGCACAGAAAATGTTGGTGAAAATGTTGGTGAAATCCAAGGCTCTCAAACTCAAATTCTCTCCTCTCTGAGATTCCATTGTAATGTCTGTATGTATGTCTGATCATGACTGTTTGTCTGTCTACCCACAGCCCTCCACGATGAGCTAGCTGTACATCATGTTCTCCACAGAGAAGTCCATGCTGTCGATCAACTGTTTCAGAGACATGCAAGTGTGAGTTACAGTCAGCTCCTATCCCTAATATTTTATCACTTAAATAATTAAATAGTCAACTATTAAGCAATATTGAGACAGCATATATGCAAAGCTGTGAAAGGCTGGACCAAGCCATCATAGTGAGTGCATTCTCCTAATTATAACTCTATTTCCTATACAGTTCATTCGGAAAGTATTCAGACACCTTGACTTTTTCTATATTTTGTTACGTTACAGCCTTATTCTAAAATGGATTAAATCGTTTCTTCCCTCCTCATCAATCTACACATAATGACAAAGCAAAAACAGTTTTTTGGAAATGTTTGCAAATAATACAAATTTAAAAAACAGAAATATCACATTTACATAAGTATTCAGACCCTTTACTCAGTACTTTGTTGAAGCACCTCTGGCAGCGATTACAGCCTCGAGTCTTTTGGGTATAACGCTACAAGCTTGGCACACCTGTATTTGGGGAGTTTCTCCAATTCTTCTCTGCAGAACCTCTCAAGCTCTGTCAGGTTGGATGGGTAGCGTCGCTGCACAGCTATTTTCAGGTCTCTCCAGAGCCGTTAGATTGGGTTCAAGTCCGGGCTCTGGCTGGGCCACTCAAGGACATTGAGACTTGTCCCGAAGCCACTACTGCGTTGTCTTGGCTGTGTGCTTAGGGTCATTGTCTTGGTGGAAGGTGAACCTTCGCCCCAGTCTGAGGTCCTGAGCGTTCTGGAATAGGTTTTCATCAAGGATCTCTCTCTGTACTTTGCTCCGTTCATCTTTGCCTCGATCCTGACTAGTGTCCCAGTCCCTGCCGCTGAAAAACATCCCCACAGCATGATGCTGCCACCACCATGCTTCACCATAGGGATGGTGCCAGGTTTCCTCCAGATGTGACACTTGGAATTCAGGCCAAAGAGTTTAATCTTGGTTTCATCAGACCAGGGAATTTTGATCTCATGGTCTGAGTTCTTAAGATGCCGTTTGGCAAACTCCAAGCAGGATATCATGTGCCTTTTACTGAGGAGTGGCTTCCGTCTGGCAACTCTACCATAAAGGCCAGATTGGTGGAGTGCTGCAGAGATGGTTGTCCTTCTGGAAGGTTCTTCCATCTCCACAGAGGAACTGTGGAGCTTTGTCAGAGTCACCATCACCACCTCAGTGACCAAGATCCTTCTCCCCTGATTGCTCAATGTTGCCAGGCGGCCAGCTCTAGGAAGAGTCTTGGTGGTTCCAAACTTCTTCCATTGAAGAATGATGGAGGCCACTGTGTTCTTGGGGACCAATGCTGCAGATATTTGTTGGTACCATTCCCCAGATCTGTGCCTCAACACAATCCTGGCTCGGAGCTCTACTGACAATTCCTTCAACCTCATGGCTTGGTTTCTGTTCTGACTTGCACTGTCAACTGTGGGACCTTATATAGACAGGTGTGTGCCTTTCCAAATCATGTCCAATCAATTGAATTTACCACAGGTGGACTCCATTCAAGTTTTAAAATATCTCAAGGATGATCAATGGAAACAGGATGCACCTGAGCTCATTTTCGAGTCTCATAACAAAGGGTCTGAATACTTGTGTAAATAAGGCATTTCTGTTTTTTATCTGTTATACATTTGCTAACATGTCTAAAAACCTGTTTTAATTTTGTCATTATGGGGTATTGTGTGTAGATTGATGAGGACATTTATTTATTTAACCTATTTTAGAATAAGTCTGTAATGTAACAAAATGTGGAAAAAGTCAAGGGATCTGAATACTTTCTGAATGCACTGTATATACCTATAGACAACAATACATGTGGAGGAACTTGGTGGAGTTTAGTTTGTTGTGTGTGTGTGTGTGTGTGTGTGTGTGTGTGTGTGTGTGTGTGTGTGTGTGTGTGTGTGTGTGTGTGTGTGTGTGTGTGTGTGTGTGTGTGTGTGTGTGTGTGTGTGTGTGTGTGTGCGCGGTGTTGTCTTGTGCCTTCTCATGGTGTGACCCCTGACTCCTAGGCGGTGAAGGAGCTCCGGACGTTGGCCAGAGGCCATCATCCTGCTGAAGGCCATGATCGAGGAGGTCCGAGAGAATGTTGATGAGGAGGAGTGCGCAATCAGCACTATTTTCAACAAAGTGCAGGTGAGCTGACATAGTCATCGGCCATTTTGAAAACATTAAACTCAACTCAGGGGGTGGCAGTTAACTTAGCGGTTAAGAGCCAGTAACCGAAAGGTCTCTGGTTTGAATCCCCGAGCCAGCAAGGTGGAAAAAATCTGCCATTCTGCCTTTGAGCAAGGCATTTAACCCGCAACAACAACTGCTCCCCGGGAGCTGATGACATGGACGTGGTTTAAGGCAGCCCTCCGCACCTCTCTGATTCAGAGGGGTTGTGTTAAATGTGGAAGACTGTTGTGCAATTTCCCTCGATTTCCTCAATTAATCAATGTTGTCTTTGTTTTTTTTATACAGTTCGGCAAATTGTATTAAATTCTACCACAAGGTGTCACTCTTCATGTCCTATCTCGTAAAGTAGCTGAAGGTTCAATACCTTGCACAACATTACATGAGAGCAACATTTTATTGACTTATACTGGATACAGTTGTAATGCTCAAGTAGTGCTTTTCATTTACAAACTGAGAGGAAATGTATGTAAATTAGTTTTGGTTGGGAAAGTATTCATTAGAGTCCAGTTAATTTAATCTTGAGAGATTTGCAATGCAATTAAATGACCCAGATAATATTGTCCTCTTTTGAATGAAAAACTGTCAGAACGAAAACAAATTATCCTAAGAGCAGCGCAAAGGTGAGAATACATTTTTCTTCATGCTACCTTGCTTGAAAATCATGTTTATCATGTAGCCCTAATGTATAGCCTATGCTCAGAGAAACTGTTAACCTGTTATTGTTTGAATGGGCCTTCCGAACCGAGCGCACACAGATTCAGCCTCAATGGCTGTAAACTCAATTAACTCTCGAAGAAGTAAGTCTTACCACAGACAGACAATATGCATCCCAAATGCCACCACATTTGGGATGCATATTGGCCACCATTCCCTTTATAGTGAACTACTTTAAACCAGAAGTAGCGCACTATATAGGAAATAGTGTTACATTCGGGTGCACAAGACTTCCTGCTTTGAGAATTCATTAGAGTGTTCAATACCAAGAGATATTGAACACCTAATGGCTTGTCTAATATGTATCCTGTTCCACATGTATATATAGATCCTACTGGGGGATTAAGGTGTCCATGGCAGCAGACCAATATAGATTAAAGCCAAATGAATAATAATGTGTCAGGACTAGCTACATCAGGCTTGCCTGGCACCACTTTCAACCCAGTAGCAAATGAGAACAGCTGTCTCATCTGGCTGCACTCTTACCCACTCTCCAGGTAATGTCCTGTCTATGGTATGCCTGTTTATCCTGGAGTAGTGATACATGTTGCCTATTTTTACAATGTCTTATTCACCGTGCCCAACTGTATTTGTAATCCTAATTGATGTTCCATCTTGAGCAGGTGTAATATAATCAACTCAAGCCAATGTTCTCTTCCACCTTGCTATGTAAGTAGAGTGTAGTATGATGAATAATGCCCAATCTGGTTCTATGAATCCAGAAGGGCACAAACCAAAACATTAAATGGAATACTAGCAACTATGAATACAGTCTTTAAGCAAATTTATTTGACTTTGATATCTGTTATCCAGCGACTAAAGAAGATTGACTAACTGCCACACAGACTGAGACTAGCTCAGAATAGCAGTATTAAGTCCCTCTCTCCGGTCATCTTGCCTCCTCAACTGATGTTTGGTCATGTCACATCCCAAATATACACCCCATGTGTCTTCTTCTATGTTTCTGGTTTAGATCAACACAGAGTATCGGTCCGAGTTTGCTTATTGCCTTGAGTCTCTGTTACTGCTGGGCCAAAGACGCTCTGTGTCCATTGCTGGGAGTGTCGGGATTGAGTTTGGGCAATGCCAGCGGACTGTGAGTCATATTTCACCCCTACCATATGGAAATTGTGCAGACCTACACGCTCAAGGGGAAAATGTAATCAGCATGTTATTGATGTTCCCAATGAGTGAAACCTCAACATTCAAGACAGTATGCTTATACTTTCCAAATATGCTCGTCATGTTCTGAAATAGCCAGTGTAATATGAGGACACCCCTACCTGTTGTGTAAAATGTTATGTCAAGATATTTATTTATTGTGTAAATGTCCTTCTGTCTCCTCAGCCTGCAGTCATCCCTGTCCCTGCCACTCCCCTCCCATCAGTGACATGTCCCTGGGTTCATCCGTGGTGCCGAAGCCCACCGCTATATCATCACCAAGGTCCTCCTGGTAAAGGTTGGGGAGACCCCATTTACTGAGCACTGTCGCAACTATGAGAACAGCTACAGGGTGAGTGAGCTTCTACAACATTTTAAAGTTACTGTACAACTCTGATACCCATTGTTACAACATTACTGAGGGCTTTCACAGCCAATCACAGTGTTTTTGTATGTGTATTTGAAATGTGTCATGAAAAGATCTGACGTTCAGAGGTGCCTGGTTTATTGATTTCTGTAAAGGCACTACCCTGACTCCTCTACGGTCCTGTAGGCCCCCCCCCCAAAAAAAAACCTTCCTGTGTTTTCCTTAGACGCTGCAGACATCCATTCAGCAGCTGAAGGACCAGGTGCAGGAGACCCACAGGGATCTGACCAAGCACCCCTCCCTCATCAAGACAGACACCGTGGAAGACATCCTGGATACCTCCGTACAGCCATATCTCCCACGAGTACTCTGCAGTGGAACTCATGAGGGCTGTTTGAGGTGGGAATCACCAAAGCAATGAGGATTCTGAAAAAGTATTCAGACAACACTGTTTATAAATGTAACCCAGCTCTCCTTTTAAGGCTCATCTCCATCTTGTTATCCTTCCCCTAAGTCTGGGAGGATATCTTTCAGAGGGTTGCAAATGAACAGAACATCTATAAAGGTAAAAGTGGTTTTCTTATTCTGTTAGATGTGAGATAGATATGAAGTTGGTGTTTTATATACTGCATGTGTCCATTCTGTTTTCTGCCCAGCTTCATGATCTGACGCAGCTAAAGAAGAGAACAGATACCTGACCACCATCGCCAGGCAAATCGGCCCCTACATCCGATCCATCGCCAAGGTGAAGGAACGCCTTGAACCCAGGTACTGGAACCAAGCCACTGTAACTACTGTACATATCACAAACTACAACATTATTTTGACTACCAAGTTACTCTGGCAAATGTACAATTTGAAATGTTTGTTTCTATCATGGTGACCGTGTAAGACAAGGTGTTCCATGAAGTATTCTCTATTCAATGTTCCCACAGACTGAAAGAGCCTAAGGAGCTGAAAGATTACCGTACAGAGGACATGCTGAAGACCTCACTATGGCCACAGATACTAAACAAACCATTTTAACACAGATGTAAGCTAGCTAGATTACTTAATAACTTGGAAGAATTGATCATTGATTTGAGTGAGAACTAACTTCTTTGTTAAACCTCAACCTTTATGCTCAACAGAAATGACCTGACCTGTACCAGATGATAACCACACTCTCAGCAACCTCTGACGATGCTGCCCTCAAGAACAAGAATCTACTGGCCAGGGAAGCAGAAGAACACAGAGATTTGGAAGATGTCTCCCTAAGCAACTGGATGGGGTCATGAGACTTCAATGTGCTCACCCATAACTTATGTAAATTATATTGAATATAACATTTACATGTTTCTAACATTACCCATATTAGAACTACAGTAGCAAACCCATGAAATAAAACAATGAAAGGAAGACAATTTTCTTAGGATAAATTTTATTTCACAGGACACTGTTGTTCAATCAATTCAGAACATTTCAGTCAAGTGAATAAAAGTAATCAGCCAAGAGAGAGATAAGTATTCTCTCTGCATGATACTTTTACATTACCTGTAATAAACTGTAGTATTGTTATACTGTAGTGCAACAACTGGCTTTTTCCATGTTCAGCTCAGCTGGATCATGCTTGGAGCAGTAAACAGTTGTATGTCTGCAGCCAACAATGTGCTCTTATATTATTGAATCTACAGATAATCTTCTCATCTTTATTCATCTAATACACAGTGCTCTTGACTGTCCACATTTCAGAAACTCTAACACACACACTTGTCTTGTGCAACATACAGTTACAGTGCTCGACTCTTCTAATTTCAGGAATTCTCTTTCAATCACACACACACACACACACACACACTCTCCATACAGTCTGGGCATACAGAGGGCAGAGGCAACCTTTCACCTGAGACAAGCGGTAGTTCAGGAGGAAGCAATGCTGGGTTGAGCTTATCGCAAAGGAGACGACCTTTCCTCTGAACCCCTTAGCCATAGGAATGCATCTATTGGTTGGCTTCAATACAAATAAATTACAGGTGGTGATGATCAAGTGGTGGTTGAAAGAGAGACAGTCTTTCTTGAGTGCATTTTAAAAGATGACTGTACCATGTGGGTGCCCCTATAGTTAAAACCTTATGGAAGAAACAACACCCCTGATTCATAGTCTATATACCCAGGAACAATGTTCAGACTTACAGACTGGAATAGAACAGTGAATGGATTGTCAGTGTTCAATATGTTTTCATAATTTACAAAGTAGACATCAAGTCAGAAATACGCTGTACCGATTGGAAGAATCAGAGAACCAGGCTGCAACTTGCCCAGGTTGTCAAATTAGCAAAATATTAGTGATTGTACAGCCTTTTGATCCTGAGTGGACATGGGATGTGAATTTAAAATAAATCATTATTTTGTGTAAGGATAAATCAATATAGAAAGTCTGGGCTGATAACTAAAACCAGTAATTTTTTTTCATAGCATACATTATTTTAATAACTTTGACATTCATCAAAAGGCCTTTTTCTTATAATTTATGAAAGAGCGAATTAACCATGTTGCAAGGGACCCCATTTCCGTAACTTTCGGGCATTTTTGTAAATGTATAACAAAGTCACTCAGAAATAAATGTTTCTTACTGGGACAGAACACACACACACACACACACACACATATATATATACACATACACACACACAAACGTATGTGGACACCTCTTCAAATTAGTGGATTCAGCCACACCCGTTGCTGACAGTTTTTTTTTAATTGAGCACACAGCCATGCAATCTCCATAGACAAACATTGGCAGTAGAATGGCCTTACTGAAGAGCTCAGTGACTCTCAATGTGGCACCATCATAGGATGCCACCTTTACAACAAGTCAGTTCATAAAATGTCTGCCCCGCTAGAGGTACCCGGTCAAAAATAAGTGCGGTTATTGTGAAGTGGAAATGTCTAGGAGCAACAATGGCTCAACCGCGAAGTGGTAGGCCACACAACCTCACAGAACAGGACCGCTGAGTACTGAACATTTTTTTAAATACATTTTAAAAAATGGCCTGTTTCTCGGGTTGCAACACTCACTACCGAGTACCAAACTGCCTCTGGAAGCAACGTCAGCACAATAACTGTTCGTCGGGAGCTTCATGAAATGGGTTTCAATGGCTGAGTAGCCACAGACAAGCCTAAGACCACCATGCGCAATGCCAAGTGTCGGCTGGAGTGGTGTAAAGCTCGCCGCCATTGGAGCAGTGGAAATGCATTCTCTGGAGTGATGAACCATGCTTCACCATCTGGCAGTCCGACATCCAAATCTGGGTTTGGCGAATGCCAGGAAACTGTAAAGTTTGGCGGAGGAGGAATAATGGTTCGGGCAAGGCCCCTTTCCCTTGAAGGGAAATCTTAACGCTACAGCATACAGTACAATGACATTCTAGACGATTCTGTACTTTGTGGCAACAGTTTGGGGAAGGCCCTTTCCTGTTTCAGAATGACAACACCCCCATGCACAAAGCGAGGTCCATATAGAAGTGGTTTGTGGGGATCAGTATGCAAGAACTTGACTGGCCTGCAGAGCCCTGACCTCAACCCCATCGAACACGTTTGGGATGAATTGGAACGCCGACTGCAATCCAGGCTTAATAGCCCAACCTCACTAATGCTTGTGGCTGAATGGAAGCAAATCCCCACAGCAATGTTCCAGCATCTAGTGGAAAGCCTTCCCCAGAAGAGTGGAGGCTGTTATAGCAGCAAAGGGGAGACCAACTCCATATTAATGCTCATGATTTTGAATGAGATGTTCAACAAGCAGGTGTCCACATACTTTTGGTCATGTAATGCATGCATGAGGGCTGATAAATTTAGCATCCAGGGCTCTACATAAAAAATGTATGGGTAAAACTGGTGCTCCAAACTTTAAAACATTAAGTGCACAACCTGAAATTTTAGAAATGTCCTTGTCCCAGAATGACCCAGCGACAATACGATTCCAATGGAGTTTCCCCATCTCAAAAGTATCTCTGATATGGGTCAGATTTTTTAAACTGTTTGTATTAGAAACAAGCCATTTTTGCTGTAGTAAAGGTGCCATCATGACGCTAACGAATCTGCACCTAGGAAACAGCGGTACAGCGAAGCCTTATCATGACAACAGATTGTTATAAAAATTGACATTTTTTCCCCGTACTGGTACTCCCAAATTAAAACTGCAGTTCGCACAGCAAAATATTTTGTTGCATATTCAACCAAATTGGGTCACACTTTAGAGCCCTGTGTGCATCCCTAATATTGTGTAAAACCATTCTGATGTCAATGCTGAGGCCTAATAATGATGACTCTGTGATATGACAGACAAACAAGGAATAGCAGAAACTCAACCAGGCTCATTACAGCACTTCTGACTCAGTAACCAAAGCTAAAATCAATTCAGCAGCCACTTAAGGCCAGGCACCACAGGCTAAAGTGTTGCACAAACCTAGCAATTTAGAGTTTGGGGGGGGTATTTGTCAATGAATTTTTGTACTTTCAAAAAGTAAAAAATATCCAAAGGTTTATAAAAATATTCTTGTTAGTTTATCATACTAACGTCATCAAAATGTCATGAACTGTAACCACTTTTAAATGGACATACATCCATAATTTGAACGCTCACTACATTGAAATCACACATCGCTTAAAAGTCAATTTCTTAGAGAATGTTACTTTGAAGATATGGTGATTGGGTGTAAATGGGTGTTTGGTAGTCTTAATTCAGTCCTTGTCTTACTGCCATTTCCTGAAAAATCACACTCTTCCCAAACGCCAACTTATTTTCTGTGGTTATCTTTAGATGTATTCTCCAGACTTATACATAGGGAATTGTTGATATGTTTATGACACAATCAGATATGTGAAAGTTCGGTCCTAGAGTGTCTTAACAAAATAAAACCAAAATATTTAGGTTGATTTTTACTTCATCCAGTGTCCAGAAAAATTGATTTGTGTTATATGCAAATATTTAATGGTATAACCTAATTTGCATATTTTTATACAATGTTTCAGAAAAAGACAAAAATATTATATTGTGTCCACATTCAACTGGTAAAAGTTGATTGTAATATGATTAAGTGGGGGGGGGGGGGGGGGGGATACCCTATTAGGGTGTGGTGCCTGGCCTTAAGATACTCAACTCCTCTCTAAGGTAAAAAACAGAAAAGGGAGCCTTCTTCAGAACATTGGAGATTAAAGAAAAATACAAACTCATGTCTATAGTAGTCAATTTAACCAAACAAGAGAGAACAGAGGTGGTTGAATATATGGGGGGGTGTGGTTTCTTTTTGAATGAGTCTACCCAGGCCTTGGGGGTGGTATGGGGATGGGAGCCCTTCACAACACTCATAGGTGTCAGTCTCTGTGAGCTCTAAGCACCCCAGGGCGGGCGACCACAGGGGCTAATCCACAGTACGCTGACCAGGGCTGCCCCTCACAGTGCCTGTCTGTCTGCCTGCCATTTTCATACATCCAGGACTCCATCTCTCACACCTAGGAGCTGTTGATGCGGATGCCTGAAATAAACGGCAGGCCGGTGCCCACCTTCTTTTTGTACTCCAGGTAGTCCTCTGCAAAGAAATGGATGAGAGAAAGCTCCTCCTCCTCGATCCGTTCACGGAAGAAGCGCCAGCTTGCCATGGTATAGCCCGCGATGCAGACAGGGTTGCACAGCATCACCTGGAACATTGGACATAGAAAAGTGAAATCAGCGTAGTGGGTTTGACTGGAACATGTTTAAGAAACAAACATGTCTGGATTCTTAAAAGGGAACAGAGTTTAGCTTGTGTATTAGCCTGCATGCTAATATTGCTGTGACAAGGGTTGCAATAGTCTGGTAACTTTCCCAAGACTGGAAGGATTTCCAGAAATCGCAGTTGGAGGATTCCGGATTTTCTATTTCCAGGAATATTTCTACCGAGATTTCTGAAAAATCTGGACATTTTGGGAACATCTCCAGAATTTTGCAAACTGTGCCTTGCCATTCAAGAGTTTCCTTAGCTATTGACAGAATAGGCTGGTACCTGTGTGCCAATGCTCCAGTAGAACCATCCCACGTAGGAGGGGTGTCTGAAGAAGGCGTAGACCCCATCCGTGACCAGCACGTGGCTCTGAGCCTTCTCGTTCTGGACGATGTGGTTGAAGTTGGAGCCGGCCGTCAGCATGGCAGACTTACGCAGGAAGTCCCCACACAGCACCATCACCAGGCCCACCAGGCTGAGCCAGCTCAGCTGCTTCAGCTCTGAGACATAAAATGTACAGCCTATTAAGACATTTAACTTCTGTGACAACATGTCATGCCCATTTCAACTGAGACATTGAAAAGTTATTGGCTGCGTTCCAGGCTGACAAACGCAGAAGCCTGCCCGACTGCAATTGATGACGTGGCACACAATCATTGGTTGATGCAATGCAACGCAAGCAATGTCGTCGGGCTGGAACACGGCCATTGAGCCCAAGTGTGGTATGGAGGACAGACCTGGGACAGTGAGCTTCTCTATGGTGAACTCCACCCATGAGGACACAGCAGCCACGGTGTACTCCACACTGTGGTTGAGAAGGAATGAGTCCAGAGACAGGCTGCGGGGGTTAATGATGGCTGTCACCAGGTACTCGGAGTAGTGGAAGAAAGACAAGGAGCACATGTACCTGCAAAGACATGCATTGACTGAGAACTATGCATAACAGGTACCGAACTAACAACGGTAGTATTGTGTGTGTACTGTGTGTGTGTGTGTGTGTGTGTGTATATGTACATGAGAGAGAAAAAGAGGCAGCGTCCGAGAGGATCAAAACCCTAATGTATCATGGGTAAATTGACTGACTGATCTACAAATAATAATAAGTTGTTATTTATGATACAAGGCTCTTTGTAGATCTGTCAGTCGGCAGTCACCTGTAATATTGAACAAACCCAGAGAGCGTGTGTGAGAGAGCATGTACAAAGGTTTATTCATTACGGAAACCGTTTAAGAACCAAACAGAGCAAAACTAGAGTTTTTATTGGACAAACACAGGTAGGTACTTTCCCGTTTCGTTCTGTTTAAGAAACTTTTTGCAAGAAGTTGTTGGATGCTTACCAGCCAAAGTGTGTCCATGTGGTTTGGGAAAAGCTTATGATCAAGCCACACCCAAAAGTAAAGCCAAGGAAGCAGGCTCGCACAGCAACCTGGGAGAAAGAAGAGTATGCATAGGAAACATTTCTACCTTCAATTTGTTAAAATTATCTAGTTATCTAACTATACAAGTAGAAAGTTGGCTCCAAATCAATAGCTAACACAATAACATGCTCTTAGGGATAGCATATCTGTCTAACTTCAACAGTGTTATCTAATTTACAGTTTAGGGCTCCATCTTTAGCCAATCAAGCTGACAGCTGTCTCAATCCAATTCAGATAATAGGATTAGCTAGCTAGCACAACATATTGTCAGGAAGAAGAGGGGCAATGAAAATATACGAATACTTTAGATAGCTAAAGCCTAGCCATATGGCTGCCGTTTTGGCTAATGGGCAAATAAAATAGAAATCAAGATGGCTAGCTATCTAAGGAGCTTAGTTAACGTTATAGCTATCCATCTTCTTTCAGACGTTAGTTAGCTTGCTTACCTTATATAGAGGTCCCTTGTATATGATAAGCAAGAAGCCATTGATAACAGCGATGTACACAGCAATAGCTATTTTCCCCCTCACTCCAGTGAGATAGTCAAATACCCAGTCAAGATGTCCAGCGAATGTTCTAATAAGGGGAATTATAACAACACCCAGTCCTAAAAGCAAGCTTATAATACTTATTTTCCCCTCTAACACCAACTTGCCTGCCATGATGAAGTACCGTTACTCCCTATGGGCTCTCGCGAGACTTCCACAATTACAAAATTTACTCACTAATCTTGGCTGCGTTCCAGGTGGTCACACTGTGCAGATACATATAATCACTTCATCATCACACACACTCAGCAGGAATCACATCAAAATGGCAGCAATCTTCTGAGCACACCTGAGAAGATTGCTTTATTCTATTTATGTTGTTCCTGACACGTTAAACACTTCTCCAGGCGTTGTGAAATGTGATCAACTTCGCAGCGCGACTCTAATAAAGACTACCTGCCTGGAACGCCTATATACGTGACGTGAAGAGGACCTTTGACTATTTATTGGCTGTAGATGGCGCTTTAAAGCCATATAATCAAAGGTTACTTCTTGAAGGCCAGCAAGAAATGTTTGACCAGACATCACTTTTGCAACCGTTTAGCAGAGGACATAGACCAGAGCCATGACTGCATATATTTAAACAGGTAGGCAAGTTGAGAACAAGTTCTCATTTACAATTGCGACCTGGCCAAGATAAAGCAAAGCAGTTTGACACATACAACAACATAGAGTTACACATGGAGTAAAACAAATGTAACAGTATAACTTTAGTGCGTCCCCTCGCCCCGACCTCGGGCGCGAACCAGGGACCCTCTGCACACATCAACAACGGTCACCCACGAAGCATCGTTACCCATCGTTCCACAAAAGCCGCGGCCCTTGCAGAGCAAGGGGCAACACTACATCTAGGTTTCAGAGCAAGTGACGTAACTGATTGAAACGCTACTAGCGCGTACCCGCTAACTAGCTAGCTCACATCCGTTACACTCACCCCCCTTTCAACCTCCTCCTTTTCCGCAGCAACCAGTGATCCGGGTCAACAGCATCAATGTAACAGTATAACTTTAAACCGTCCCCTCGCCCCGACACGGGCGCGAACCAGGGAACCTCTGCACACATCAACAACTGACACCCACGAAGCATCGTTACCCATCGCTCCACAAAAGCCGCGGCCCTTGCAGAGCAAGGGGCAACACTACATCTAAGTTTCAGAGCAAGTGACGTAACTGATTGAAACGCTACTAGCGCGTACCCGCTAACTAGCTAGCCATTTCACATCCGTTACACAAACATACAGTCAATAATACAGTAGAAAAATAAGTCTATATACAATGTGAGCAAATGAGGTGAGATAAGGGAGGTAAAGGCAAAAAAAAGGCCATGGTGGCGAAGTAAATACAATATAGCAAGTAAAACACTGGAATGGTAGATTTGCAGTGGAAGAATGTGCAAAGAAAAATAGAAATAATGGGGTGCAAAGGAGCTAAATAAATAAATAAATACAGTAGGGGAAGAGGTAGTTGTTTGGACTAAATTATAGATGGGCTATGTACAGGTGCAGTAATCTGTGAGCTGCTCTGACAGCTGGTGCTTAAAGCTAGTGAGGGAGATAAGTTTTTCCAGTTTCAGAGATTTTTGTAGTTCGTCCCAGTCATTGGCAGCAGAGAACTGGAAGGAGAGGCGGCCAAAGGAGGAAGTGGCTTTGGGGGTGACCAGAGAGATATACCTGCTGGAGCGCGGGCTACAGGTGGGTGCTGCTATGGTGACCAGCGAGCTGAGATAAGGGGGGACTTTACCTAGCAGGGTCTTGTAGATGACCTGGAGCCAGTGGGTTTGGCGACGAGTATGAAGCGAGGGCCAACCAACGAGAGCGTACAGGTCGCAGTGGTGGGTAGTATATGGGGCTTTGGAGACAAAATGGATGGCACTGTGATAGACTGCATCCAATTTATTGAGTAGGGTATTGGAGGCTATTTTGTAAATGACATCGCCCGAAGTCGAGGATCGGTAGGATGGTCAGTTTTACGAGGGTATGTTTGGCAGCATGAGTGAAGGATGTTGGTTGCGAAATAGGAAGCCAATTCTAGATTTAACTTTGGATTGGAGATGTTTGATGTGAGTCTGGAAGGAGAGTTTACAGTCTAACCAGACACTTAGGTATTTGTAGTTGTCCACATATTCTAAGTCAGAACCGTCCAGAGTAGTGATGCTGGACGGGCGGGCAGTTGCAGGCAGCGATCGGTTGAATAGCATGCATTTAGTTTTAATTGTATTTAAGAGCAGTTGGAGGCCACGGAAGGAAAGTTGTATGGCATTGAAGCTCGTCTGGAGAGTTGTTAACACAGTGTCCAAAGAAGGGCCAGAAGTATACAGAATGGTGTCGTCTGCGTAGAGGTGGATCAGAGACTCACCAGCAGCAAGAGCGACATCATTGATGTATACAGAGAAGAGAGTCAGCCCAAGAATTGAACCGTGTGGCACCCCCACAGAGACTGCCAGAGGCCCGGACAACAGGCCCTCCGATTTGACACACTGAACTCTATCAGAGAAGTAGTTGGTGAACCAGGCGAGGCAATCATTTGTGAAACCAAGGCTATCGAGTCTGCCGATGAGGATGTGGTGATTGACAGAGTTGAAAGCCTTGGCCAGGTCGATGAATACGGCTGCACAGTATTCTTTCTTATCGATGGCGGTTAAGATATCGTTTAGGACGTTGAGCGTGGCTGAGGTGCACCCATGACCAGCTCTGAAACCAGATTGCATAGCGGAGAAGGTGCGGTGCGATTCGAAATGGTCGGTAATCTGTTTGTTGACTTGGCTTTCGAAGACCTTAGAAAGGCAGGGTAGAATAGATTTGGTCTGTAGCAGTTTGGATCAAGAGTGTCCCCCCCTTTGAAGAGGGGGATGACCGCAGCTGCTTTCCAATCTTTAGGAATCTCAGACGACACGAAAGAGAGGTTGAACAGGCTAGTAATAGGGGTTGCAACAATTTCGGCAGATAGTTTTAGAAAGAAAGGGTCCAGATGATTTGCAGCTCTTTCAGAACATCCGCTGACTGGATTTGGGAGAAAGAGAAATGGGGAAGGCTTGGGCGAGTTGCTGTGGGGGGTGCAGTGCTGTTGACCGGGGTAGGGGTAGCCAGGTGGAAAGCATGGCCAGCCGTAGAAAAATGCTTATTGAAATTCTCAATTATAGTGGATTTATCGGGGGTGACAGTGTTTCCTATCCTCAGTGCAGTGGGCAGCTGGGAGGAGGTGTTCTTAGGTGTTCCATGGACTTTACAGTGTCCCAGAACTTTTTTGAGTTCGTGTTGCAGGAAGCAAATTTCTGCTTGAAAAAGCTATCCTTGGCTTTTCTAACTGCCTGTGTATTTTGGTTTCTAACTTCCCTGAAAAGTTGCATATCATGGGGGCTGTTCGATGCTAATGCAGAACGCCATAGGATGTTTTTGTGTTGGTTAAGGGCAGTCAGGTCTGGGGAGAACCAAGGGCTATATCTGTTCCTGGTTCTACATTTTTTTGGATGGGGCATGCTTATTTAAGATGGTGAGGAAGGCATTTAAAAAAAATAACCAGGCATCCTCTACTGACGGGATGAGGTCAATATCCTTCCAGGATACCCGGGCCAGGTCGATTAGAAAGGCCTGCTCGCTGAAGTGTTTCAGGGAGCGTTTGACAGTGATGAGTGGAGGTCGTTTGACCGCTGACCCATTACGGATGCAGGCAATGAGGCAGTGATCGCTGAGTTCTTGGTTGAAAACAGCAGAGGTGTATTTAGAGGGCAAGTTGGTTAGGATGATATCTATGAGGGTGCCCGTGTTTACTGGTAGGTTCATTGATAATTTGTGTGAGATTGAGGGTATCAAGCTTAGATTGTAGGATGGCTGGGGTGGTAAGCATGTCCCAGTTTAGGTCACCTAGCAGCACGAGCTCTGAAGATAGATGAGGGGCAATCAGTTTACATATGGTGTCCAGAGCACAGCTGGGGGCAGAGGTTGGTCTATAGCAGGCGGCCTATAGCAGGCGGCAACGGTGAGAGACTTGTTTTTAGAGAGGTGGATTTTTAAAAGTAGAGGTTCAAATTGTTTGGGTACAGACCTGGATAATAGGACAGAACTCTGCAGGCTATCTCTGCAGTAGATTGCAACACCACCCCCTTTGATCGTTCTATCTTCTAAAATGTTGTAGTTAGGGATGGAGATTTCAGAGTTTTTGGTGGTCTTCCTAAGCAAGGATTCAGACACGGCTAGGACATCTGGGTAGGCAGAGTGTGCTAAAGCAGTGAATAAAACAAACTTAGGGAGGAGGAATAGGAGTGGAGCTAGGCACTGCAGGGCCTGGATTCACCTCTACATCACCAGAGGAACAGAGGAGGAGTAGGACAAGGGTACGGCTAAAAGCTATGAGAATTGGTCATCTAGGACGTCTGGAACAGAGAGTAAAAGGAGCAGGTTTCTGGGGGCGATAAAATAGCTTCAAGGTATAATGTACAGACAAAGGTATGGTAGGATGTGAATACAGTGGAGGTAAACCTAGGCATTGAGTGATGATGAGAGAGATATTGTCTCTAGAAACATCATTGAAACCAGGTGATGTCATCGCATGTGTGGGTGGTGGAACTGAAAGGTTGGATAAGGTATAATGAGCAGGGTTAGAGGCTCTACAGTGAAATAAGCCAATAAACACCAACCAGAACAGCAATGGACAAGGAATATTGACATTAAGGAGAGGCATGCTTAGCCGAGTGATCACAAGGGTCCAGGGAGTAGTGAGGTTGGTTGGGGTCACGGCGATTCAGACAGCTAGCCGGGCCATGGGTAGCAAGCTGGCAGAGGATGGAGGTCTGTTTTTAGCCACCTCGTGTGTTTCCGTCGGTAGATTAGTGGGGTTCCGTGTGGTAGAGGGGACCAATCCAATTGGCAAAATAGATATAGTTATAGTGACCCAAGAAAATTGTCCGATAGACCTATTCAGATAGCAGCCGATAAGACAGATAACGATTAGCGGTCTGCAGATGGGCGTTCAGGTTACGTCGCGACGGAGGGGCCAGTTGGATAACTCCCTCGGGCAGATAACGTCGGTAGTCCAGTCGTGAAGGCCCAGTGGGGCTCCGTATCGGCAGTAAAACGGGTCCGGATAGGTGATTGTAGCCCAGGAGTGGCTGATGGAACTCTTCAGCTGGCTAGCTCCGGAATAATTGATGTTTGCTCCGGGACTGACATAAGCCAATAGTCACTCGGATAGCAGCTAGCTAGCTGCAAGATCCAGGTGTAAATGTCCAGAGCTTGCGGTAGAAATCTGGGGATATGGAGAGAAAAATAGGTCCCGTATGCTCTGGTCTGAGTCGCGTTGTACAAAACTGCCGATAGCTTTTCGAGCTAAAGGATAGCTGATGACCGCCAACCGTGGTTAGCTGAATACTAACGTTAGCCAGTGAACTGGCTAGCTTCTGGCTAGCTTCTGGCTAGCTTAGAGAGACTTTCGGGAACGCTTGCGAAGCAGACCAAGCAAACCAGACCGGGGGTTTGAGAAGTAAATGACCCTATGAGAGAAGTGAAAAATTACTCCTTATTTGTTAGTTTTCTAAAAGTACAACCTACATTAAAGCCAATGTCTTAAGTAGTTTAACATGTTATTATTCCAACCTCGTGAAAGTGACAAACTGCCACATTCATTTTTTATCAAAAAAGAGGAGTGTCTTTGATTTGACAGCACATACATCTGCAGTTCGCCTCGAGATGCCTACATATTCTAACCTAAAATGAAGACCAAAAAGCACTTTTTTTAAATGAATTTTTACGATATTGCTAATTTTGACTTTGTGGCTGTGGTAACTAGTGGAAAACCGTTAACCCCAATGATGACTGATGGGGCGCTGTATTCAAATCAAATCAAATTGTATTGGTCACATACACATGTTTAGCAGATTTTATTGCAGATGTAGCGAAATGCTTGTGTTTCTAGCTCCAACAGTGCAGTAATATCTAACAACTGATATCTAACAATTTCACAACAATACACACACGTAAAGTAAGGAATATATATGTTTGTTAACCTTTATTTAACTAGGCAAGTCAATTAAGAACACATTGTTATTCATAATGACGGCCTACCCTGGCGATACTGGGCCAAATGTGTGCTCCCCTATGGGACTCCCAATCACGCCTCTTGCACTGAGATGCAGTGCCTTAGACCGCTGCGCCACTCGGGAGCCCAGATGAGCAATGTCGGAGCAGCATAGACTAAAATACAGTAGAATAGAATACAGTATATACATATGAGATGAGTAATGCAAAATATGTAAACATTATTAAAGTGACTAGTGTTCCATTATTAGAGTGGCCAGTAATTTCAAGACTATGTTTATAGGGCAGCAGCCTCTAAGGTGCTAGTGATGAAGCCACTGTGCAGCCATCTTGGTACTCCTCCATTGAAAAAAAAAGGATTTTGGAAGCTATATAAATGCATTTATTAATGTCTACATTTGTTTTTGACGTGTTCATTCTATTACAGACACCTTAATGCTTACTTTTACTTTTATTATGTTAGCTAAACATGAAAAATATAAAATATACAAATAAAATCTTAAAGTATAGAGTACTGTTATTGTCCCCATTACAAAACATTTCTTAAATCCATGTCATTTTGTCCTTAACATTTAATTTAAATACTGTAAAATTCCATAAATTCCTGCTCCTACTGGGGAATATGGCCGACCGGTGGCTTCAAAGCCTCTCTATGACCAATACATAGTATTAGTAATCCACGGAACCCAAACCGGCTGCGCACGTGCGCTATCATGCATAAATTTATTTTGTCCCCCTACACCAAACACGATCACGACACGCAGGTTAAAATATCAAAACAAACTCTGAACCAATGACATTAATTTGGGGACAGGTCGAAAAGCATTAAACATGTATGGCAATATAGCTAGTTAGCTTGCACTTGCTAGCTAATTTGTCCTATTTAGCTAGCTTGCTGTTGCTAGCTAATTTGTCCTGGGAAGAAACATTGAGTTGTTATTTTACCTGAAATGCACAAGCGCCTCTACTCTGCCAATTAATCCACACATAAAATGGCCAACCGAATCGTTTCTAGTCATCTCTCCTCCTTCCAGGCTTTTTCATCTTTGAATTGATATGGTGATTGGCATCTAAACTTTCATAGTATTACCACGACTACCAGCAAAACAGTTCTCTTTCAATCACCCACGTGGGTATAACCAATGAGGAGATGGCACGTGGGTACCTGCTTCTATAAACCAATGAGGAGATGGGAGAGGCAGGACTTGCATTGTGATCTGCATCAGAAATAGGAATGACTTCTATTTTAGCCCTTGGCAACGCAGACGCGAGCAGTGTATAACATGGATTTCTACATTTATTTTGCGACGCTCGCGCACGCGACATGTCCGGTCTGGTCAGCATGTAGACACATCAATGGTTAGACCAGTTGACATGTTTCTGCACCGGATGTTTAGCTACCCAACATCACCATGACATCGCCTACAAGCGTGATCGGGACTTTCTATTGGTGTGAAAAATATACCGTCCTGCTCCTCTCCTCTCTACCTAACTTCCCCTCACAATCCCTTCAATTTCCCTTAAATCCCGTTAGTTTGGCTGTTTAGCCTACCTCCATTATCCCTCACCCATCATAGCCCTGCCATTCCCAACCAATCAGAGTGCCTGGAATGCTGATCTTGACACCGCACCCGCCCACTCAGGTCAGAGTTTTATCGTCGTCTGAAGGGAGAAGACGCATGTTTCTGAGGACCTTTTATTGTCGACAGTAACACAAATGTCTGAAGGTTGTGCATGCATTGAAATAACCACAACAATAAGATTCCAAGTCATTCGTATTACCAAAATCATATATACATCCTCAAATCGAAACAGTTGTGTCTGTGTGGCGGAGACTATCAAGACTACAGTGATGGGCCTCAACATCATGTTCTAACCAGACAGCACTATAGAGGTCAGAACCAAACCAATCACTTATAAGTATATAGTGGAGAGGGCATTCACAGCCGACCACTCAGACGGCTGAGGGCATACCAGCCAACTGTTTTTACGTGGTCATTCTAGACGGATTTAGTGAGCAACAGTTTTTTATATGGTCCGTCATTTCTCTGGATTTAGCGACCAATAGTTTTGACAATTGGAGAAGCAGTTTCTAACTATCTTCATACTGTACTGTCTTTGATAGTGCACTGAAGCCATTGAGCTATTGTAAGAACTGGAGAGACAGCCTCCAAGATGGCCGACCGTTGAAGTAATCTACAGTGCATTCAGAAAGTATTCAGACCCCTCGACTTTTTCTACATTTTGTTAGGTTACAGCTTTATTCAAAAGTGTATTAAATAATACCCCATAATGACAACACAAAAATAGTGTTTTAGAAATTTTTGCAAATATATTAAAAATACAAAACTGAAATATCAAATTTACATAAGTATTCAGACCCTTAACTCAGTATTTTGTTGAAGGACCTTTTGCAGCGATTACAGTCTCGAGTCTTCTTGGGTATGATGCTACACGCTTGGCACGCCGGTATTTGGGGAGTTTCTCCCATTCTCTGCAGATCCTCTCAAGCTCTGTCAGGTTGGATGGGGAGTGTCGCTGCACTGCTATTTTCAGGTCTCTGCAGAGATGTTTGATCAGGTTCAAGCCCGGGCTCTGGCTGGGCCATTCAAGGACATTCAGAGACTTGTCCTAAAGCCACTACTGCGTTGTCTTGGCTGTGTGCTTAGGGTCATCTTGCTTGAAGGTGAACCGTCACCCCAGTCTGAGTTCCTGAGCGCTCTGGAGCAGGTTTTCATCAAGGATCTCTCTGTACTTTGCTCCTTTCATCTTTCCCTTGATCCTGACAGGTCTCCCAGTTCCTGCTGCTGAAAAACATCCCCACAGCATGATGCTGCCACCACCATGCTTCACCGTAGGGATGGTGCCAGGTTTCCTCCAGACGTGACGCTTGGCATTCAAGAGTTCAATCTTGGTTTCATCAGACCAGAAAATCTTGTTTCTCATGGTCTGAGAGTCCTTTAGGTGCCTTTTGGCAAACTCCTAGCGGGCTGTCATGTGCCTTTTACTGAGGAGTGGCTTCCATCTGGCCACTCTACCATAAAGGCCAGATTGGTGGAGTGCTGCAGAGATGGTTGTCCTTCTGGAAAGTTCTCCCATCTCCACAGAGGAACTGTGGAGCTCTGTCAGAGTGACCATCGGGTTCTTGGTCACCTCTCTGACCAAGGCCCTTCTCCCCAAATTGCTCAGTTTGATCGGGCGGCCAGCTCTAGGAAGAGTCTTGGTGGTTCCAAACTTCTTACATTTAAGAATGATGGAGGCCGATGTGTTCTTGGGAACCTTCAATGCTGCAAAAATGTTTTGGAACCCTTCCCCAGATCTGTGCCTCGACACAATCCTGTCTCTGAGCTCTTACGGACAATTCCTTCAACCTCATGGCTTGGTTTTTGCTCTAATATGCACTGTCAACTGTCTGACCTTATATACAGATGTGATCTGTGTTGTTATGTGTTAATAACATTTAGACTACGTTACCCAGCAGGCTATGCGGGCACGGGAGATGGTTAAAGAATGCCTTGCATGGCTAAACATGGAGTTTTCTAGCTGAAGTATATGTTCATTAAAAGTAGTTAAACCTACGCCCCGGTTTGTCATTATATAAGGAACAAACATAACATGGTGTCAGATTGGTAGTCGCTATGAAGAGACAGAGAAAAGAAATAAGTAACTCTGCAAATTTCCGATCCGAAAATTGAACATTCTACCACAAGTCAAGTGACGTGAGTAGTCGAAGATGCTAGCTTGCAAGAGCGAGGACAACGAGCCGCAGCAGCGAGAGTGACAGCAGCGAGAGCGAGGCTGCATTGGAATCTGTTGACGAGCAAGTTGATGAGCAACATACTGTGAAGTAAGAGAAATTGACACTGTTCCTGATCTCCGTCATGGATAGGCTTAGTCCTCCTACTCCTATGCAGTTAACAGGCAATTTAGCTGACAATTGGAAACGTTTCAAGCAGATTCAATATCTACCTAGCAGCCAGTGGTGTAGGGGGAGATGATGACAAATTGAAAGCTTCCATTTTTCTGCATGTTATTGGAGAGGATGCATTGGACATTTACAATAGCTTTCAGCAAGACGAGGCTAACTTGACATTGACTGTGCTAATGGCAAAATTTGAGGAGTACTTTGTACCAAGCCAGAACGTCACGTTTGAGAGATACAAGTTTTTCTCTCATGATCAGAAACAGTGAGTCAGTTTTGACCAGTATTTGACTGAGCTGAACACACTGAGCAAAACGTGTGAATTTGAAAATCTGAAAGACTCACTAGTGAAAGACAGGATAGTCTGTGGCATACTTGATAATGGACTCAAGGAGACATTGCTGCGTGAGCAAGATTTAACTTTGGATAAAGCAGTGAATATGTGTCGAGCAGCTGAAACCACCAGAGCACAAGCTAAAGAGCTGTGCAGGGATGAGACGTCAGTGCATGCAATAAAAAGAGAGGAGCAATACATACAATGCCTTACAAAACAAAAACAAGCAAAAGAGAGAAATCAAAACACTACATGTGGAAAATGTGGATTTATCCACAAGCCAAAAAAATGCCCTGCATATGGCAAATCATGTAACAACTGTGGGAAAAATAATAATTTCTCAAAATGCTGCAAAGCTGAGGCTACAAAGAAAAAGGTTCACACAGTCGAGGAGATGGAAGAATTCTTTGTTGATTCTGTGGAAATATGCAATGCAGTAAATGCTGAATGGATTGTGCCATTGACTGTGAATGAAACTGTAATACCATTCAAGCTTGATACTGGAGCACAGGTAAACCTGTTGTCGCTGGATGACTACAAAACACTGAAGGTGAAGAGCAAAATACACCCGGTGAAAATTAAGGTTACTGGTTATACTGGGGAGAACATACCAGTCAAAGGTAGCTACATAGTAACTTTACAGCATAAAGGAAAACAGTTCAGAGCACAGCTGCTGATTGTGGAAAAGAGTGTACAGCCTATTCTAGGAATCATTGCATGTGGAAAGCTCAATTTGTTGAAAAGAGTGTATGTAGTGACATCACAGACTGAAAATGACCAAGAATCAATACTGGCTGAGTATGAGGATGTGTTTGAGGGTCTTGGATGTTTACCAAGAGAACACAAAATATGTACTGATGACAAAATTACTCCAGTTGTGCATGCATGCAGAAAAGTTCCATTTGCACTGAGGAAAAAGCTCAAAGAGGAACTCGGACGCATGGAAAAGATGGACGTCATCACAAAAATGGATGAACCCATAGACTGGGTAAGCTCACTGGTTATTGTGGTGAAAAAGAACGCCGATCTCAGGATATGTCTAGACCCGAGAGATCTCAACAAAGCAATCAAGAGAGAGCATTTCAAGTTGCCAACCAGAGAAGAGATAATGTCACAGTTTGCTGGAGCAGAGTTGTTCAGTAAGCTTGATGCCTCATCAGGATTCTGGCAAATGAAGCTAGATGATGCAAGCTCAAGGCTATGCACATTCAACACACCTGAGGGCAGGTACAGATTTCTTCGTCTACCATATGGGATTCTCTCAGCGACAGAGGTCTACCACAAGACAATCCACATGATCTTCGAGCACATTCCAGGAGTGGAGACTATGATGGATGACATCATCGTCTGGGGGTCCACAAAAGAAGAACACGATGTGAGAGTGAGACAAGTGCTGGACCTGACACGGAAAGTCAACCTAAAACTAAACAAGGACAAATGTGAGTTTGGTGTGAAAACACTTACCTTCGTGGGAGATGTACTTTCAGAGGACGGAGTCAAATCAGACCCGAGGAAAACATCAGCCATCAACAACATGGAGCGCCCGAAGAACAAGGACGATGTGAGACGCTTCATGGGCATGATCACCTACCTTGCAAAGTTCATACCTCAACTGTCAGCACAGTCCGCTCCACTCAGATGTCTTCTAGAACAGAAAAATTAATGGGAATGGTCCCATGAACAGGAAAACTGCTTCAAAAACCTAAAAAAGACAATCACAGAAGAGCCAGTGCTCAGGTTCTATGATCCAAAGAAAAGCACAAGGATTTCTGCAGACGCGTCACAGTTTGGCCTGGGAGCAGTTCTTCTGCAACAGCATGACGACACATGGCAACCCGTCCCTTATGCGTCCAGAGCCTTGACAGGCGCAGAGACAAGGTATGCACAAATAGAGAAAGAACTACTGGCAAGCACATACGCTTGCGAAAGGTTTCACCAATACGTCTACGGACGAGATTTCGAAGTAGAAACCGACCACAAACCATTGGTGTCAATCATGTCTAAGCCACTGAATGATTGTCCAATGAGAATCCAGAGAATGTTGATCAGACTGCAAAAGTATGATGTGAAGATGATCTATACCCCGGGAAAGTTCATGTTCACCGCCGACACTCTTTCTCGAGCAGTTGACAAGAAGGAGAGCTTCGACACACAGAAAAACACTGAGATTCAGGCCTACGTCGACATGATCGTAGCATCACTTCCTGTGTCTTCTGAGAGAATGGAGCAGATCAAAAGAGAGACCGCAGCTGACCAAACAATGACAGAGTTGAAAGAAACAACACTGATAGGATGGCCTGCACAGAAAAACAACTGTCCAAGGAGAATACAGGACTACTGGATGTGCAGAGTAGAGCTCACCGTTGTGGATGGCATAGTGTTCAAAGGCAACAAGATTGTCATTCCCATGACACTACGCAAAGAAATGCTACAGAAAATACACAAGGGCCACTTGGGTGAGGAAAAATGCAAACAACGAGCACGAGAAGTAATGTACTGGCTAAGAATGAACCAGGAAATCAGCCAGACCACTGCTTCATGTGAACTGTGTTTGACCTACAGGCCAAAGCAGCAAGCAGAGCCGCTAATGCCTCATCCAGTAACCAACAGACCCTACTACAAAGTTGGAGTTGACCTTTTTGACTGCATTGGCAAAAGTCACATTGTTGTTACCGACTACTACTCAAACTACCCTGAAGTAGCAACACTGCCAACTACCTCCAGCAAAGCTGTAATCACCTACCTGAAATCAGTCTTTGCAAGACATGGGGTTGCGTCTGAACTGTACTCGGATAATGGCCCGCAGTTTTCAAGTTCTGAATTCCGATCGTTCGCTGACGACTGGAGATTCCGACACAACACCTCCAGCCCCAACTACCCAAGGTCCAACGGCTTAGCAGAGAGTTCAGTCAAAATTGTCAAAGGTCTGATGAAAAAGGCACACGATGGAAAGGAGGATTTCCTAAAAAATCTGATGATCTACCGCAGCGCACCGCTGCAGAACGGACTTTCACCTGCACAAATGTTGATGGGACGTCGCATCAGAACCAACCTACCCATCCATGAGGACTTGCTAACACCCAGAGGTGCTCACAAAGTCAAACTCGCGAGGGAAAAACAGAAAGACAAACAAAAACAGCGACACGACAAAAGTGCAAGACACTTACCTGAACTGAAACCTGGAGATCATGTACGACTCCGAGACATCACTACAGGAACCTGGATGCAGCAAGGGTGTGTGCAGAGAGAAGTTGCACCGCGATCCTATGAGATCCAAACAGAGCATGGATCACAACTGAGACGAAACAGAGTGGATCTAAGGCTTCAGCCATTCACTCAAGGGACTGAGGATCATCAGGAGGATACTGCTGAAGCGTCAAATGCCTTTAGAAATGGACAATTCAGTCAGAACACCCTGACTGACAATGAACGATGTCCAACTGTTTCAGGAAGCACTTCAGCAGAACGACCAAAAAGGACTGTCAAAGCCCCTGAAAGGCTTATTGAGAATTGCTAAAAAAAAATAATCTAAAAAATACAAAAAAGGGGCACCTGGACTGAATGTTTTGTTAATGTGAATAGAAATAGAGCCACAATAGAGTATTGTTGGACAGACTATATTTAGTTGAAAAACTATTTTATTTTTAAGGAAAAAAAATTGGGGGAAAGAAATGTGTGTTATTGAAAATTGCATGTTATGCAGGTTGAGTAAACAAATGTGATGTGACATGTGTAGTTACACAGAAAAGTAGTTTTCTTTTAAAGGAAAGAAGATGTGTTGTTATGTGTTAATAACATTTAGACTATGTTACCCAGCAGGCTATGCGGGCGCGGGAGATGGTTAAAGAATGCCTTGCATGGCTAAACATGGAGTTTTCTAGCTGAAGTATATGTATATAGGTTTGTCATTATTTAAGGAACAAACATAACATGATCCTTTCCAAATCATGTCCAATCAATTGAATTCACCATAGGTGGACTCCCATCAATTTGTAGAAACATCTCAAGGATGATCAATGGAAACAGGATGCACCTGAGCTCAATTGAGTCACATAGCAAAGGGTCCAAATACTTATATGAAATTGTCACATTAAAAAAAAAAAAAAATGTTTTTTACATTAAGCAAAAATGTCTAAAAACCTGTTTTCACTTTGTCATTATGGGTATTGTCTGTAGATTGATGAGGAATTTTTTTATTTAATCCATTTTAGAATGCTGTAACATAACAAAATGTGGAAAAAGACAAGGGGTCTGTATACTTTCTGAATGCACCGTACTCACGGTCTCACACGCCAATTCGTGGGAATTGACATCTTGCTAGTTCTGGTTTCAGGGTTGTGAATCTTCAATAGTGGGGAGGGGAAATCTGCAGGCATGAAGCACCACCACACAACCACTGGTAACATTAATAGGATGCTGTCTGCAAGTAAATTATTCAGGACTAAGAGAAATGTGCTCTAGCTTGTTCTACACTGAACAAACATGTAAACGCAACATAAAGTGTTGGTCCCATGTTTTTTGAGCTGAAATAAAAGATCACAGAAATGTTTCATACACGCAGTAAAAGCTTATTTCTCTCAAATGTTGTGCACAAATTTGTTTACATCTCTGTTAGTGAGCATTTCTGCTTTGCCTAGATAATCCATCCACCTGACAGCTGGTGCATAATAAGAAGCTGATTAACGGCATGATCATTGCACAGGTACACCTTGCGCTGGGGACAATTTAAAAAAGCCCACTCTAAAATGTTCAGTTTTGTCACACAACGCCACAGATGTCTTAAGTCTGGAGGGAGCATGCAAGTGGCATGCTTACTGCAGTAATATCCACCACAGCTGTTGCTAGAGAATTTAATGTTAATTTCTCTACCATAAGCCACCTGTCATTTTAGAGAATTTGTCAGTACGTCCAACCGGCGACCACGTGTATGGCGTCATGTGGGCAAACATTTTGCTGATGTCAAAGTTGTGAACAGAGTGCCCCATGGTGGGGTTATGGTATGGGCAGGCATAATCTAAAAAACAACGAACACAATTGCATTTTATCGATGGCAATTTGAATGTAGATTCCGTGACGAGTTCCTGAGGCTCATTGTCGCGCCATTCATCCGCCTCCATCAGGCCATGTCGCAAGGATCTGTACACAATTCCAGAAAGTTCTTCCATGGCCGACATACTTACCAGACATGTCACCCATTGAGCATGTTTAGGATGCTCTCATAGTATACGACACCGTGTTCCAGTTTCTGGCAAAATCCAGCAACTTCGCACAGCCATTAAAGAAGAGTGGGGCAACATTCCACAATCAACAGCCTGATCAACTCTATGCGAAGATGTCTCGCGTTGTATGAGGCAAATTGTGGTCAGACCAGATACTGACTGGTTTTCTGATCCGCGCCCCTACTTTTTTTTTTAAAGGTATCTGTGACCAACAGATGCATATCTGTATTCCCAGTCATGTGAAATTCATAGATTAGGGCCTAATGAATGTATTTCAGTTGACTGATTTCCTTGTATGAACTGTAGCTCAGTAAAATCTTTGACAGTTTTGCATGTTGTGTTTATATTTTTGTTAGGTTTATATTTGCACCTCAGGAGACAGTTGTATGATATTTTCTGTTTAACACAACGCAATCACACAACCGCGACTTGACGCAGCTGTAGCTTGGAAACATCAAGTGTACTCTGGGAACTGTAGTGTTCTTAATTCAGCAAATCACAAAGGTGTTTTTGATTTTGTTTCATTTTTTGGTTGAAAACTGAATTAAAAAGACAACAGTTTATTAGACTTTGGTATAGGCTACAGTAGATTCTGACTCGAGTCCCCTTCCCAGTGCCTCATGTTTGTTTTTTAGATAATACATTCCCTTATTGTGAAACTAAAGCATGTAGAAAATGTATAGTGCAAGATCGTAATGTTGCTGTATCTGGTGTGCGCTCAACATCCTGACCTGTCCCCACTGAGTTAATCCTGCCTTTTAAGTGCACTGAAGTGCGTCAGTAGATACATGTACATGAATGAAATGTTGCTTTTAATTTGCACTCAACTGGTTTGAGATGTTTCCTCTACCTTCCAATAAAAGCTCTCAAATACCATTTAGTCTATTTTATAGGGGTGGAGGAGTTTGGTATGGAAAGTCAATGCTGTCTTAAGGCTTCTTCGGTATGTTTCAGTTTGGTTGGCGCCTAGCCAAACTCGGCTAGTCGAATGAGTGCTCTCACTCCCTTAAAAGCAACAATAGTACTGTTTGTCAATTTTGAGATGTCGTAGCCAGTCTCACAATAGCCCGAACTAATCTAAGATAACTCAGGAAATCTGTCATTAATTCTGACTTTTTTGCCGAAGAGATCTTAGTCCTGCAATTCTACATCTAACTAAGATGTTTGGTACAGTATTTTTCAATGAAAAACTGTGCATGAAAACGAGTCGTCTCTCGTTGAATGACAACAAATATTTGATTGAAGAACCCCTACTGTTGACCAATCGCCGACGAAGGGACATGGACTTCGGCTCCGAACTTTGGCTTGCTTCTACGATTTTTTGTTGTTGTATCCAAACAGCCGAAAAACACACTCACTAAAGTCCAAAACTAACAAAAACATCACAAAATGCAGTCATAATATATTTACAAACTCTGCTGAACTGTTTCAGCTATTAAGCATGGGGACGTCTTTAGTCTGCCTTGCAAGATTGTCTGGACTATTAATACACATATAATTGTATTATTCAAAGGATGTTACATTCCTAGGCAATCTGGGCAGCAAAGTTATACAATAGCCTTACTTTTTGAGTCAGATGAGCATGAGTTGATTGGAATGTTTGAATACAGCTCATGCAAACATAAACAGTAGACAGTAAAAACAGTATTACAAAATGTAAAAACAATACTCTAGATCTCGAGGGCCACTGTACATACTAGTGACAACTGCTAACCAGAATAGGATTGTCCTCACTAAAGGGCCTTTGAGAGGAAGCCACAGTGTGTCCTCAAGGTGAAGAGGTGTTGAAGAGGCCCCCCAGGGGAGAAGTCTTCACAGGCGAACATGATGACGTCGCTTGGTTTTCGTAGTAACAGGAACTGCAAGAAGTCGGCCATCATGGTGCGGAAATCTGGGTGCTGCCGCAGGTACGAGGCATGCTCCCCCTTCAACTCCTCCTGTAACACCCTGTGTAACACACACACACACACCAGGTCATGTTGGAAACTTATGGGTTACTGGTTTGAAAGTAAGGGGCTAGGCCAGGGTGAGAGTAGGGGGTAATGGTTAGGGTGTAGAGAAATACTTAATGTCACCTTTCTGTTCAGGAAATTGGAGTGCATCCGCAAGTCCTAACACACCAGACGCTTCTTCTCAAACACTGTCTTATCGTCCCTCACCTCTGACACACATACACCCAAACATGTAAATAGGGGAAGACTCCTAATTCTGTGTGTGATGTCCTCTTACCCATCAGGTAGGAAGTAGCAGTGCCAACACTGAGAGAGTTCCATTAACCTGAGCTGCGGTGCACCCAGCTATGGTCAGTGACGTGAACGGTAAAACGCGGTGAGGGAGGAGCGCCCTTCTCAAATGGAACAGTAATCTGCGCAGCTCAGTCATGTTGTCAACAAAGCAGCATGGTGCATCATTCAGAAACATAAATCTATTTTCTGTAAATATATGTTAGACTTTTCAAACTATGTTTCATTGGGAAGGCTGATAAATTGTTTTTATCAAAAGCAATCAAAGAATTTTGAGCTGACTTCGCCGTCGGTCAGAGCTGGGCTGTTGGCTCACGACCGGGATGCAGCCCGGTTCGAAATCAAATGCAAGGATCTACACGCGCGTCCGGGCGAGATTAATCAAACCCTTACTGCCAAGTGGCTGGGATGTCCTCCACTGAGTCCACTGTCCTCTCCACCCCAAACACCTCCAGTGTCTCCAGATTCATAAACTGGTAGGCTGTTTGGAATGAGAAACAGAAACAGTAAACACAGACTTAGAAAGTCCAACTCTCAGACCCCCTCCCCACCATCAAGCGAACATCATTACATGACTAGCTAGTAGCCTATAAGTAAATAGCCAGCTAACCATTTATACAAACTATTTTTCAGAGTCACACAATAGCAAGTACAGTAACGTTACAGTAGCATTTGCTAGCTAGTTATCTAGTAGGGTCATCACTAGTTACCACAAAGTTATAAACCCTGCCTATATTCTACAATTTATCATATTAAAATCGTATTTTAAACATAACGTTAACCGTATGTCTAACCCTTACCTTAAATTAGGACCAAAAGGCTAATTTTTGTTTATATGCATTTTTTTACGACAGACCATTTTGACTTTGTGGCTGTGCTATCTAGTGGAAACATGCTAGCTAGAGAATTAAATTAACCTAGCGGCTGTGCACATAAATTAACATTAGCTGGCTAGATTGCCATTATCAAGACACTCAACTAGCTAGCTTGTCTAGCCACAAACAGTTATGATAATTTAGCCACGAAAACAAATTACGCTCACCTGAGACTGTGTGATAATAGATCACTAAGAGCAGGTACTAGACGACAGTGCATGAGTGATTCCACTGTTCCATTCCTTCTGCGTGTGCATGTGAGCCAATCTCGTCCATGTAACAGCATGAATATAAAACGTTAATTACTTCGGCTGTGAGTTATTAAAAAAGAATAACCCTCAAAGAGAATTCATGCAAAAAAAATATTTATATTTTTGGCACAAAGGTGATAACAAAAGTATCGTTTTAGGAATTTTGTAAATGTACTTCTCAGAATTGTCTTTCTGGGCTTGGCATCAGTTAAACTGCAGTACCGCCAGTCTCCTCTGTGCACATGGGATCAGAGCATGTGAGTTGAGTTGAGCGGTTGGAACTCCGCTCCGGTCTTTCCTACCGCTCAGCTAAAAACCGCCACACTCACAGGAAAAAAAAGCTCCCGCACCAAATTCACTCCATTCATTAAAATCACAAATTAACTTAGGGATAGCCCCCTTTTTTTCAATATTCGCCTAAATGACATACCCAAATCTAACTGCCTGTAGCTCAGGCCCTGAAGCAAGGATTATGCATATTCTTGGTACCATTTGTGGAAGACAATCATGATACCAATAATTGCGTCTTATACACCAGATGTATGTCCTTGAACCGATTATGTTAAAATCGCACACAGGATCATTTAGTTGCTAATGGCAGCGTGCAGTCGGCCTTCTGCAAAATGAACTGTAAGAAGAAAAGATGCATTTATTACCCAGATAAGACTGAGTATTGTTTACATAAAATAGTAGACAGAAAAGCAACACTTCTCTCATTTGTTTGTTGGCTACCAGCAAAATAGCAATATGCAAACTGTGTGTTGGGTTCGGTAAGGTTGAATGTGTGCCTGCTTGCATGTATAGGTTACATGAACATACGAAAAGACTGGCTAGTAGAGCTGCACATTTAGGACTATTATGTAATTAGGGAAATACTTATTGAATAAATGTGGTGTACTCTTTATCATGATCCATAGTTGTCAAGTGATTTAGTAAGCAATGGAGAAGAAATGACTGAGAATGAACAAAAAAAGCAGACATACATTTTTTTTTACAATAAATGTTTTACATTGCATATCAAAAATATAATTTCACTTGTGATCTAGCCTACCATGAGGCTCTACTGTAGCCTATACCAGGGGCGCAACTTTCACTGGGGAAGGGGGGACATGTCCCCCCCACATTGTGAAATTGCATTTTTGACCCCCACGGTTTTATCATTGGAATGTGATACCAAACAAGGCAAAGGCGTGCTTTAGGACCGCGTGGACGCCTCCGAGCGGTCGGGTAGGCTGTTTGGAGTGTTTATCTGACTGGATAAAAAAATATAAAAAAGTTGTCTCCCCCCACTTCTAAAACCAAAGTTGTGCCCTTGGCCTATACTATACTTATTTCAACATAAGCATAGGCATAAAAAAACAATATTGTTCCTTTTGTATGCAGGAATATGGCTTTCAGTTTCAACTATTTTTTCATAGAGTAGTCTTCAATGAACATCTCTGCAAGGAATACTAAAGCAATTCATGCTTTTCTTAAGGCCTACAATGCACATTTTATGGTTATTTTATTGACCAAAGAATATCACAGTCTGGACAGCATATACATACAGTACAGCGACTAAACTCTATTTTTACAAAAGACCATAGATTAAAAGTCAACCACTTTATCAATAATAGTCTCTGGGAAAATATATATACTTTTATCGTAAAAAAAAAATATCCCAATCATTTCAGTTGCAAAATAGTCCACAACAATTGACATAGTCCACATCTTTAGTTCTTCCAGAGATAAAGATGGATTTGGTGTGAGAGTAACTTTGCATAGACTACAAGAACTGCTCAATGTTACTATGCTCAGTGCTGGTTTTAGTGTTTCCATGGAGATCCTAACTGGATAAACAGTGGGGCAACATCTTCAGCAGGTAATGGAGACAGTTGTAGAGTATCTCTGGAGTACTTTGAGTAGCCATTGTGGAAGAGCAGGGGACTCTTGACTGAGAAGGAGACAGTCTTGTCCCACACGTCTGTGCTGGAGACCCCGTTGTGGCGTTGGCTCTTGAGCGCCATGTAAAGTTTCTCCACCCTGTCAGTGCACTTTCTCTCTTTACCATTGTGGGAACAAAGAAAGGAAACATATGTTAAATAACCCTAGAGTATATATCTCCCATAAGATTAATTGATAAACATCTTCATCAGTTTAATATCCAGGTCCATTTGATGTGGTCTTTACCAGGTCTGTTGGTCCTTCATGCAGGGCTCTACAGTGCGACCATTTTACTCATATATGAGCTTAAATATTTTGATGTGCGACCTGGAATTTAAATGTACGATTCTAGCTTTATTACCTCAAATATTTTTCATTGTGCTCCTAAATTTCTTTGTGTTCGCCTATAGTTTTCAACTTAGGCGCACACGTACTTCTTGTAAAAAAGGTCAGCATAGAGCTCTGTCATGTTGAATGTGCTGTAAGATCTTTGTGTTTCGCCTGCTTTGAAATGAGGATGACTCTGTGTATCTCATGTGGCAATAAGAAGTGCATGAATTAATCAAATACAATGGCCCTGATCCAAATGAACAGGTTGGAGGTGCCCTTTAAAATGGTATTTCTAAAATTTATATTAGTTATTCATATGGACTATTTGATTTGGTGGTAATAGTATAATTACGCAATAAGGCCCAAGGAGGTGTGATATATGGCCAGAATAGCACGGCTAAGGGCTGTTCTTATGCACAACGCAACGCGGAGTGCCTGGATACAGCCCTTAGCCGTGGTATATTGGCCATATATCACAAACCATCGATGTGACTTTTTGCTATTATAAACTGGTTACCAACATAATTGGAGCAGTAAAAATAAATGTTTTGTCATACCCCTGGTATACGGTCAGATATACCATGGCTGTCAGCCTATCAGCATTCAGGGCTCGAAACACCCAGTTTATAATATAAAATCGTACATTTTCATGTATTAGTAAAATAGTCATCATAATATCTAAAAGACTTTGAAGTTTGACTTTTTATTTTATTTCCCTCTCTTACTTTCTCACTCATTCTATTTAATCTCCCTGTTTCTCACAGAGCAGGTCTCACATGGTCCATTGGGTGATAAGTGTCCTATCTGTCCAGATGGTGTTCCTGTGAGATCCCTGTGAGAGCCTTGTTGACTGCACTGTGCATGGGCAGTAGGGAGGAGGGGGCCCTGGTCACTCGAGCTTTGTTTGACGGGGCACACTTCCTTTGTCTGTTCGCCCCAGTGTCATTAACACTGAAGTGTGGGAAGCACAGGAGCACGGCGGCTCTCACGTTCCACTGGGGCAGGAAGGGGGAGCGTGTGACTGGGACACAGGCAGGGCGAGCAGGTGTGTGCTGTAGCAACGCTGGCAATCTATATCTACATGTGTTTGTTTCCAAAACTCAATTCTGGATATATACTGGGTTACAATGCAGACTATTCATGGCAGTTACAACTGTGCAATGTTTATAACACATAAATCTACTATCTGACAAATATACAGATCACACCAAAGTTGAACTTAAAACTTAATGTTGCCCAATCATCACCCCATTAATACATATTTACATGACATGGCATGGCACCAAAGATCCAAGGGTATGAACAGATCCTCATGGATATGAAGTTAGACTATTGAAAGCAACCTGTTTGATTAAGCTAGTGGACACACAGTAGCCCCATGAGCTATTTGAATCACAGTCCTATCTCAGTCTCACACCCACGTGTGCCCTGTGCCAAAACACTTTGTGCTCACCCTTTATTCTGTGATCCTGGCAAGAGACGAGCACACTCCTTCCTCTGGGGTCACCACTTTCCCAGATCCACAACGCGGCACCATGTCCGCTCCCCTCCCTCCACTCCCTCTCCCTGCCTGTCCCTCCCTCCCTCCCACCCATCCCTCTCCCTCCCCATCCCTCCACCTGCTCCCTGGAGGCACACTCTTTGTCCCCTCAGCAATAAACACTTCATTGAGCATGTGGCAGCCCAGCATCTATCAATGCCATTCCCAGCCCTCTCATTGGCTCCGGACTGTGAGAAACTCCAACAAGCCCAAGACCCACACATTCATATGGAGATTTAAGAGTATAAATAGGAGGGAGAACCAGAGGGAAGACAGCACATATCCAATTGGCTCTTTAATGAGACTTCAGCTCAACAGAACTACTACTGCTATATCCATTGGCACCAACTATGATTAGACAGGTGACTAACCCTAAGCAGCACCTCTCACTTACTAAGGTAAACAAATGCTTTTAAGTCTTTGAATACATAAATACATTTCGTACTTATTCTATTGCTGTTGATACTAGTACAGGGCAGATCAAGTTTACTAAATTGTTCCTTGTTTTCTCTTTGTGTAGATAAGGAAGCCAGTGGTGGAGAAGATGCGTAGGGATCGCATCAACACCAGCATCGAGCAGCTCAAGTCCCTCCTGGGTCCCGAGTTCCTCCGCCAGCAGCCCGACTCCAAGCAGGAGAAGGCCGACATCTTAGAGATGACTGTCTATTTCCTGAGCCGCCAGCAGCAGGCAGGAAGTTCCTCCACTGCAGCAGCCAATGAGGGCTACTCTCGCTGTGTGCAGGACGCTGTCAGCTTCCTGTCTCAGTGTGAGGTGAAGACACAGTCCTACAGCTCGCTGCTGAGCCACTTCCAGAGCCTGCAGACATCCAGCCAACACAGTCAGGCTCCCTGGTCCTTCTCCCCGCCGGGCTCCCCAGTCCACCAGGCCACCACCAAGGGTGTGATGAGCCCCGTCTCCCATCCACTCTGGAGGCCCTGGTAGAGCAATGCTTCAGACTTTTTCATGTCAGACAAACGGAATTGGACAGGCCAGTCTATATTATGACAGGCATGGACAGTGGTGTTCGGAGTGACGGAGGTCTAATTCTTTTGCATTTGGCAAGAGATGCTATGTCGATAGTCTTCATCCAGATGAAGCAAGGGCATATTTTGCCAGTATTCCTTTGAAAGGAAGGATTCTATGAAATGATTCAGATTGGTTTGGATACATACTCTGTATATGAAAATGTACAGTGAATTAATAGTGTTACTATTATGCATGTTCTTGTCTGAGAACGATAACTCTGAAAATACAAACAGAGTTAAATTATGCTAATAACATACTTTTATTGTATGTCTAACCCATAATGGGTTGCTACTGTTTATTTGGTGTCTGTGACACCACCTGTTTTTTTTGCATTTAAAAAAAAAATATTTACAATGAATTGTCACAATGATACAATGTATCAATTTGGTGATGTATGAATATTATGCTTCAAATGGATCCAATGAATCTACTTTAAATGTACATCATGTCATGATTATGTAAAATGTATGTTATTAATAATACAAATATTCAATGTTCAAGGAAAATGCTAAAATGTTCATTCTAACTTCGAAGAGACACCATTCATAAAGTGATGTTGTGTATTCAACACGAGTTTGTGTAAGTTTGTTTGTTTGCCTTTATTGATTTAAATTACACTATTTGGAGTGACATGTCATAAAGCTTTTGAAAATAAATGAACTTCAATTGAAGTTTCTCAACATTGACATTTTTGGTTCTATTTTCTCTGTTGTATCAACTCATATCTGCACAAAGTTCACCACCCACATCCATTCTGATGACATCAGTAGTATGGCTAACTTTTTAATCCACAAATTTATAAAGACGACAGTATACTATCTAGTAAGTATATTGATTGACTATATTCACAAACCTAAATCTAGATTGTGAGGAGCACCTATCCTACTGCCCAGAGATGTCAGATCAATATTGGTTCCTGGTTGACAAACCCAAACCTTGAAACCTATTGTTGATTTGTGGTTGGACAAAATCTGTGCCTAAAATAATGACTTTTTGCAGAGGAATGCATGCCCATAACTATGAAGGGCTCCCATCAAGAACACCACATTACTGAGGACACCTGTCTAAATGTATATCCTATCTACTATATATGTCTATACTTCACTCACATAGAACATAACCTATTCTTTTTAACTGGTTCGGTCACACCAAATAATCACACTACGGATTAAGGGATGTGATTAATATCGTATGATATATAGTATGTCCTGATCTTTAGCAGTAAATTTAGTGCAGAGTAGTGGCAAAAAGTGAATCACCAACTTGAACATTTATATAGTTCTTAAGAAGAGTAAACTTTGATGACCTTAAACTTGAATATTTTAACTATTTTTGTCAAGTTTTTGTTCCAACCTCTTTGCTAACACACCAGATACAAATAATCAACTAATCATGGTCGTCAGTCTAGGCCATGACTAGCTGAGTCACATGTATTCCACCCCCCCCCCCCCCCCCCTCCCCTCCCCCCATAGGCATGGCTGAAGTTTCTCAGGGTTAGTCCTGCAGATGGTCTGGCGGTGGCTATGGCCCCCTCTCTCCCTCCAACCAGAGATCAAACACCGTGGCTAATGTGATGTGTAACAAGACACACTTCTATTGTCCCCTTATTGAGGCCAGTGAATGGACAGAGAGTGTGGGAAACAGGGGCTAGCACACTCCCAAAGGCAGAGGGCTGATGGGAACCTGCCTTACTCCTCCACAGGCCTGGCAGTCCAGAGTGTATGGCAGGAATTGAGTCTGTGGGTGGGTCACTGTTCACACACACTTAAAGAGCCACGGACAAAGGCTAGCCAAACTGTCTCGTCACCACACTGTCAATGTGGTCAATTCACGGATAGCCCGAAAGGGAATGTCTAGCTAACAGGTAAATCATTTTTGTATAGATGAAGTTGACAAATTCCCCTTTATGAGTAGCTCTAACTGCCTTCATGGAAAACGTTCAATGTTCATCCAGGCCAAAGTGGAAGAAAAAGACAGGGCGATCGTGTAGCTCTTTGTCGATGTGCAAGGCACCATTAACTAGATTTTTTCCAGATGGTCTGTGACATAGGGTTTCTGTTTGTCATGTGACAAAGGATCAATTAACATTCCCAATGGGGCATTGGGGGAGCGGCCTGGCTTTTGTAGCTCATCTACCCCAGTGCTGGTGACTGGTGGGAAACTAGGAGGAGAGAGTTCTCCTCACAGCACCCACAGGCCAGGCCACACATCTGTGACCTTTGCGCTGCCTGAACCACAACCATGGCAGAGTGCCAGTGACTGTGGCATTGTCCCCAGTCTCCCCACCCTGGCCCAGCAGCACATAGTCCATCAAAAATCATAGCTAGAAGTTCTGGGATTTTTCTTGGGAAAGTATCCATTTATCTTATTAGTTACAGCGTTACACTGTAGTGCCTCTTCTTTGTATTCAATGCCATAATATTTACCTCCAGGAGATATAATAACTCTTCAGTCATAGGGCTACTTTCAATTGGAAAAATAAACTGTTGCTGTGAGACAATGCATTCTTGAATTAACCTTTCCTGGGTGCAATAAATCCACGCGTGGGCATGAGTTGTCTTGAGCTTTCCCACACTCAACAGCCAATGAGAACAGATATACAGACAACAGATAACACAATGGTTCAATGACTCAACTGTCTGTCAGTGGGGAGACTGCTTGTCTGGACGGAGTGTGTGCGAGGGGTGAGTGTGAGGACAGTGTGGTGTGTGTGTGGGCACACAACCTCCTCCCTCTGCATACCTCTGGATGTGTGAGAAAAGTCTGAAGTATACATAAGTGTGTGTGATCCCCACATTCCAACACAGCAACAGCCTGTGTCTATGTGATTGTCTTCTGTATCAGACATTAGCATCATTTAGCATTAGCATCATTTAGCATTAGTATCATTTCATAACAATAATAGCCTACTGGTTATTATACCACTAACTTTAAAAAAGTGTTGTAAACACTCTATTGCACAATTGGCTGCTTAAATAAAATGAATTGTATCCGGATTTTATGTCTTTTGTCGAAACTATGCAACAATTCAACTCATTTTTGGTTAATTATAATGAATATTGCTTGGAGAAAGAAAACTCTAAAGATTAATTTTATTTGTGAATTCTATACTGGCTTGATTGTGTTAGATGAAAGGGTTCTCAGGACGTCAACTAGAACATTTAATGAACTGAAACTACTTAGATATTTTCTTCATGGTCTAAATTAGTCTCTTTGAAGAGGGCTATTCCCTTCAAAAATGTGTCTCCATTTCACTTGTTTTTACCTGTCATTATGTTGGAATGTTAATTACATGTATAATGTATTAATGTATTATTAATCAATAGTTGCTGCTTATCTTGGGAAACATCCCTGTATTGCCTCTACTACCCCGTTACCCATCAAGTTATTGATGTTTCTCCTATTGTTGCGATGGGCAGCCCTGTGGTCTCAGTAGTGTGGGAACCCCAGCTGGGCCTGGGCCACATGGCTTTGTCATGCTAATCCCTTGCTATATAAAGGGGGAGAGATCCCTCAGAGGGCCCAGACCACACTCTGCAGCCCAGAAAAAGTAGCCAACAGACCTGTCACTCTCACGTGGACATGGCTCCCTGCTTAACTAACTTCTCCTCTTTCCACCATCTGAAGTTCGCAGAAAAAGACATTAAGGTATGTATTAGGTTCAATCAATGTATGTGTGTATATACAGTATAAAATGTGTATATTCATGTATATTGTGGCTTTTTGTAGTATTTGACTGAATTTCTTGGTGTCATATATTAGAACTGTCGACTAATCAAATGTTCTTCTCTGCCTCCTCAGATAAGGAAACCCATCGTGGAGAAGATGCGTCGAGATCGCATTAACGGCTGCATAGAGCAGCTCAAGCTCATCCTGGAGAAGGAGTTCCACAAAGAGGACCCCAATACCAAGCTGGAGAAAGCCGACATCCTGGAGATGACCGTGAGATTCCTGAGGCAGCAGCAGCAGCCGCAGCCGGCTCCATCTCAGAGGGACTACAGCAAGGGTTACTCACAGTGCTGGAGGGAGTCTCTGCAGTTCCTGTCTGGAAGCCCCAAGAGAGACACCACCACCACCTCCGCTGGACCTCTTCAGGGGCTCCAACAGCAGCTCTCCTCCCAGGCCCAGAGATCCTGCAGCAGCCCGATGGGCCGCTCCACCTCCCCAGTTTCCTCCATCTTCCGTCACACCGCGACGCTCCAGGACAAAGGAGTTAAAGATCCAGTCTGGAGGCCCTGGTAGAGAGAGTTACTGGAATCACTGTAAAACCTGAGGGAAACACTGGACTGTATGCCCCTCACTATGTAGGAAATATGCATTTCCAACCACCTCCACCGTTGTGGGTTTACTGAGCTCTTATTGTCTCATCACATTGATGGCCATATATGTGTGGCACATTTGATTTATGGCATATTTGAAGTGAGGGTTGTCACTTTTTTGTGAAGATTGTTATTTCTCCTACTTGTTTTATCACATTCGTTTTTTTGTTTGTATTGAAGAATTTAGGTCATTATTGAGTTATATTTTATTGTGAAATTTGAATTTATGGTGAAATTATTGCTTACTCCAGTGGAGTTCATGTGTTATGCTAGACGTAACAGTAACTACAATAGACTACTGTATTTTCACCAGCAATTATTTGAGGATATTTCTCTTTTATTATTAATATGTTATGTTTGGATGGATGTATCTTTTATAAAGGGACTAGTGTGTTGGTATACTTTGTAATAGCACTGTTGCTATTGTTCTGATAGTTTATATTGCATTAAAGAAGCTCTTAAAACTACGTGTATGACAATAAACCTATAATAACAACCTATCTTTTGTCCAGGATTGTTCTTTTTGACCAAATTGTAGTGGATCTTGCAGTTCACCAATTCTGTTCTAACCAGTTCATATGATCCTCCTCCATGAAATGCCTTCTCACATTTGATTAACAAATTCAGGAAAATCCACATATACATTTTGCAATAGTTTCCCTTTATAGGCATCTGTATGGGTTTAAATCAGCTGTCCCATTGAGCTCCTGAATCCTGCCACCGCAGATACCCAGTGAGAGGGCACACAGACAGACGGGCACTCACACCAACAGAAGGCAAGGCACCTCTCTATGGCCTGCCCATACAGTGCCTTCAGAAAGTATTCAGACCCCTTGACTTTTTCCACATTTTGTTATGTTACAGCCTTATTCTAAAATGTATTAAATAAATAAAAAATCTCAGCAATTTACACACAATACATGTTGTATTGTAAGCAAAAACATGTTTTTAGAAATGTTTGCAAATGTATAACAGATAAAAAAGAGAAATACCTTATTTACATAAGTATTCAGAACCTTTGCTGTGAGACTCGAAATTGAGCTCAGGTGCATCCTGTTTCCATTGATCATCCTTGAGATGTTTCTACAACTTGATTGGAGGCCACCTGTGGTAAATTCAATTGATTGGACATGATTTGGAAAGGCACACATCTGTCTATATAAGGTTCCACAGTTGACAGTGCATGTCAGAGCAAAAACCAAGCCATGAGGTCGAAGAAATTGTCCGTAGAGCTCCGAGACAGGATTGTGTCGAGGCACAGATCTTGGGAAGGGTGCCAAAAAATGTCTGCAACATTGAAGGTCCCCAAGAACACAGTGGCCTCCATCATTCTTAAATGGAAGAGGTTTGGCACCACCAAGACTCTTCCTAGAGCTGGCCGCCCAGCCAAACTGAGCAATCCGGGGAGAAGGGTCTTGGTCAGGGAGGTGACTAAGAATCCAATGGTCACTCTGACAGAGCTCTAGAGTTCCCCTGTGGAGATGGGAGAACCTTCCAGAAGGACAACCATCTCTGCAGCACTCCACCAATCAGGTCTTTATGGTAGAGTGACCAGACCGAAACCACTCAGTAAAAGGCACATGACATCCCTCTTGGAGTTTGCCAAAAGGCACCAAGATTCTCTGGTCTGATGAAACCAAGATTGAACTATTTGGCCTGAATGCCAGGTGTCACGTCTGGAGGAAACCTGGCACCATCCCTACGGTGAAGCATGGTGGTGGCAACATGCTGTGGGGATGTTTTTCAGTAGCAGGCACTGGGAGACTAGTCAGGATAGAGGCAAAGATGAACAGAGCAAAGTACAGAGAGATCTTTAATGAAAACCTGCTCCAGAGTGCTCAGGAGCTCAGACTGGGGCGAAGGTTCACCTTCCAACAGGACAACGACCCTAACCACACAGCCAAGACAACGCAAGAGTGGCTTCGGGACAAGTCTCTGAATATCCTTGAGTGGCCCAACCAGAGCCCGGACTTGAACCCAATCGAACATCCCTGGAAAGCCCTGAAAATAGCTGTGCAGCAGCAATCCCCATCCAACCTGACAAAGCTTGAGAGGATCTGCAGAGAAGAATGGGAGAAACTCCCCAAATACAGGTGTGCCAAGTAGTGTCATACCCAAGAAGACTCGAGGCTGTAATCACTGCCAAAGGTGCTTCAACAAAGTACTGAGTAAACGGTCTGACTACTTATGTAAATGTGATACTTCAGTTTTTTATTTATAAAAAAACAGTTTTTGCTTTGTCATTATGGGATATTGTGTGTAGATTGATTAGGGAAAAAATGATTTAATACATTTTTGAATAAGGCTGTAACGTAACAAAATGTGGAAAAAATAAATGGGTCTGAATACTTTCCGAAGGCACTGTATTAACACTTTCTATTTTTCTAAAGAGAGGCCAGACATATGCCACACAGACACTGAAGAAAGACCACCAAACCAGCTGCATCTAAAGAGGGTTAACTTTGGTTTTAAAACGACAATCATTTTTAAATATATAATAATTTGAGTCTTTTGACCAGGATTGATATTTTTGAGCAAATTGTAGTGGATCTTGCTGTCCATCAATTATATTCTAACCAGTTCATATGATCCCCTTCCACGAAATGTCTTGTCATTTTGATGAACAAATTCTGGAAAATTCACATATAACTGTAGCAATAGTTTCCCCCTAAGAGGCTTGGGTTAAGTATGGACGTTTTGCGTTATGGAAAAGACTCGTTAACACATTAAAGGGCAACTCTACCACTTTTCAAAATCATATTAATTCTCTCCAAAGCCATATCAATGTCTACAAATGTGAAAATAGCACATTTCTACATTTTATTGTGGAAAAAGAAAAACCCTTGAATGAGTAGGTGTGTCCAAACTTTTGACTGGTACTGTATGTATACACTGATATGGTGCTGGAGATAATGAGTATGACGTTGAAAAGTGGTGGAATTGCCCTTTAAGGAAATACAAAGAAGGAAAACAAGGTTATTTCTTTATTTCAAATAGTTATTTTATTTGGTTATTTCTTTATTTCAAATAGTAAAAAGCGCTATACAAAGAAAAGTATATTAATTGATTAAAGCAAAAAGTATCAGAGTACCAAACTTGTACACGTAACCACAGCAGTGTTCTAGAATATTGGACCGTTGAGTTTTATACTTTTCGAATTCTCAGTGCAGCAAAAGCAATTTCTCCAACTGTCAACAGATTCAAATGATTAGAGGATGAGTACCAAGAGACGCATTGGTTGGGAATTGTGGTTAGTTGTGCGTTCGGTCTGTGCGTCCCCTGTGGATGGGGGTCTAGCTATGTCACAATGGGACGCCGGACCATCGTGTCCTAGCTTCTGCGCTTCTGATTTACGCTTTATGTAATGTACATAGTGAATAACACATTTGGATTTAAAACCATAAAGATAGATAGATCTTTGTATATTCGCAATTATAGCGTCTGTGGCAGCACCATTGAGGCTTAGTCAATTTTCTTCTTCACGATTGGCTGATCCCTCCTGATGACCCATTGGACATGACTCCAACAGGGTCACCAAGAGGGATCAGCCAATGAAGTAACTCCCACCCAGTTGACTACATTAAAATGGTGGAAGCCCTCAATGGCACTGCCCATGCTAATACGGTCTTTCAGCCACTAGAGCCTCTTTCATTCTCTATGTTTAAAACAGAGCACTATGGGACATGTGTATGGATATTTGGGATAGCTGGTTTCAAATCAAAGGCTTATACCGATGTAGGATCTCAATTTGTTGCTGAATGTTCCTGCACATCAGAGAATGCAAATGTGTACTGTATTTTATTTTTTCAAAGGCTTCTAAAGTTTGTCATTTACATTTAAAAATGTCAAACTTGATTTGCCCTAAGGAAAAATGTATCAACCCATACAAAAATGTCCATTAATTATAATCCACATAATAATTCACATTTCCTATTGCTGCAGGATTATTTTTCTGCTGTAGCAAATGGGCTCACATTAAGATCCTACATCTGTTGGCATCTGTATGGGTTTAAATCATCTGTACCAGCTCCTGAATCCTGCCACCGCAGTGACCAAGTGAGAGGGCACACAAACAGACGGGCACTCACACCAACAGAAGGCAAGGCACCTCTCTATGGCCTGCCCATACAGTGCCTTCGGAAAGTATTCAGACCCCTTAACTTTTTCCACATTTTAGAGACCAGACATATCACACACAGACACTGAAGAAAGACCACAACACCAGCTGCAGCTAAAGAAGGTTAGCTTTGGTTTTCTCAATTCCCCCCAGTAAAAACACACACTTAAAAATAAGTGCTTTAAAAAGCTATCATGACTACATTACAACCATGTTAGAGAAAGTTATACATACACTTAAATGTGCAAGGGCAGCATGTATTTTCTACTAGCTAAGAGCAGAGCAACATTTACTATGTCATTTTTAAAGCCATACAATGGATTGGGAATAAGTATCCAGAAATGCAAAATGCAAATCTATGATGAAAACATATCTTTCAGTCTTTGTTCATGGTATAAATCTGAATACAGTTTTGGAAATGGGCCGTTGTGTTCATTTGGGGCCTCAGCACCATGATGTAGACCTTGGGCATGAAGTAGCCACCGAGTATACCGAGCACACTGGACACAATGGCCAGCACATGCATGGCCATGGCAAATTCCCCCCTGCTGACAAAATAGATGGTAAAGAAGCTGATCCAGGAGATCATGTATATCATGAGACTAAAGGTGATACACTTGGCCTCATTGTAGTTGGCTGGCAGGTCTTTGCCCATGTAACTAAAGGAGAAGCAGAGCATGCTGAGCAGAGAGACGTAGGCTAGCTCTATCATGGCCCAAAAAGAGAGGGTGTTACTACACTCCGTGACGATGCTGTCGGAGTAGAAGTCCACGTCCTGGGAGGGGTACGGGGGGTTTAGAGTAACACGAAGCACAGAGATCAACAAAACTGTCATGGAAACAACGAGGACGGTGACTTCAGGCCCGTGGTTCTTAGTCCAGGTATCATAGGCCCGGGGAAGCTTGGAGGACAGCTTAAAGATGCACACTACCTGGAAGGAACGGACGGTGACACAAGCCAGACACACGGTGAAGCTGAAGACGAAGAGAGGCTGCTTGAGAAGGCAGTCAGTCTGAGACGGGAGGCCAAAGTGGCACAGGGCACTGGCAGCTGCAGCGGTTAGGGCCAGAAGCATCACCAGGCAGGTGTGCCCGCCGGCCGACTTGACCACAGGGGTGCCCAGGTTGAGGAGGAAGATGACCCCTGTCCCCAGGGTCATGAGCAAGGTCAGAGCCAGGAAGAGTAGCAGGGCGATAGACAGGGGACCGCCCCAGGCCAGCACTAGGACCGCCCGATCCAGACACACCTCGCTCTCCGCCGGGGACCACTGGTAAAGCTCACACATCTGGCACCGGGTGGATCCTAAAGAGTGACATACCATAACATCAATGCTGGGGTCAGTTCAATATTTATAGTACCAAGTTTCCAAAGATTAAGGGGTTTAGCTACATTCATTAATTGAGATTAAAATCATCCCCATAATTGAATGGATAGCAGTGATTACAACACCATCAGAGATCGTATTCCCATCATGTGTTATTCGAGTAGACTGCTAAATAGCTAACAAAATGGCTACACAAACTGTCTGAGTTGACCTTTGTATTTGATTCTCTATGCACACTCAAAGGGCCCTACACACTACACACACTGATACTCCAACACACATATAAACACTCACTCCATAATTTGCTCACACACATAATATGTACATACATACTGACTCTACACACACTCACATACAATCATCATATATGCTGCTGCTACCCTGTTTATCATATATCCTGATGCCTCGTCGCCTTACCCCTATACATATCTACCTCTATCGATCCAGTATCACTGCACATTGTAAATATGGTATTGGAACTGACCCTGTATATAGTATGCTTACTTACTTTATTGTGTTCTTCTTGTTTCTTATTTTTTATATATTGTGTGTTTTAGTTGTACCTTGTTATTTTTTGTATTACATTGTTATTGATTAGTGCATTGTTGGGGTTAGAACTAGCAAGAAAGCCATTTTACTGTACTTGTGTGCATGTGACATTAAAACTTGAAACTTGAAAACTAGTGCTACCACCTGCTATAGGAGACAGTTTATGGAAGGGCAACATATGCCACCCGCTGGACACTTTCAAACAGTACAAATGGAATGTTCTTTAACAGACAGGGCTTGGACAATGGATGGGCATACACGACAACTGGTTGGTGTAATCTGTAATCTCACCAGTCTTGTTGAGGAAGTTGTGAGCAGCACAGGCCAGGCAGTCGAAGCAGCACTTGTGTTGTCCCGTCTGCAGCTTCCTGTGTCCTTTAGGGCATTCTGGGGAGCATATCGACGGAGGCACCTCCTAGACACACCCAGAAACACACACCGACGTTCCTCGTCCACCTATAACCAGGGTTTTCTCTTTCTATTTCTATAGTACCCAAAAACTGTTCTGCAATTTCATCTGACAATGGGTATGATTATAATACTACTGTGCAAATGCTGTAATTCTGAGCCTTTACTTTTCCTGTGTATCCGTCGTCACTACCCCATTCAATTTGAGCAGGGTCCACTGTGAGGTCATTGGGGTCTGCAGTATAATAGCCCACCTCACGGAGAGACCACTCTGTTCCCCTCCAAATCCAGGTCACGATGTCATATCCTGTGGGCGGGTCTCCGTTCTCATTAAAGTAAATAGAGGAGTTCCCAACAGAGAATCTCACCTGCTTTAACAGTGGCAGAAGCTGAGGGATAGACAGAAGACAATGAACATGCACTAAACATGACTGTAACATACCTGTGATAGTAAACATGATTTACTGTTGATTTCCAATAGTACATGGCAATCAAGTGTATAGTGGACTTCGCATTCTTTAGAGCAGGCTTTTTGACTACAGTACCACCATTTTGAAAACACTAACCTGCCAAGGTAGCACTTCAGACTTTTGGCATTTACCCAAGCCACAACCAAGTGCTTGATGCAGTGCATGTGCCACAGCATATACAGCCTTGTAAACATTATAAGAGGATTTGATATCATAGTCCCCCAAAGAGAAGTTTTCTGGTGCCATGCTGGAGAGGTCCGTATTTTGCAAACATTCAACACTCAGGTCCATCGTGCCATTGGAGGTGCCACTAAGTAACTTTGGAACAGCATGGCTTTCGAACTCCTCAAACCCAGTTATTGCTGTGTATTTGATGGAGATGCCTAGTACAGTCCCAATGGTGTGAATACCTGGTATCCCCGACACTAGAGTGGTGACTGACCAGTCCTCTGTCCCTATCCACACCTTACCAGTTACACCCTGCTCTATGACAAATGGGAAGAACTGACTGACTTTGGTCTTGCTGGAGAACACGACAATAGTGTTGACCTTGGTCTTCACAATGTTCTTGACTATGTTCCTCATGGTCTGGTTGTTGGCGGAGGTGAGTTCGGGGATGACCCCTTGGTAGGCGATGCAGATGTCAAAGTGAGCAGCCTGAAGGGAGAGACTCTCTATGCCCTGGAGGCCGTAGGAGTCATCGCTGCCCAGTAGAACGATCCAGGTCCAGTTAAAACGCACCAGCAGCTGGACCATGGCGTCCACCTGGTTCTTGTCACTGGGGATGGTGCGGAAGAAGGCTGGGTAGAGGAGCTTGTTACTCAGCATCTCATTGGAGGCTTCATAGGAGATCTAGGAAAAATATCACAGATAAGAGGAGGAGGAGGAGGAGGAAGAGGAGAGGGAGGAGGAGGATGGGGAGGGGGAGGAGGAGGGGGAGGATAAATAAGAGGAGGAAGAAGAAGAGGAGGAGGACAAAGTATAAAGTATAGGAGGCAAGAAGAATAAATATTTACATATATAAATAGGTTTGAAAAAACAAGTAAGATCAAAAGGAAGAGCAAAATAAGACTAAAACAAATGGTCACAACTGTATTCCATTCTTAGCCTAGAGATAATAGATATTAGCATTAGTTTTACTGGTGACCATACACTGTACCTGTGGCACTAGATAAGAGCCCAGCACTGCAGCAGGTGTGAAGGTGTAACTGCTACTATCAGGCCCGATCACTGCCACTGCCCTCTGGTCACCACCTGTGTTGTTCCCTAAAGTTCTCTGGTACTGTTGGGCCAGCATGGCCAGAGTGGCCAACACACTGGCTGGTTGATTGCAGGTGTCATACGCCTGGTAACCCAGTGATACCCCTGGGAGAAGATGCTGGTTTTTGGTACCGTTGTTGATCTCCTCCAAAGCGAATCTCATGGCTTGTATCAAATGATAGCCATGTTTATTAAATTTGCCTCTGAATAGGAGAGAATTGCAAGCAGAATCAAAATTAATCTATAATATAAAAAAAGTGTTTGATTCAAGTCCCAATAATTCCCTGATTCTCTAAAGTTAACTAAAATGCCAGGGAAATAGATTAACAAAAGATGTCCTCTTGTGAGATCTTTGCTATTGTACTTACTCTTTACAGGCTCCCAGGTCTGGTAGGTTGGAGCTCGAGGGGGCCAACTTGTGTAGGGGAAAGAGACCATAGATGGAGTAGTCTCCTGGAAGCTGCAGACCGGTTCCCTCAGTCAGCTGATGGCCAGCCAGGATCAGTACCAACCAGCCCAGGACGACACACACACCACCACACACATCCATACCTCAACCTCAACAAACCACAGCCCTGAACTGGAAATAGGGGCATTCTACCTATTTTTATATTATAATGGATGGATGGGTGGAGTGGAAAGAAGGTGGAATGGAGAGAGGGAGGGAGGGGAATGTGGATGGTTTTGCATCTTTCCCAGTGATGAAGTAAGGAACATTTGCATTTTGAGATAGTTTTTTTGTACAGTAGAGTTAGCTATATATTGAAATGAACTGCATGAATGTACAGGAGTAGAATCTTAATTTGATCACTCTTTTGTGATCACTGGTAGGCCTGATCACGACAACGATGAGACAGCCTATAGGGAGGAGGTCAGAGACATGGCAGTGTGGTGCCAGGACAACAACCTCTCCCTCGATGTGAGCAAGACAAAGGAGCTTATCGTGTACTACAGGAAAAGGAGGGCCGTACAGGCCCCCATTAACATCGACGGGGCTGAAGTGGAGCGGATCGAGAGTTTAAAGTTCCTTGGTGTCCACATCACCAACGAACTATCATGGTCCAAACACACCAAGACAGTTGTGAAGAGCGCACGACAACACATTTTCCCTCTCAGGAGACTGGAAAGATTTGGCATGGGTCCCCAGATCCTCAAAAAGTTCAACACCTGCACCTGCACCTGCACCTGCACCACACTAGGCAGTGTCAGAGGAAGGCCCCAAAAATTGTCAACGACTCCAGTCACCCAAGTCACAGACTGTTCTCTCTGTTACCGCAAGGCAAGTGGTACCGGAGTGCAGAGTCTAGGATCAAAAGGCTCCTAAACAGCTTCTACCCCCAAGCCATAAGACTGCTGAACAATTAATCAAATGGCCAACCAGACTACTTACATTGATCCCCCATGCTACTTGCTGTTTATTATCTATGCACAGTCACTTTACAAATTACCTCGACTAACCTGAACCCCTGCACATTGACTTGGTACCGGTAGCCCCTGTATCTAGCCTTGTTATTGTTATGTAACTTTCTTGTGTTACTTTTTTATTTTATTTAAATTTTTTACTTTAAGAGAGACACCACAAACTTAAAATCAATGCAAATGTCAGATTGTGGCTAACCTTTCAGTCAAAGCAATGTAAATCAGAGCTGGTTAATTTTTTTCTATCTTATCTGTTTTGTCTTGATTTTTGAGGGAGGGGCGAAGAGGAATCCCGATTAGAATATGTTGAGGGGAAAACACATTTTCTAACAAGAGCACATCAGGGTACTAAAATCTTTCCAACGTATTTTCTGCTCCATTTTCCATGAGTGGTGGACAATCGATATAGAAACCTTCCCTAAGTTGTTATTGCTGCTAACACTGTTGGGCTGAATTTCCATTCTCTATCCATTACCAAAACCACAGTGACATTTGAGGCCCAGATTGTGCCCCATGTGTAAACACACCTTTAACCACTGACAGCCTATTTGCCTCATACTCACACACTGCAGGATCTGCAAACTCAAAAGAAGACCACAGTTTCCCTTTGTTTTGACAGCAATATTAGACATTTTGTTAACCTCATTATTACAAATGCAAATGCCATGTAAAGTAAAAACATTGTACAAGCTTGGCAAAAATAAAGTATTTCCATGTCCATCAACATAGTTGCACTGAGAACATTTGCCTAGATATAGGTTTCTAGCCACGGGAGGGGCAAAAAATTCATCTGTGGTTTTTAGTGCTGAGAGTTTAGTGCTTTTTGATAGGGGCGCAACTTTGGTTTTAGAAATGGGGTGGACATAATATTTTTTAGTATTATTATTTTTATCCGGTCAGATAAACACTCCAAACAGCCATCCCGACTGTTCAGAGGCGTCCGCATGGTCATAAAAAACACTCCTGCCCCCAGTGAAAGTTGCACCCTTGCTTTTTGAAGTTGGTTCGGTTTGGGTTCGATAAAAAAACACGGTTTTTGATTTCGGTTTCCATTATTTGGGTTGAACGCTGTAACAATACAGCATAAACAATTAATACAAGTTCCATGATGATAGTGACTTCCTATTACTGCTCATCACTTAACCATAATTTATTCAAATGTCTTTACTTTAATAAAATATGTCAGATGTTGTGTATATTACTGTTAAAGGAATTGAATTCCTATATGTTCAATTAAAACACTCTGCCCATTCATAAGAATTTGTAAGATACTTATTTGCATAAAATGGACAGAAACCAGTCTCAAAATCAATCAATCAATAGCGTTTATTCTCGAGAATACTGATCATAGTACAATTTACATCAGGTTATATAATAATAATGACGTCATAGGTTTTAAAATGTCCTTCCTCCTCTCGGATACAATGGCAATACAGTTCACAGCCTCCTTACATTGTCTGCCACCTGTTAAACAATCTACAACCAGCCCAAGGTCTCTCCCCTCCCAGGGTAGAGACAGAATTTCCTGTAAGGAACACATCATTCCAGCCTGTCTGATGATAACTCCATTCTTTCTAACAAGGAACAGACATTCCTTGTTCCAATTCTTGATTAAAATTACACACATTATATTCAGCATTATGATTATAATAAGATTCATACATCCATACAGTAACATAGTAGTATTCTGTTTAGTTATAATTCTAAGTCAAATGTATACACAATTTAGTCATTATTCATAAAAATCCCATAACAATTACATTTGTCATCATCTCATCTCTGTAGAGCTGCTGCATATGCTGTCTGACAAAATCACTATTTTGTAAAGAAGGCATACATTTATGACTGCTGAATACCAACTATCAATCACTTAGCTCATGTATTTTCAGGTAGAGATACAGCACCTCCCAAAGCAATAGCTGTTCTCTATATGTAACGGTTTTCTTCCTGGGATGAAGGAGAGGACCAAAACGCAGCGCGGCTAGTGTTCAACATGATTTAATAAAGAATATATGAGAACACTACAATCAACAAAACAAGAAAATGTGAAAACCGAAAGCAGTCCTATCTGGTGCAGAACACAAAGACAGAAGACAACCACCCACAATCCCCAACACAAAACAAGCCACCTATATATGATTCTCAATCAGGGACAACGATTGACAGCTGCCTCTGATTGAGAACCATATTAGGCTGAACACAGAAACAGACAAACTAGACACACAACATAGAATGCCCACCCAGCTCACGTCCTGACCAACACTAAAACAAGCAACACACATAAGAACTATGGTCAGGACGTGACACTATACCTCACGATCGCGCATTCTTCTACTTCTTCCATAGCAGGCATAAAAGAAACACAGACCGGGACAAGTAGATGCGCAATGAAATATTGTCATTGTAGTTAATTAACACTTTTTATGCACTAAACTATGTAGCATATTTGTCACGACTTCCACCGAAGGTGGCTCCTCTTCCTGTTCGGGCGGCGCTCGGCGGTCGTCATCACCGGTCTACTAGCTGCCACCGATTCCCTTTTCCTTTTCTGTTGGTTATGTCTGTATCGGTTTCACCTGTTTCTCGTTTGGGGTTTTGTTCAGGGCTATTTAAGCCGTCTATGCCAGACTGCTTTTGTGCGGGCTTACTTTCTGTTCTGTTTGTTGGATGTTTGTTTATTTGTTGGACTGTTTTGGTGTCCTGTTTTGGGTAGGTCATATTTTGTCGCCTGTTGGTGTTGGCGTGACCTTGTTCTGATCGGAATAAATACGGCAACCGTAAACCCTCTGCTCTCTGCGCCTGACTCGGCACCCACCACTCCTAGCTACGTAACAGAAGCCCGCAACAGAGCATGGAGTCAGCAGGAGCAGCTGCACCCCCTCTCCCATCTATGGAGGAGCGTGTCCTCCATCACACGCCCATCCTCCACCGCATCGGGTCAGCGATGGACCAGATGATGGAGAGAATGGACCGATGGGAGAAGAGTGGTCTCCCTACCTCGCCTCCAGCTCCTCCTTCGTCAACTCAAACGACTCCTCCGGCGGCGTCTTCGTCTCGCGACGAAGAGCGCTGGGTGCAAGGGACTTCATCCGTGTGTATATATATGTGTGTGTATATACACACGGATGAAGTCGGAAGTTTACATAAACTTAGGTTGGAGTCATTAAAACTCGTTTTTCAACCACTCCACAAATTTCTTGTTAACAAACTATAGTTTTGGCAAGTCGGTTAGGACATCTACTTTGTGCATGACACAAGTAATTTTTCCAACAATTGTTTACAAACAGATTATTTCACTTATAATTCACTGTATCACAATTCCAGTGGGTTAGAAGTTTACATACACTAAGTTGACTGTGCCTTTAAACAGCTTGGAAAATTCCAGAAAAGGATGTCATGGCTTTAGAAGCTTCTGATAGGCTAATTGACATAATTTCAGTCAATTGCAGGTGTACCTGTGGATATATTTCAAGGCCTACCTTCAAACTCAATGCCTCTTTGCTTGACGTCATGGGAAAATCAAAAGAAATCAGCTAAGACCTCAGAAAATAAATTGTAGACCTCCACAAGTCTGGTTCATCCTTGGGAGCAATTTCCAATCGCCTGAAGGTACCACGTTCATCTGTACAAACAACAGTACGCAAGTATAAACACCATGGGACCACGCAGCCGTCATACCGCTCAGGAAGGAGACGCGTTCTGTCTCCTAGAGATGAACGTATTTTGGTGCTTTAAAGTGCAAATCAATCCCAGAACAACAGCAAAGGACCTTGTGAAGATGCTGGAGGAAACAGGTACAAAAGTATATCCACAGTAAAACGAGTCCTATATCGACATAACCTGAAAGGCCGCTCAGCAAGGAAGAAGCCACTGCTCCAAAACCGCCATAAAAAAAGCCAGACTATGATTTGCAACTGCACATGGGGACAAAGATAGTACTTTTTGGAGAAATGTCCTCTGGTCTGATGAAACAAAAATAGAACTGTTTGGCCATAATGACCATCCTTATGTTTGGAGGAAAAAGGGGGATGCTTGCAAGCCGAAGAACACCATCCCAACCGTGAAGAATGGGGGTGGCAGCATCATGTTGTGAGGGTGCTTTGCTGCAGGAGGGACTGGTGCACTTCACAAAATAGATGGCATCATGAGGACGGAAAAATATGTGGATATATTGAAGCAACATCTCAAGACATCAGTCAGGAAGTTAAAGCTTGGTTGCAAATGGGTCTTCCAAATGGACAATGACCCCAAGCATACTTCCAAAGTTGTGGCAAAATGACTTAAGGACAACAAAGTCAAGGTATTGGAGTGGCCATCACAAAGCCCTGACCTCAATCCTATAGAAAATTTGTGGGCAGAACTGAAAAAGCATGTGCGAGCAAGGAGGCCTAGAAACCTGACTCAGTTACACCAGCTCTGTCAGGAGGAATGGGCCAAATTCACCCAACTTTTTGTGGGAAGCTTGTGGAAGGCTACCCGAAACGTTTGACCCAAGTTAAACAATTTAAAGGCAATGCTACCAAATACTAATTGAGTGTATGTAAACTTCTGACCCACTGGGAATGTGATGAAAGAAATAAAAGCTGAAATAAATCACTCTCTACTATTGTTCTGACATTTCACATTCTTAAAATAAAGTGGTGATCTTGACTGACCTAAGACCGGGAATTTTTACTAGGAATTGTCAGGAATTGTGAAAAACTGAGTTTAAACGTATTTGGCTAAGGCGTATCTAAACTTCTGACTTCAACTGCACATATACATACAGTGGGGAGAACAAGTATTTGATACACTGCCGATTTTGCAGGTTTTCCTACTTACAAAGCATGTAGAGGTCTGTAATTTTTATCATAGGTACACTTCAACTGTGAGAGACAGAATCTAAAACGACCCAAAACAGACAGCCAGGGCAACTAAGGAGTGGCTCCGTAAGAAGCATCTCAAGGTCCTGGAGTGGCCTAGCCAGTCTCCAGAACTGAACCCAATAGATAAACTTTGGAGGGAGCAGTGTGTGCAAACCTGGTCAAGAACTACAGGAAACATATGATCTCTGTAATTGCAAACAAAGGTTTCTGTACCAAATATTAAGTTCTGCTTTTCTGATGTATCAAATACTTATGTCATGCAATAAAATGCAAATTAATTACTTAAAAATCATACAATGTGATTTTCTGGATTTTTGGTCTCTCACAGTTGAAGTGTGATATGATAAAAATTACAGACCTTTACATGCTTTGTAAGTAGGAAAACCTGCAAAATCGGCAGTGTATCAAATACTTGTTCTCCCCACTGTATATATACACTGCTCCAAAAAATAAAGGGAACACTAAAATAACACATCCTAGATCTGAATGAATGAAATATTCTTATTAAATACTTTTTCTTTACATAGTTGAATGTGCTGACAACAAAATCACACAAAAATTATCAATGGAAATCAAATTTATCAACCCATCGAGGTCTGGATTTGGAGTCACACTCAAAATTAAAGTGGAAAACCACACTACAGGCTGATCCAACTTTGATGTAATGTCCTTAAAACAAGTCAAAATGAGGCTCAGTAGTGTGTGTGGCCTCCACGTGCCTGTATGACCTCCCTACAACGCCTGGGCATGCTTCTGATGAGGTGGCGGATGGTCTCCTGGGGGATCTCCTCCCAGACCTGGACTAAAGCATCCGCCAACTCCTGGACAGTCTGTGGTGCAACGTGGCGTTGGTGGATGGAGCGAGACATGATGTCCCAGATGTGCTCAATTGGATTCAGGTCTGGGGAACGGGCGGGCCAGTCCATAGCATCAATGCCTTCCTCTTGCAGGAACTGCTGACACACTCCAGCCACATGAGGTCTAGCATTGTCTTGCATTAGGAGGAACCCAGGGCCAACCGCACCAGCATATGGTCTCACAAGGGATCTGAGGATCTCATCTCGGTACCTAATGGCAGTCAGGCTACCTCTGGCGAGCACATGGAGGGCTGTGCTGCCCCCCAAAGAAATGCCACCCCACACCATGACTGACCCACCGCCAAACCGGTCATGCTGGAGGATGTTGCAGGCAGCAGAACGTTCTCCACGGCGTCTCCAGACTCTGTCACGTCTGTCACATGTGCTCATGTGCTCAGTGTGAACCTGCTTTCATCTGTGAAGAGCACAGGGCGCCAGTGGCGAATTTGCCAATCTTGGTGTTCTCTGGCAAATGCCAAACGTCCTGCACGGTGTTGGGCTGTAAGTACAACCCCCACCTGTGGACGTCGGGCCCTCATACCACCCTCATGGAGTCTGTTTCTGACCGTTTGAGCAGACACATGCACATTTGTGGCCTGCTGGAGGTCATTTTGCAGGGCTCTGGCAGTGCTCCTCCTTGCACAAAGGCGGAGGTAGCGGTCCTGCTGCTGGGTTGTTGCCCTCCTACGGCCTCCTCCACGTCTCCTGATGTACTGGCCTGTCTCCTGGTAGCGCCTCCATGCTCTGGACACTACGCTAACAGACACAGCAAACCTTCTTGCCACAGCTCGCATTGATGTGCCATCCTGGATGAGCTGCACTACCTGAGCCACTTGTGTGGGTTGTAGACTCCGTCTCATGCTACCACTAGAGTGAAAGCACCGCCAGCATTCAAAAGTGACCAAAACATCAGCCAGGAAGCATAGGAACTGAGAAGTGGTCTGTGATCACCACCTGCAGAACCACTCCTTTATTGGGGGTGTCTTGCTAATTGCCTATAATTTCCACCTGTTGTCTATTCCATTTGCACAACAGCATGTGAAATTTATTGTCAATCAGTGTTGCTTCCTAAGTGGACAGTTTGATTTCACAGAAGTGTGATGGACTTGGAGTTACATTGTGTTGTTTAAGTGTTCCCTTTATTTTTTTGAGCAGTGTATATTTATTATTATTTTAAAATAATTTTTATTGTTAGAAACTTCAGGTGTAGGGTCTTAATTTGACCAGTGTCTCACAGCAGGAAAATAATCCTGCAGCAACAGGAAATGTGAATTATTATGTGGATTATAATTGATTGCCATTTTAATAGGGGTTGGTACATTTTTTGTTAGGACAAATCAAGTCTGAAATTTGAAAGTGGAAATTACAAACTTTAGAAGCCTTTTAAAAATAAAATACAGTACACATTTGCATTCCCTGCTGTGCAGGAACATTCAGCAACAAATTGAGATCCTACATCGGTATAAGCCTCTGATTTGAAACCAGCTATCCCAAATATCCCAACACATGTCCCATAGTGCTCTGTTTTAAACAGAGAATGAAAGAGGCTCTAGTGGCTGAAAGACCGTATTAGCATGGGCAGTGCCATTGAGGGCTTCCACCATTTTAATGTAGTCAACTGGGTGGGAGTTCCAACTTCATTGGCTGATCCATGTTGGTGACCCTGTTGGAGTCATGTCCAACTGGGTCATCAGGAGGGATCAGCCAATCGTGAAGAAGAAAATTGACTAAGCCTCAATGGTGCTGCCACAGACGCTATAATTGCGAATGTACAAAGATCTATCTATCTTTATTAGATATTGGTATTACATGCCTTGTTTATAAAGGCCTTTTCAAACAAATTGTACAGTTACAAAGGACCCTTTTTCATGTCTTCTCTGGTTGCTTGTACAGTACAATATCAGTTGGAGATGTCCTATCAATTATGACATCATCTTTATGATACCTCTCGAATTCAACATAAGCAATTAGGGCTCCCTAGTGGCACAGCGGTCTAAGGCACTGCATCTCAGTGCTAGAGGTGTTATTACAGACCCTGGTTTGATTCCAGGCTGTATCACAACCCAGCCGTGATTGAAAGTCCCATAGGGCGGCAACAATTGGCCCAGTGTCGTCTGGGTCAACAACGTATTTGGACTGTAGTGTTGACACAGGTGTAGGCATGTGAGTAGCCTGTGTCAGTCTCATCGCACACTTGTGTGGGTGCGGATGAGTCAGTGTCCTGAGAACGTGACTGTGAGCCCCTAGGTGATGACTGCTGGGTCAGGGTGTCACCCAGTAACAGTTCTGGACCACTCATAACTTGTGGTTCTGTCGGAGTTGCTTTACTCAACAGTAACTAATCTGTGTGCCTTTTCCAGATGACATCCTCTGCAGTCTGGACAATGTAGGACACAGGTCCAGTCTGAGCAATGACTGTAGCAGGAACCCACTTTGGTCCTTTGAGGTAATTCCTTGCTAAGACAGTTTCTCCCGGATTCAGATTTCTGTCCTTTGCGCTCAGTTCATGACATTTGACTTGACATTCTTGTTGACGTCGCACTGTCTCCTCTGCGTTCGTAGGTTTGAGTAGGTCGAAGCTTGTGCATAGTTCTCTCTTCATGAGTAGCAATGCAGGCGAAGATTTGGTGGTTGTGTGAGGGGTGTTCCTGTAGCGCAGGAAGCTGTTCAAGCATGGTGCGGTGTCGCTTGACTCTGAGATGTTTCATGGTCTATACCAACCTCTCTGCCACCCTGTTGGTAGATGGGTGATACACCATTCACCTGTATGAACCATTTCTTGGGGCACTAGCTGCGGTCCGTTGTCGCTAACGAGTTGGCGTGGCGATCCGAACCGACTAAACACTTCTCCAAGCTTCTCGATGGTCTTCTCAGGAGTGGTAGACCTCATGATGGCTAACTCTGGCCACTTGCTATGAGCATCCACGACCACGAGAAACATTCTGTCTTCGATTGGACCTGCGAAGTCAACGTGTATGCGCTGCCATGCCTCCTCTGGCCAACCCATGGATGAAGAGGTGCAAGTTGAGGTCTGTTTCGAACCTTCTGACATGAGAAACATGTTTTCACTTTCTCCTCAATGCTTCCCTCTGATCCAGGCCACCAGAAGTAGCTTAGTGCGATTTCCTTCATGCAAACCAAATACACTACAAAGCAGTGGTCTTAAACAGAACGAAACTGGGATAAACATACCTGTATTTGTCCAATAGAAACTCTCGTTTGCAACTGTTGGACTAATGATTACACCCTAGATCAGCTAGATGCAGGCAGTGTGCAAGGCGGTATTGAATGTGTCACTGTCTGTCCATGTGTCACTATTTGCCACCACAAATTTCTCTCTTGACTTGTGTGCATCGACGTTGTAAATGTTCATTCATAGGCCAGGTTGTAGCAACCTCATGATGGGTATAGGTAAAATTTGAGTATCATGTAGTAGCCTAAACCTATAGAAGTGTAGAAATGTGAAGTGTAGAAATATTTCAGAAATGTACTAACAATATTAGCAATTAACATTGTATTTTTTGTGGTAACAATTAGTGGTCCAAGAAGAGCAACAAGAACAGCCAGGCCTCAGAGGCAGCACAGGACCAGGCTAACATTCCCCACGAGGATGACTATTGCATACTTAAGTCCATACATTTTTTAAATGTATTTAATTTGGCAACTCAGTTAAAAACAAATTCTTATTTACAATGATGGCCAAACCCGGACGATGCTGGGCCAATTGTGTGCCGCACTATGGGACTCCCAATCACGGCCAGATGAACCAGGGACTGTAGTGACGCCTCTTGCACTGAGATGCAGTGCCTTAGACCGCTGCACCACTCTGGAGCCCCCCCTGCTCTTGGATCAATTTTAAATAAATAGTGTAAATAGTTAAAAATGTTAATACACAAGGCTATTGGGCTTTTATATAATTCCATTACCAATGCCTGATGGATACTGTTTGATGGACACAAAATCATGCTAATGTCAACCATCTCTCCTGTCTCTAACACCCAACATGGCACCAGAAACTGCCAAGTCTCCACTACAGAAGGATCTTCCCTCCACCTCTCAACCACAGGAGAAACCACACAAGCACTCCCTGTTTGTGAGGATGTTTTCAACAATCAACTGTTTCAAAGTCCTTGGCAAGACCCTGTAGAGGAAGTCTAATTATACACTCATTAAATATCGCATTTACAGTATTTCATTATAGCTTTGGTCTTTACTATATATATTTTATATTTAATATGTTATCTACTTTCACACAGTGGTGAATGTAAATGTGTAGGAGAGTAAAAAGGTTATTCCATCAAACTTCAAATTATTAGATTAGTACACAACGCAGAACAGAACAACCAGGTTCGGGGTCAATGGCCCAAACCCGCGAACAGGAATATTCCAAGTTCAGACAGAAGGGGGGAGTCAGATCGCTATGATCGCCAGGAACTTTACTTTTGGTGTCTATTTTTAATTGTTGCACTACTGGTGCTGCTTGTTGATGTTAGGTAGGCAGCTACAGTAGCAGAATGATGTTAACATCTTTGGGTTTTGTTTCATTAAATGTATTTTATTTCATCTGGGTGCCCGTTCTCTTCAGTCTGAGGAAACACAGAGAAAGGTGTGTTGCAGATCACTACTTTGTAGAAGTCCATAACGTGAAATAAAACAGCTCAAGGTTAATTCTGTATATATTGTTATAAGGGCGTGTGAGACTATTGAAACATGTAACTTTGACAGTTTTGTTGTTATTAATATAGTTTACAGAGTGCTAAAAAGTGTTGCTGTTCCTAGCTAGCATGCCTTTCTGTGATGCAGACTAACCGCTAAGCAGCCGACTGGTGCTTGGGTTTTATTATGGGAGATGGAGTTTATTCCCTCTAAGGTCTGAATGGGATAGAGGCGATTTCACGTTGTAACTTGTTTGTGTTGCAGTGTTTTTGTACATGAGTTGTTGTATTTTGGTACTGTCAACACTGAAAGCACCTAACAATGTATTGGGGATGTGAGACAGGATATGTGTTTTACCTTTCTTCATGCTCCTTTATAGAACAACTTGTCAGATGGTGCATTGGAGACTGATGTGCTCCTGTCCTGTCCCTTCACAATACTATTGCAGATCGACATAAAAGCCAAAAAGACAGCTGTGGTGTCGCTCTTCATTTCTTGGTTCTCCTGTGGTACATATAAAGACCGCTACAACTGTCTGAAATGTGTTGCAATGTTATAGTAATTCAGATTAATTATATTTGTAATCAAGCACAAATTGAAATCTTATACAGTAGGCTGTCAATTTACTATCTGCCCCAAGACAGAACATGTTAAAATAAAGAGCCATCTTTTTATTGAATAAAATTGTATTCAATATATGGTTCAGTCATACAGTACATTTGCAAGCATCAGAATTCAGCTGCATTCTGCACATAAAATACAAATACGAAAACGAAACTTGCAGCCAGCAAATCCCTGCCAGCCATGACTGTTCCCAAAGAAACTAACAGATATATTCAATTACGAATGTCAAAAATCATGAACAATTCAAATGTGATTATCCTTTTTTATGATTCAAAATTGCTCTTTTACATTTTTTGGAGAGCATACAAACCATGAAATCTAAACAAACATCCATAACAGTATCATAAATTATAAATGTTCATGCTAAAGTAGCATTTAACAAAAATAAAACAAACGTAATAAGGCAATTCATATTAATTCTGAGTCCAGCGTACATATCAGTAGCCTGGTCCCAGATCTGTTTGAGCTGTTCTGCCAACTCCTATGGTTGTTATCATGCCAAACCAACCATTGGAGTTGGCTAAAGAGCACAAACAGATCTGAGACCAGGCTCGTCTATCAGTAGGCACATGGGTATTATTTAAATGACCATGTTTGTTCATATTTACCCTCTGAAAATACTGAGTGACACCATGTTGAGGCCAAATGTACAGTTGGCACTGGTACAATGGTTTCACCTGTTCGTTTTAGAGAGATTTTAAACATAAAAATGAAGGAAAAAATGTAAAGAGACATTAAGAGAAAGAACGAGAGAATAAACAGAAAAGTAAATTAAGACAGTGTTGTGGTTTAGCTTTTAGCTTTGTATTTAGGTCTGTTTTCTTTTGATTGCCTTCTGAAATTGATAGGTGTAAATTTGCATTAGTGCAAATGTTTCGTATATCTGGCCCCAAGTCCTCTAGGCTGTCAGATTAATAGACAAATCATAACTGGCCAGCAAAGTAATGGAGGTTAGTCCAGAAAAATAAGGCTTGCTTACTGCATAGTACAGTACTTCAACTCAGTTTTACCCCTCATGTGATGGCTGTGTCCAGATATGGGGGAACTGGTACACATTTACTGACTTTACAGTACCTGCAAAGCCACTCCGGGCCTTCTTTGTATGTGTATAAGCAATGACATCTACAGTAAGGCAATCTCAGAGTGCATCCGAATCTGACTTCAGTGTGTGAAGACTGACCTCTTTAGTACATGAAATGCAATTTCCCTGCCAACACTTACTCTGAAATATATCATATGGACCACTTTGATAGACCCCCTAATGGCTGAATATGTCCGGATTTCTGTATCTTAACATGGTTAGGATGAATACTGGGGTGAATACACAGTTAAATGACCATAGGTGTACAGTAAGTTGAGTGTGTGTGGAGATATGTGTTGAGTAGGGGTGAGTACTTTAGTCAGTGATAGGACAGTGAGAAGCAGTGAGGAAGAACCAAAACTGCACCTTGTTGAGGAATACAAGTTAATTCCTGTATGGGTAATAAACGGTGAAGCACCAATAGTTTACATTGAGTCCATAGGACTCCTCCTAGATCAACTGGAAACCTGCTGAAGGAGACGAGGATCACAGCATTTCCTCCATCATCTCTGCTGGATAAGGTGGTGGAGGGAGGGGCCGGAGGGTCAAGGGTCAGGGTTCAGTTATCAGCTGACCCCTCCTACTGCCTCTCCGTCCTTCTCCAGCTCCTCCTGGATCTCATCACTGTTCCCTGAGTCGCTGCTCGCCACCGAGCTGAATGATGGAGACTTCCTATATCAGAGGGAGGAAATAAGGAAGATGTCAGTCATATCCTCTATGATTAGGCCTACTGTATTGACAGAGCAAGTCCAGAATTTCTTGACTAGACTAGTGGTTAATAACATGTGAGGAGAAACAACTAACAATGTCTTTGATGGTAAATACATTTTTTCGTACAAAAAAACAACAATGAAATAAAATGGAGACTGATTAATGTTGACGTTTCGGCATCAAATGGAAAAATGCCCCATTGCATTGAAATTACATTGTTTCTCATCATGTATGGAGAAAGGCATGTCTGACCTGCCGTTGCCCCCTGAACCCTTGATGAGTCTTCTGCAGGTTTCCATCTGCACATCCAGGCCTCTCTTCATAGAACACATCTCCATGTACTCCTGTAGGTGACGGTTCATATCACTCTTAGCTGTAGCCAACTCATACTGGGGGGAGAGAGAATCAGAGAGGTGGGAGAGGAGGAGTGAAAGAGAGAGTGAGGGAGGTGAATGATGTAAGAGTCAGAGCAAAAGAGTGGGAGGAGATGTGAGAGGGTGAGTCAGAGGGGATCGAAAGGAGAAACAGGTTGGGGGGTAAATATGGACTGTAGCCAAATATTAATAACAATGAATGACTAACACACAGGAGAGTGAATCACACAACATTAACTATGACCTCTGTTCTCTTGATCTCCCACCTCTATTTGCCCCATGGTCTCCTGGTACTCCTTCTCTCGGTTCTGGAAAAGCATCTCGGTCTCGTCGATCAGGCTACCCAGACTGCCATCCTGAGATGCCTATCAATCCACAACAGACCCATTTAAACGATGTGTACTGTAGCAACATTCAAAATACAGTAGTAGACTTTACAAGTTTTAATGTCACATGCACAAGTACAGTGAAATGCCTTTCTTGCAAACTCAAAACCTAACAATGCAATAATAAAATAAAATAGCAAAGTTGGGTCGGAGCTTGCAAAACGGCGGCCATCCAGTACGGCGCCATCTTTTTTGCAGCTTGGAGACTTGCGCTATCTACAATAAGCACTTTTATACAGTTAACATTCGTACAGTTGTAGAATGTAGATGGATAGATAAGATAAATAAACACACAATTAAACAGCACACAACACATGCACCAACACACAATTAGACAATAAACAATAAAATAAATTCAAATAAATAATTACACAGTTGTATTAACATACATTTCCTTTACATTTTCTGAGGCCAGTCAGAATAAAGGCCTTACAGCACTAGGGCATGAGGTGATTAAATCATCAACAGAGACATCTGACTTTTTATTTTTTAAGTTCCCAGACAATGCTTTTGGATGAACAGTAGGGGGCAGCACTAACCTGCCCAGGGCCTTCCCCCTGTCCTTCTGCTGCAGCACAGGCACCTGCAGTAGCGCTGGCTGCAGCACATGGGGTGTTGTAGTTGGCGAAGTCCTCCCAGAGGAGCAGTGTCTCCCCATTCTCCTCCCAAGCCAGGCTGTCACAGTCGTCATCAAAGTCAAACGTCTCCCTCCTGGTGACAAAGGAATTATCATCTATGCAAGTTCTGCATACAAGAGAGGGATGGAGAAGTGGGGAGAGGGAGGGACAGAGAAAAAGAGAGAGGAGACATGAAGGTGGAAAGGGAGGGGAGAAAAGAGAGAAGACAAAAAGGGAAAGGGGAAACCAAACCGAAAGGCATGCACATTTGAAAAGGGTTGCAAAATGAAGAGGACAGGGAAGAGAAAGAAAACAAACAGACAGACAGTGACTGACAGACAGATGAAAACTTGACACAGTAACAAAGCACACATGAAACTGATTAGGAGATGCTATCTAACGAGACACACTACAGTGGGGATATAATTCAAAGAATCATATTGTATGGCTCAAACCACAGTTATTTGGATAACATTTTGACCTTAGTCCTTGAACTAAACCAGGTCAAAATCGACATGTTCCGGATCAACGGCAATGATCCAGCACTCATTAGCAATTTAGGCAAAACAGGAAGTTACATAACACAAGATTAAGGTTGGGCCACTCACAACTGGTTGAGCATGCGTTTCATCTCGTCTGTGATGTTGAGTGACCCTATGACGTGCTCCTCTTCATCCTCCTCTCCCCCACCAGACTCAGCTTCCATCTCAGGACTCCTCTCCTCACACACAGCCTTACGCTCTTTCTTCCTGCACGACGCAGCACCAGCCCCCTGTGAGTAACACACCACACACTAGTCAACTGTTTGTGAACTAATTCACTGCACCTACTACACATGTGTGAAGGGGAGTGAGAGTGTGTGTGTGTATGTAAAATACAGAATTTCATGGACATCTTTATTCCTTCATATGGAATGGCCCAATATACTGGGTGTTTGACACTACCATACATAAGCAAACATACAGTACCAGTCAAAAGTTTGGATGCACCTACTCATTCAAGGGTTTTTCTTTATTTTTACTCTTTTCTACATTGTAGAATAATAGTGACGACATCAAAACTTTGAAATAACACATGGAATCCTGTAGTAACCAAAAAAGACAAATCAAAATATTTTATATTTGAGATTCTTCAAAGTAGCCACCCTTTGCCTTGATGACAGCTTTGCACACTCTTGGCATTCTCTCAACCAGCTTCATGAGGTAGTCACCTGGAATGCATTTAAATTAACAGCTGTGAATTTCTCATGTTACTTTTTAATGGTACGTTTACAAACATATTTTGATGAATAGAATTGAAACTTGTGTATCATTATGTGAAAGTGGTGAAATAAGTATAGCCAGTTATAATTGTAATGGCTTAGCAGATAATAAGAAAAGACGATCAGTATTTACCTGGCTAAAAGAGAAGGAATATAATATCTATTGTTTACAGGAAACTCATAAAACAATTTTAGATGAAGTTTTGTGGAAAAACTACTGGGTGGGCGAAATATATTTCTCCCATGGGCAAAAAAATTCAAACGGGGTGATGACATTAATTAACAGTAATTTTGATCCATATGTGCAAATTGTCCAAACAGATCATCAAGGTACGGTAGATAAATTATATTAAATATGTTATTGGACAATAAACAGATATGACTTATTAACCTATACGGTCCAAATAATTATGATCCAAGCTTCTTTGAAAATATATATAAGAATTGATCAACTCTACAAGCAACACTAGACTCTATTATTATGGTAGGGGATTTTAATACGGTTTTAAATACCATTATGGACCATAAAGGAAATCACACTACAAACTATCAACCTCAGGCACTTAAGGAAATCATGAATGTCATGGATATATTGGAATTAGTGGATATATGGAGGCTTAAATATCCTGACCTAGTGAGATACAGTGGGGCAAAAAAGTATTTAGTCAGCCACCAATTGTGCAGGTTCTCCTTGTGAAGACTTAAAGAAAACGTTTGACCTCTGTCATTGCCAACAAAGGGTATATAACAAAGTATTGAGATAAACTTTTGTTATTGACCAAATACTTATTTTCCACCATAATTTGCAAATAAATTCATTAAAAATCCTACAATGTGATTTTTTGGATTTTCTTTTCTCATTTTGTCTGTCATAGTTGAAGTGTACCTCTGATGAAAATTACAGGCGTCTTTCATCTTTTTAAGTGGGAGAACTTGCACAATTGGTGGCTGACTAAATACTTTTTTGCCCCACTGTATACATGGCGGAGGCTTAATCAAGCTAGTCGTCTTGATTATTTTCTTATGACATTCTCTCTGGCACCAAAAGTTTAAAAGTGTTGATAGGGGACAGAATACAGTCGGATCATCACATAATTGGCATATACACTGCTCAAAAAAATAAAGGGAACACTTAAACAACACAATGTAACTCCAAGTCAATCACACTTCTGTGAAATCAAACTGTCCACTTAGGACGCAACACTGATTGACAATAAATTTCACATTCTGTTGTGCAAATGGAATAGACAAAAGGTGGAAATTATAGGCAATTAGCCAGACACCCCCAATAAAGGAGTGATTCTGCAGGTGGTGACCACAGACCACTTCTCAGTTCCTATGCTTCCTGGCTGATGTTTTGGTCACTTTTGAATGCTGGCGGTGCTCTCACTCTAGTGGTAGCATGAGACGGAGTCTACAACCCACACAAGTGGCTCAGGTAGTGCAGCTCATCCAGGATGGCACATCAATGCGAGCTGTGGCAAGAAGGTTTGCTGTGTCTGTCAGCGTAGTGTCCAGAGCATGGAGGCGCTACCAGGAGACAGGCCAGTACATCAGGAGACGTGGAGGAGGCCGTAGGAGGGCAACAACCCAGCAGCAGGACCGCTACCTCCGCCTTTGAGCAGGAGGAGCACTGCCAGAGCCCTGCAAAATGACCTCCAGCAGGCCACAAATGTGAATGTGTCTGCTCAAACGGTCAGAAACAGACTCCATGAGGGTGGTATGAGGGCCTGACGTCCACAGGTGGGGGTTGTGCTTACAGCCCAACACCGTGCAGGACGTTTGGCATTTGCCAGAGAACACCAAGATTGGCAAATTCGCCACTGGCGCCCTGTGCTCTTCACAGATGAAAGCAGGTTCACACTGAGCACATGTGACAGACGTGACAGAGTCTGGAGACGCCGTGGAGAACGTTCTGCTGCCTGCAACATCCTCCAGCATGACCGGTTTGGCGGTGGGTCACTCATGGTGTGGGGTGGCATTTCTTTGGGGGGCCGCACAGCCCTCCATGTGCTCGCCAGAGTTAGCCTGACTGCCATCAGGTACCGAGATGAGATCCTCAGAGCCCTTGTGAGACCATATGCTGACACATGCACATTTGTGGCCTGCTGGAGGTCATTTTGCAGGGCTCTGGCAGTGCTCCTCCTGCTCAAAGGCGGAGGTAGCGGTCCTGCTGCTGGGTTGTTGCCCTCCTACGGCCTCCTCCACGTCTCCTGATGTACTGGCCTGTCTCCTGGTAGCGCCTCCATGCTCTGGACACTACGCTGACAGACACAGCAAACCTTCTTGCCACAGCTCGCATTGATGTGCCATCCTGGATGAGCTGCACTACCTGAGCCACTTGTGTGGGTTGTAGACTCCGTCTCGTGCTCCCACTAGAGTGAGAGCACCGCCAGCATTCAAAAGTGACCAAAACATCAGCCAGGAAGCATAGGAACTGAGAAGTGGTCTGTGGTCACCACCTGCAGAATCACTCCTTTATTGGGGGTGTCTGGCTAATTGCCTATAATTTCCACCTTTTGTCTATTCCATTTGCACAACAGCATGTGAAATTTATTGTCAATCAGTGTTGCTTCCTAAGTGGACAGTTTGATTTCACAGAAGTGTGATTGACTTGGAGTTACATTGTGTTGTTTAAGTGTTCCCTTTATTTTTTTGAGCAGTGTATATTACTCTTACAGAATTTCCACGTGGGTGAGGATATTGAAAATTTAATCAAAGCCTACTGGATGATAACTTGTTTATAACTAACTTGTTTATAACTTTTCCCGACATAACATAGGTACAGCAGATCCCCTTATTGTATGGGACACTTTTAAATGTGCCTTTAGAGGCCATCCAATTCAGTACTCATCTATAAAACAAAATAAATTTAGCGCAAAAGAGTCCATATTAACAAAGGAAATTGAAGGACTAACAGTACAGATAGATAGCAATAAAAACTGTACCATAGAGGCACAGAATAAGTTAGAGGAAAAACAAAAAGAAATTGAGGAATTTATTCAAGAAAGATCCAGTTCTTTTTCAATCTTCAACATAGAAATGCTACCAATTTTTTTTATTGAAACTTGTTACAAATGGAGTCACGCATGATTCACCTAATTATATTTTGAAAGAGGAAGTAAAGTACTTTAAGAATATGTTTTCGTTTCAGTCTCCACTAACCGAAGCTAATTGTATGGATTTTTCCCCCTATTAATAATGTGTTTATACTTTCGTACTATTGTTTGTACAGATGAACGTGGTACCTTCAGGCGTTTGGAACTTGCTCCCAAGGATGAACCAGATTTGTGGAGGTCTACAATTATTTTTCTTTTGATTTTCCCATGATGTCAAGCAAAGAGGCACTGAGTTTGAAGGTAGGCCTTGAAATACATCCACAGGTACACCTCCAATTGACTCAAATGATGTCAATTAGCCCATCAGAAGCTTTCAAAGCCATGACATCATTTTCTGGAATTTTCCAAGCTGTTTAAAGGCACAGTCAACTTAGTGTATGTAAACTTCTGACCCACTGGAATTGTGATACAGTGAATTATAAGTGAAATAATCTGTCTGTAAACAATTGTTGGAAGAATTACTTGTGTCATGCACAAAGTAGATGTCCTAACCGACTTGCCAAAACTATAGTTTGTTAATAAGAAATTTTTGGAGTGGTTAAAAAAATAAGTTTTAATGACTCCAACCTAAGTGTATGTAAACTTCTGACTTCAACTGTATATACTCACCCAAAAGATGTATGGGGGATTGGAAATGATGTAGACAATTACATTGATGGAAGCAACAATCTATCCGCAATATTAAAGCTGATCCAAATAAAAAAATATTGCCCTGTTTGGTTACCTCTGCTGCAGAGGATAAGTTCATTAGAGTTACCAGCCTCAGAAATTGCAGGCCAAATGAAAACAGACACATCTCAACATCAACTGTTCAGAGGAGACTGTGTGTATCAGGCCTTCATGGTTGAATTGCTGCCAAGAAACCACTACTAAAGGACACCAATAAGGAGACTTGCTTGGGCCAAGAAAAAAAAAACAATGGACATTAGACCAGTGGAAATCTGTCCTTTGGTCTGAATAGTCCAAATTTGAGATTTTTGGTTCCAACCGCCGTCTCTTTGTGAGACGCAGAGTAGGTGAACGGATGATCTCCACATGTGTGGTTCCCACCGTGAAGCATGAAGGAGGAGGTGTGATGGTGTGGGGGTGCTTTGCTGGTGACACTGTCTGTGATTTATTTAGAATTCAAGGCACACTTAACCAGCATGGCTACAACAGCATTCTGCAGCGATACGCCATCCCATCTGGTTTGCGCTTAGTGGGGCTATCATTTGTTTTTCAACAGGATAATGACCCAACACACCTCCAGGCTGTGTAAGGGCTATTTGACCAAGAAGGAGAGTGATGGAGTGCTGCGTCAGATGACCTGGCCTCCACAATCACCCAACCTCAACCCAATTGAGATGGTTTGGGATGAGTTGGACCGCAGAGTGAAGGAAAAGCAGCCAACAAGTGCTCAGCATATGTGGGAACTCCTTCAAGACTGTTGGAAAAACATTCCAGGTGAAGCTGGTTGAGAGAATGCCGAGAGTGTACAAAGCTTTCATCAAGGCAAAGGGTGGCTACTTTGAAGAATCTCAAATATAATATATAAACACTTTTGTGGTTACTAAATAATTCCATATGTGTTATTTCATAGTTTTGATGTCTTCACTATTATTCTACAATGCAGAAAATAGTAAAAATTAAAGAAAAACCTTTGAATGAGTAGGTGTTTCCAAACTTTTGACTGGTACTGTATCTATTTACCTTGCTCTCTGGGGTTGCTCTGGAGGGGCTCATGTGGGGACTCATGTTGAACATCTTGCTCATGTCTTCGGAGTTGCGTTGATGGGCCACATCACATAGTTTGGCCGTGATGTCAATGCGTCTGCAGATATCCATGTCCACCTTCATGGCCTTCTCCTGGATCGCAGTGTCCAATTCTGACATTTCCTAAAGGATGGAGTTGGTTTATTGTCACAGTCAGATAATATCCATGAGCTGTGTCAATTCTTACATTTGCTTAATACTGTCAGTATGAGAGAGTATCGTTTTCGGAGGCAACATTTTCCTATTACGTAGTTAAATCTAGTTTTAAGGCCATGACTTGCACTTTTAAAGTAATAAACTAACTGAAAAGGCACTTAAAAGGTGCCATTGTTTGACAATAAATAAATAAATAAATAAACGTAAGGTTTAAGAAGTCACTGGGAATGGCCAAGAGTCATTGTGTGTGAAACAGCAGTCTGGGCAGGTTTTGGCTAGCCTGTGAGCGTAACTACTCCAGACAGAGAGTGTGGAGCATTCATTAGAAAGCTGGCCAAAACCACAGGGCCTCAAAGAACAGGGGGAGGCTGTGTGAGGCGAGCCATAAGGGTTTCTCATCTCACTGCCACTCGGCGTCTGCCTTTCTGTCTGCCTTTCTGTCTGCCTTTCTGTCTGTGTGTGCAACTAACTTAGCTCCCACCAATTCCAAAGGAATTTCTTGGCCTCAGTGTTCAAGGGAGAGTGTCTATGTGAGGTATGATAACATGTGTTGTGAGCATTCTGACTGCCAGGCTATACAGCTGAGAGTGGCCACATGCATCAGTAACAGAACAGATGGGTGGATGGATGAAATAAAATATACGTGGTTGGGTGGTAATAAATGGGTGTAATGAAAAAATATATATAAACAGTGTCAAAAAGTTTTATTAAAGCAACTTACAGCAAGTTCAACCAGTCCGCACAATTTAAAGTTGGTTGGGTGTTTCTAGTTTAAATGAAGCACACACACTACTAAGTGATTACTTTGTACTTACCATTTTACCATGCCATTTCTGTGTAAATAGGAGAATAAGGGACTGTAAATAAAGCCTAAGCATCATTACTTACATTATCGGTCATGAGGCTCTTGAAGACCCCCAGCTCTGTCTTGAGTCTCTCCACCTTGTCAGTGAGCTCCCCCTGAACCACCTCAGACTCCTGGGCACTCTGGAAAGGGCAGACCATGGAACACACAGCCACATCACACTCTACATCTAATCTACTGACACACCACGGCTCAATATCAAATCAAATGTATTTATGAAGCCCTTTTTACATCAGCAGATGTCACAAAGTGATATACAGAAACCCAGCCTAAAACCTCAAACAGCAAGCAATGCAGATGTAGAAGCACAAACTCTTACACGTTTATGAATAACCATGCACTAATTCTAAACCCCCGAAGGAGTTCATTCCATGTTTATCCCTTGTTTTCATTTTGAAAATGTGTCTTAAAACATCTTGAAAACATTACAATTAAATTCCTATTGCAACAGTATCCAACAGTATCCCTTTCTCAAGATAAAGTCTGCATAACATGTTGAAAAGCCATTTTATTACTCTACAATCCACTATTTTGATGCATCACAGAAACAATGTCAAAGTGGATTGAGTTCTGGGTTTTGGGCCAAGAGCTCCAATAAAAGTAATCTGGAATTCTGCTAGCGGGAAACAGTTGAAACATAGCTAGTCAGTGTGAGTCAGTGCTATTGGCTTTTTACATTTGTTATATGAGTAACGTGTTTCAGTCTTTAGGGGTTATAAGACACAGTAACACACCCAGCATTGGTTCCCACTGACTAACATGTACACAGCGGGACTAAAGCATCTGAACCCAACCTGTCCCCACCCATATCTATTTTCTATCCTGAACTTTCCCATTCTGTTTTTGTAAAACAACATTCAGACACACAGTACACATTTTAGTAATTTAGCAGGCACTCTTATCCAGAGTAACTTACAGTAGTGAATGTATACATTTTCTCCATACGAGTCCCCCGTGGGAATCAAACCCACAACCCTGGCGTCGCAAGCACCCTGCTCTACCAACTGAGCCACACGGGATACATATGTCAGAGGCATCCGAAGATAACAAATCACAATTCCTGAATAGGTAACTTACTGGCAGTCATGCAAAACACCCACAAACATGACACAGAGTTCCTGCATCAGGTCCAAAAAGTTGGAGGACAATCAGACCCAGACCTGAACAGACCCTGTCATAAAAAAAAGAGGGACCAGGACCCGAATGGACCCAAGAACAATCAGACATAGACCCGTCTAGACCAGACCCGATTAGACCTGAGTGACATTTAAAAAATATATATATTAGCCAAGTTGCTCTTCTGGTTAACGAAAAGGTCTTTATATTTTGGCTAGGCCTTCTATAAATAAATAAATTCCCTTATTAGCGAAAAATAAATATGCTATAAGCTATGCAGAGCCGTGGTCGGGTCCACTCGGGTCTATAGTTACATAGATCCAAGACCCGATGACAATCAAACTGGACCCAACCCGGGCCTGAAGGACAAGTTAGAATTTTGAGAACCTGGGTATTTGGCTTCAGGTGGACCTGTGAAGACCTCTAACACAGAGGCTGAGCCTGCATCCCAAGAATCTGTATTTTTCCAACGGAGTGCACTTTTTCACTTCCTTTCATGGATTGTCCCTTTATGGACAATGCCTTTTGAACTTTGGATTTGAAAGGAAATGACTGGTATAAGAAATATGTTGGAAACTCCCTTTAGTCCAGCCCACGCCTAGATACTTCAGGAGAAAAGACACAGTACTGAGATGCAGTGAGCTAGAAGAGGGTGAGTGGTGTGGGTATGATGATTTAAGATGGCATAGATGAGCTCTCACCTCCTGTAGTGTCTCCACCATGGCCTCCATCTGCTGGCGCCTAGACAGCTCCTCCTCCCATCTGGAACACATCACACACAGGCACACAAAAACACACATGTTTGTTTTACTATCCTTGTAGGGACCAAACAATTAATTTCCATTCAAAATCATTTTTCCCTAACCCTAATTCTAACTTTAACCCTAATTGTAACAATAACTCTTTACCCTAAAATAGCCTTTTTCCTTGTGGGGACCAGCGAAATATCAGAAGTCCTCACAAAGAAAGTTAAACTAAAAACACACAGGCAGAGTTGCAAAGAAAAAGCCATCTCAGACTGGCCAAAAAAATATAAGATTAAGATGGGCAAAAGAACACAGACACTGGACAGAGGAACTCTGCATAGAAGGCCAGTATCCTGGAGTCGCCTCTTCACTGTTGACGTTGAGACTGGTGTTTTGCGGGTACTCTTTAATGAAGCTGCCAGTTGAGGACTTGTGAGGCGTCTGTTTCTCAAACTAGACACTAATGTACTTGTCTCCTTGCTCAGGTGTGCACCGGGGCCTCCCACTCCTCTTTCTATTCTGTTTAGAGCCAGTTTGCGCTGTTCTGTGAAGGGAGTAGTACACAGCCTTGTACGAGATCTTCAGTTTCTTGGCAATTTCTTGCATGGCATTGCCTTCATTTCTCAGAACAAGAATAGACTGACGAGTTTCAGAAGAAAGTGCTTTGTTTCTGGCCATTTTTAGTCTGTAATCGAACCCACAAATGCTGATGCTCCAGATACTCAACTAGTCTAAAGAAGGCCAGTTTTATTTATTCTTTAATTAGCACAACAGTTTCAGCTGTGCTAACATAATTGAAAAAGGGTTTTCTAATGATCAATTAGACTTTTAAAATGATAAACTTGGATTAGCTAACACAACGTGCCATTGGAACACAGGAGTGATGGTTGCTGGTAATGGGCCTCTGTACACCTACGTAGATATTCCCTTCAAAATCATCCGTTTCCAGCTACAATAGTCATTTACAACATTAACAATGTCTACACTGTATTTCTGATCAATTTGATGTTATTTTAATAGACAAAAAAATGTATTCTTCTTTCTAAGTGACCCCAAACTTTTGAACGGTAGTGTATGCTTTTATATCAGTCTAAGCCATGTATGGACAGTGATGACAGCAGCTTAATTAGACTTAGAGAGAGAAATATAAAAGCCTCTAGGGTCACTAAGCAAATATCAATGGACTGTTCGATATGCTATAACCATTTACCACCCTGTGGGCAAAGATTACTTACAGCGATTGGGAGAATAAAAGTGAAAAGGTGTGGGTAGTTGTACTGTATTTGCTCAGTTACCCAGTGCCAACGTTTGATTCAATGTTCTTAAACATTTTATTTGAATGTTTCAACATAATGCCCTCATAAACGTCACTTGCTAGACATTCATCCTTGGATACTCAGACAAATAGAGAACAGTGGCTCTCTTTCGAGGAACGCTACAAAGTGGACATGGAAAAGAGCACAACAATACTTTGAAGCATCAGGAGAGGGGTTGCCACTGCCAGATATGCTAATGACACAAGAATAGCCAAGAATCACCTATTGATTCAATTACATCAGTGTGTCGTTACAGCCTAAAATGCACTTCAGATTATCTCTCTCCTTCTCATTTACACATCAGTTAGGGTTAATCTACGGCCAAGACATAATTCTATATCAGATTATATACACAGACCTTTATCAGTTCAATAATGACTTGTCCTTCTGAAGAGCAGAGTAATTGGTAGATAGATAGCTGTTTACTCTGTTAATATATAGTCAGACTGACTGAGATTCACCCCTGTATCCTCTTACTCTTCGGTTCCCGAGGCTTCTGACCAAAATTGAAAAACCTTGGGGCTAAATTTAGAGGATGTACAGTATCTAATCCAAAAGCACCAAGGCTGTTTTTAACTTGTCAACATGGATATGCTTACTTATACATGCCATTTAGCAGACAATATTTTTCCAAAGGGACTTAATATCACACATTCATACATTTTTATATGGGTGGCCCAAGAGGGTATTTAACCCACAATCCTGGCATTGCAAGCGCTATGCTCTACCAACGGAGCTATACAGTTCCACCATGCTAATTTAGCAAAGGCCTTCTGACTTCAATGGTAGTTTCATATACCATCTTCAAAGAAAGTGTTACTATTAACACAAAATTAAGCTAATAGTTTTCTTTTTGAACTTCAAAGTTGCCTTTGGGGATTACATGCTAGAGGGTACTTTTTTTTGCCACTTTTGCCAGCAGATTTTGAGTGGTCAGTTAAACCAATGTTCTGCTCCAGGCTACTGATTTTCAAAGGTATAAAAAAGACAGGAAGGCTTGACAAATTGGAGCTCCTTATAACTAAGAGCCGTATTGTTTTACTGCCACCCATCCACTCACTCTTCCTTAGTATGTAAGCAAGCTTGGTCAAAACTGTAGTTCAAAAAAGGTACAAGCCTCAGCACAAGCTAAGCTGATATGACAATCAGAAACATTCATTATCAAAGTAGATGGAACGTGATATAAAGCATTCTACCGATAGAATATTCCGGACAGATCTCTTTTCTCCTTTTAATGTATTTGGTGACTCACAAAGACACCAAAATAGGATAGGGGTTGAATTAAGAAGTGCACTCTCCATCTCTCTCTCTGCAGGACGGCTTGGGGCAGGGAGCAGAGGGGGGTGGATACACAGGCAGACAACAATCCCATTAGGAGGCAGGTCCTTGTGCCAGGAGCCAGGATGCAGTGCTGGCTAGACTCCCCTGACAGTAGCAAAACAACAACACACCCATCCCTAATACCACCATCCATGGATAAGGATGGGACATTGGTGGGTTAGAATGGTGAAGGTCACTCTTAAAGCCATAATCTGTAATATTTCCATCCGCTAATTGATCATTTCAACCAATAAAATATAGGCTACAACTTTTTGGAAGAATATGGGATTAATTCCGAGGAAGCAGTCATCAGATAGTTTGTATGGGGTGTTATAGTAACCAGGTCAGAGGTGGTCCCTGATCGGGGTCTTGTTCATTAGGGATACATTTTTAAACAGAGTGAAACATTCCAATTCAGTTGCTTGAAAGTGTTGAGGCCATTTTAATCCTGATGAATATCAACAAGCTTCATAAAAAAAAAAAAATATTCAAGGGTACAACATCAAGTGTAAAAAAAAAAGTTGAACTTTGAATCTGAAATTCACTGGTCACAGGCTGCCAATTCCACTCCAATGCCCTCTTTTTCAAATAATAAGTTGCTGACCATACAAACCTAATATTGGTAGCAGTCATAATAACACTGTCATCCAAGTCAGCTCATTCTTTCAGCGTTCTTTTTAAAACACAGCCTTCTCTGGTTGTTGAAACAATGGGCCCTTGTTAAAGCCTCAAAGTTAACGAGTGGAACACACCATAACTCTGAAGTACATGTGGCCCCAAATCTTCAAACAATCAAATGCGAATGAAGCCCTAGTTAATAAATGAATAAATAAATGCCATTTAGAAATCATGTTCAGTTTGGCACGTCATATGACAATGGTTTGATAGCCCATACAGTTGTCAGAAATTAGATTGATGAATGCCCATGCATTACATAATAGCTAATATTCCACAATCCAGGTTTATAAAATTGGACCTTTATCCTGGTTACTCTTATTGATGGGCGATTTGAGAGAAATCGACCATGAACACTCATTGGTAAATTAGGTTTGAATTGTCAGAAGCACACAGAAGGAAAATAAGAGGCCCCTCTTTCATAATATCTTAAGTTTTTACCGTCGGGGACCAATTTGGAAACAAAAGTTTTATTTAATACTTTAAGTGCTGTCCTCTGGGAATACAATGTACATCTTGTTGTAGGCCTAAATATTTTTACCCAAATAAATTATTTTCAATTCAACGTTGTTAATCCACCTCAGTGTGTCTGTGTCTCTCTAATACTTTAATAAATGGATATTATTTGAAATATAAAACATGTGCATTACATTGGCACTGGAATTCCAACCCAGGGCTAAATAACCCTGACAATGCATTCCACTGGAGAACGACAGGGCAAGGAGCACTTGAGCCCAACAGAGACAGATGGGATACTCCTACAATGGTCCTACTGTGGCCTCCATTGGGTTGGGCCTCCTCCTACACTGTTATATTATTCCACACCGATCAGAGGAAGCATGGGTCAGTGTGGAGTGAAACAACATTCGACTAAACCTGTATGAGTGAAAAAGTCAAATACCTGTTGTACAATATTTACTGCCATTCTGGGTGCTACTTCACTCACCTGTTCTGTGCATGCAGACATTTGCATATTCTATAGTCAGAATCTGACTAAACTTGTTGAGTGCAGCAGCACATTTCCCACTGGCGCACCTTGCCTTTGTTTGTTTCCTTACCGATTATAATAACTTTGTACGTGTGTGTTCATGCAACAGTAAGTACCTTATCATAATGCATACTTGCTTAATTAGGTGTGCATGCAATTAATGCACAACTCTAGATTATATTTTTTTTATTGTATTATTATAATTTTTTACCCAATGAGACAAGCACAATACCAGCCGGCCAAACCTTCCCCTAACCCGGACGACGCTGGACCAATTGTGCGTCGCCTTATTGATCCCAGGATCAAACCTGGATCTGTGGTGACACCTCAAGCACTGCAGTGCCTTAGACCGCTGCGCCACTCGGGAGGCAACTCTAGATTTCTGACATACTCATATTATTATAATTATTAGTATTATTTGATTTCTTCCGCACACTCTAGTGCTTAAACAACCTAAGCTATTAACACGAAACCAACTTCCAAATGTGTGGACTGCCCCAACTCAGATTGCATGATAATTTTTTGGTTGTTGAGCATTTATACTTTTTGTACTACAACAATGTTTAAAAGTGCCATAGACTTACAGTTCCTTCAGAAAGTATTCACACCCCTTGACTTTTAACACATTAAGTTGTGTTATATTTACCCCATAATGTCAAAGTGGGATTATGTTTTTAGAAATTTGTACAAATTTATTTAAAAAATGAAAAGCTGAAATGTCTTCAGTCAATAAGTATTCAATCCCTTTGTTATGGCAAGCCTAAATAAGTTCAGCAGTAAAAATGTGCATAACAAGTCACATAATAAGTTGCATGGACACTGTGTGCAATAATAGTGTTTAACATGATTTTTGAATGACTACTTCATCTCTGTACCCCACACATACAATTATCTGTAAGGTCCTTCAGTCGAGCAGTAAATTTCAAATACAGATTCAACCACAAAGACCAGGGAGGTTTTCCAATGCCTCGCAAAGAAGGGAACCTATTGGCAGACGGGTAGAAATAACAAAGCAGACATTGAATATCCCTTTGAGCATGATGAAGTTATAAATTACACTTTGGATGGTGTATTAATACACCCAGTCACTACAAAGATAAAGGTGTCCTTCCTAACTCAGTTGCCAGAGAGGAAGGAATTTAACCAATGGTGACTTTAAAACAGTTACAGAGTTTAATGGCTGTGATAGGAGAAAACTGAGGATGGATCAACAACATTGTAGTTACTCCACTATATTAACCCAAATGACAGAGTGAAAAGAAGGAAGCCTGTACATAATATAAATACTCCAAAACATGCATCCTGTTTGCAATAAGGAACTAACGTAAAACTGCAAAAAATGTGGCAAAGAAATTAACTTCATGTCATGAATACAAAGTGTGATGTTAAAGGCAAATCCAACACAACACATCACTGAGCACCACTCTTCATATTTTCAAGCATGGTGGTGGCTGCATCATGTTATGGGTATGCTTGTAATCGGAAGGACAAGGGAGTTTTTTAGGATAAAAATAAACGGAATAAAGCTTAAGCACAGCCAAAATCCAAGACGAAAACCTGGTTCAGTCTGCTTTCCAACAGACACTGGGAGACAAATTCACCTTTCAGCAGGACAATAACCTACAACAGGTGAAAACTTTGATCCCTTACTGATGTCACTTGTTAAATCCACTTCATTCAGTGTAGATAAAGGGGAAGACAGGTTAAAGAAGGATTTTTAAGACTTGAGACAATTGAGACATGGATTGTGTATGTGTGCCATTCAGAGTGTGAATGTGCAAGACAAAATATTTAAGTGCCTTTGAACGGGGTATGGTAGGACATCCAGCCAACTTGACAAAGGACAACTCACCAAAAATAATTCTTAAACCGCTTAAGCTAGCGATACTAAACGATCTTCCTCATGTTCCGGCTATCCTAACTTCCAATTCTTAAAAACTTGGAATCAACTATAATAATATAAATATATACATTTGCATAAAATAACAAACCAGCAGTAACTCTATAGGGACCAAACTAAATTTCACATGTTCAGTCTATCCTAACTTCAAATTCTTTAAAACGTTTATCAACTATAACTATATAAATGTGCATAAATTAGTATAAAACAACCCACCAATAGTAACTCTTCAACCGTTCAAGCTAGAGACACCAAACCTTTTACATGTTCAGACTATCCTATCAATCAATTGATCGTTCACAAGCTAGCATGCACACCATTTTTCTAGTTGTATATTGTTGTCTTCTACTTTAGCACACCGAGTGTAGTTATTTTCCATTGCTAATTGATTTGCACGTGGCGGCCTCATGCCCAGTAATTGGTACATGTATAGAGAATGTGTAGAGAGTGTTCTTTATTGTAGTCTCAGACACGCGAGGTACTAATTACATAACCTTTTTTGTAGTATCCTACTATGTTCCATGTGCTTATGTACATTCCTCCACTAGTTCTTTAGCTATAATCTGCATGCTAGCGACGTCGGAGAATTGCTAGTTTCCACTGCTAAGACTGCCTCCTTTGAAGTTGCAGTCTTGTCCCTTCGGCCTGTGTAGCCATCTGCCCTGCCCCCTTGTGGAGCTTTTCAATTACTGTTTCCTATGTAAATCAATGGTGCATTTAAATCTGTCACTAACCACGTTTCCATCCACAGTTTTTTTTTAAAGTAGTCATATCGTATAAAAAAAAAACACGGCAGCTGTGATGGAAACAGGTAGTTCCGGTATAATTTTATAAATGCCGATAGATCATTTGTTCATTCGACATGTTGGGATCTTTGTGTCGGTAAAATTAATTATGCGAGAAATGGTGGTGGAAATGCCTTTATGCGCAAATATTGATATAATAACTATCATATTTAAATAAACTTGATGATATGGTGCGTGGTCCTCTCACTATGACTCTGGAAACCATTCAATTTATTAGGCTACAGATGAAATAAGTTATGATGAACTTCACAGGGTGGTTAAAGTGCACGGTGATCATGATGCTTTCTAATAAATAACGAGGTTCTTATTCTGGTGACATGCTGATTGATGCTTAACTGCCGTTTGACAAAAAAATATATTCTCGCTCATCCATAATAACCTCATCTGTACACTAGCCTACCAGCAAAACCTACCCGCACTGTATCTGCTAGCTGTTGGCTGGAGCACACGTGCCAAGACCAGAGTAGGCACATTTGCTATTTAACACAACCATTTTTGTGACAAAACTACCGAGTTGAAAATGTTATGGAAACACATTGAACTTTAAATTTTTATTTGGTACATGAAAACTTAAGCGAAAAAAGTAAATTTTGTGTGCACTAGGTCATCACACACTGATTTTTATCCGCAACAAGTCTGCTGGGTGGAAAATGCACATTTTCTTTATGTGGATTTTGAATATTCACATGAACATTTGTTGCCAATTGGATAGAAACCTAGCTGTTGTCAATGTGACTTATTTACTGTTATAGCAGTTTACTTTGTTACTTCATTGTAATATTGTTTAATGCTATATCCTGAAATTATATTTTAGTTCACTAATCATTTCTCTTTCTTTATTCTGCACTTTCAGAAACCACACACACACACTTAAAACCCCCGTGAATAGAATTGTCATTAAACATAACTGGAGTTGGAGTTGCTGACGTCTTTCTTACTGAAGAGGTCATCTTTTGTATGACTAGCAACATTTCAATCAAATCAATGAAATGTATTTATAAAGCCCTTTTTACATCAGCAGATGTTACAAAGTGCTTATATAGAAACCCAGCCTAAAACCCCAAACAGAAGCAATGCAGATGTAGAAGCACTGTTGCTAGGAAAAACTCACTAGAAAAGACAGGAACCTAGGAAGAAACCTAGAGAGGAACCAGGCTCTGAGGGTTGGCCAGTCCTCTTCTAGCTGTGCCGGGTGTAGATAAGAGTACATGGCCATTAAGTCCAGATCGTTCTTCAAGATGTTCAAACGTTAGTGGACGTACACTCCATTACACATGTAATCACAACAAAATAATTCACGAAACATTGGTAGATGTGAAAAGGAATAGACCTAGGGTCAAGTACATATATTTTCAGTAGCATAATATGGCCAGATGGCCAGTGAATTATTTGTATTTTTTTATGGGTTGTACAAAAGGTGACTACACTTGTGTGTTGGAGTAAATTGTCTGAAACTGGTGCTTTTCGAAATTGTTGTTTTTGTGTCAATAACATACTTAGCCTATACACTTACCATACTCATATACAATTAAAATAGCTCTGGTATTAAAAAAGCAACAAATGCTACGCATTGGCATAGTTCCTAAACTACCAAGCCCTTCCTTCCAGCCTCACACTTATCAATAAAAACATACTTTTGTGACAGTTTAGAATTGTGTTTTGGGAAGAATCATTGTGATTCACTTCCTTCAGTATTTCTTATTAAAACTTGAGGGTTAATATTAGATGTGGCACTGCTCTTTCAATTAATGTATTATTTTGCCATGGTAATTAATGTAAAACTTTGCAACAAATATGAGTAATATCCTCGAGGCAAAATCATGAACTGGCTGACACAGAGCTGAAAAAAAACTTTCCTCAACTTTGCATGCCTAAAAATGGCATGATCACATCGTCTGATTCTGGGAAGGTGGTCACAGTGAGAACGGAATTTCTCTGGGATGAGAATCTTTGCTGTTTAATTTCCTGAGGATTAACTGTGAAAACTGATGAGACGAACACCATTGTTTCTCTATAAACACTGTAGAGGTAGACCACTTTATAACCTAATATTTATTACCTAACATAATCATATGAAATTGCCAGTGGCAGTTTTCTAGTGCAGGTATTCCTAAACTGGGGTACGCGCAACGCCGTCAGGGGTACGCCAAATGAAAATGTGATTCACATTAAAAAAATATTTTTTTCTTCACATTTTCAAACAGTACATTTATATTTTCCAACGGGGCTATACATTTGGGTGAGTTTTTTCTCTCGCCTGAGTAGCCTTGTTTCACTGTCAAAATGGCGCTGAAAGAAATGGCAGCAGTTTAACGGGCGTGCAACCTATGGCAATTGCTCGGCCTCTGACCGCGAGGTACTACAGAGGGTAGTGCGTACGGCCCAGTACATCACTGGGGCTAAGCTGCCTGCCATCCAGGACCTCTACACCAGGCGGTGTCAGAGGAAGGCCCTAAAAATTGTCAGACCCTAGCCACAGACTGTTCTCTCTTCTACCGCATGGCAAGCGGTACCGGAGTGCCAAGTCTAGGACAAAAAGGCTTCTCAACAGTTTTTACCCCCAAGCCATAAGACTCATGAACAGGTAATCAAATAGCTACCCGGACTATTTGCATTGTGTGCCCCCTCCCAACCTCACTTTTTACGCTGCTGCTACTCTCTGTTTATCATATATGCATAGTCACTTTAACTATACATTCATGTACATACTACCTCAATTGGGCCGACCAACCAGTGCTCCCGCACATTGGCTAACCGGACTATCTGCATTGTGTCCCACCCACCACCCGCCAACCCCTCTTTTACGCTACTGCTACTCTCTGTTCATCATATATGCATAGTCACTTTGACCATATCTACATGTACATACTACCTCAATCAGCCTGACTAACCGGTGTCTGTATTTAGCCTCACTACTTTTATAGCCTCGCTACTGTAAATAGCCTGTCTTTTTTATTTTTTTTATTTTTTTAAATAAATGTTATCCCATTTTCTCCCCAATTTTCGTGGTATCCAATCGCTAGTAATTACTATCTTGTCTCATCGCTACAACTCCCGTACGGGCTCGGGAGAGACGAAGGTCGAAAGCCATGCGTCCTCCGAAGCACAACCCAACCAAGCCGCACTGCTTCTTAACACAGCGCGCCTCCAACCCGGAAGCCAGCCGCACCAATGTGTCGGAGGAAACACCGTGTACCTGGCCCCCTTGGTTAGCGCGCACTGCGCCCGGCCCGCCACAGGAGTCGCTGGAGCGCGATGAGACAAGGATATCCCTACCGGCCAAACCCTCCCTAACCCGGACGACGCTATGCCAATTGTGCGTCGCCCCACGGACCTCCCGGTCGCGGCCGGCTGCGACAGAGCCTGAGCGCGAACCAAGAGACTCTGGTGGCGCAGTTAGCACTGCGATGCAGTGCCCTAGACCACTGCGCCACCCGGGAGGCCCAGCCTGTCTTTTTACTGTTGTTTTATTTCTTTACCTACCTATTGTTCCCCTAATACCTTTTTTGTACTATTGGTTAGAGCCTGTAAGTAAGCATTTCACTGTAAGGTCTACACCTGTTGTATTCGGCGCACGTGACAAATATGCTTTCATTTGATTTGATAATAAATGAAACCATCTAGTGTTCAGTGAAATAACAACAATGTAAAATACAGGCAGCCTAGTCAAATAATTAACATCCAATCACATTAACCGTTATTCTCTTGCGGGAATTCCACCAAGTTCGTATGTAGCCAAACGTAGCTGCTGCTCATTCCGTTTGGTCGAAAATTGATAAATGGTTAAAAAAAAGTAAGGCCCACGTCCGTAGAGACCCATACCAGCTCTACTGGTAGTACTACTACTACAAGCAGTACTACACCTGCACCTGTCGACGAAACAAGTTGTTCTGCTTCCACGAGCACATCCAATGCTAGCATCAGTAATTCTACATTTGTTGTTAGCCCAGCTAGCATGGACACTGACAGTTGTGAATCTTACATGGGAAAGCACCGAACAACAGACAGGGACGTTAGACCATCGAAGAGGCGCAAATATGATGAGAACTACATTGATTTGGGGTTCACTTGTATTGGGAGTAGTGCCTTTCCTCAGACACAGTGTGTGCAAAAGTACTATCACAACTCGATGAAACTGTCACGCCCTGGCCTTAGTATTCTTTGTTTTCTTAATTATTTTAGTTAGGTCAGGGTGTGACATGGGGAATGTATGTGTTTTTTTGTAGTGTCTAGGGTGGTTGTAAGGTTTAGGGGGTTTATTAGAGTAGTTGGGTTTATGTTTAGTATAGAAGTCTAGCTGTGTCTATGGTTGAGTGTAGGTATCTAGGAAAGTCTATGGTTGCCTGAATTGGGTCTCAATTAGAGACAGCTGGTTATTGTTGTCTCTGATTGGGAGCCATATTTAAGGCAACCATAGGCTTTAGCTGTTTGTGGGGAATTGTCTATGTCGAAGTGTTTTGTGTCAGCACTTATGTTTGTATAGCTTCACGGTCGTCTGTTTTGTTGGTTTGTTTTGTTTTTTCCTTCTTTAAATAAAAAGATGTACTTTCCACGCGCTGCGCCTTGGTCCACTGTCATTCAAGAAGACTATCGTGACAGAATTCCCCACCAATGCGGGATCAAGCAGCGTGAAAAGCGGCAACAGGAGCAGCGCAAGGAGGAATGGAAATGGGAGCGTAATATGGACTACACTACGTGGGAGGAGATCGACAGGTGGGCGATCGACCCAGGGCGAGTGCCGGAGCCAGCCTGGGATTCTCTGGCGCAGTGTGAGGAGGGATACCGGCGAATGGAGGCAGCACGACGACGCGGTAGGAAGCCTGTGAGTCAGCCCCAAAAAATTCTTGGCGGGGGGCTTAGAGGTAGTGGGCCGAGGGCAGGTAGGAGACCTGCGCCCACTTCCCAGGCTAACCGTGGAGAGCGGGAGTACGGGCGAACACCGTGTTACGCAGTAGAGCGCACGGTGTCTCCTGTACGTGTTCATAGCCCGGTGCGGGTTATTCTACCTCCCCGCACTGGTAGGGCTAGATTGGGCATTGAGCCAGGTGTCATGAAGCCGGCTCAACGCGTCTGGTCTCCAGTGCGTCTCCTCGGGCCGGCATACATGGCACCAGCCTTACGCATGGTGTCCCCGGTTCGCCTACATAGCCCGGTGCGGGTTATTCCACCTCCCCGCACGGGTAGGGCGACGGGGAGCATTCAACCAGGTAAGGTTGGGCAGGCTCGGTGCTCAAGGGAACCAGTACGCCTGCACGGTCCGGTATTTCCGGCGCCACCTCCCCGCCCCAGTCCAGTTCCACCAGTGCCTACACCACGCACCAGGCTTCCAGTGTGTCTCCAGAGCCCTGTTCCTCCTCCACGCACTCATCCTATGGTGCGTGTCTCCAGCCCGGTACCACCAATTCCGGCACCACGCACCAAGCCTCCTGTGCGTCTCCAGAGTCCTGTGCATCCTGTTGCTGCTCCCCGCATTAGCCCTGAGATGCGTGTCCCCAGCCCGGTACCACCAGTTCCGGCACCACGCACTAGGCCTAATGTGCGTCCCCAGGGTCCAGTATGCCCTGTTCCTTCTCCCCGCACTAGCCTGAAGGTGCGTGTCCTTAGCCCGGTGCCTCCAGTTCCGGCACCACGCACCAGGCCTACAGTGCGCCTATTCCGGCCAGAGCCATCCGTCTGCCCAGTGCCATCTGAGCCATCCGTCTCCCCAGCGCCATCTGAGCCATCCGTCTCCCCAGCGCCATCTGAGCCATCCGTCTCCCCAGCGCCATCTGAGCCATCCGTCTGCCCAGTGCCGTCTGAGCCGCCCGTCTGTCCCGAGCCATTAGAGCCGCCCGTCTGTCCCGAGCCGTCAGAGCCGTTAGTCAGTCAGGAGCCGCTAGAGCCATTCGTCAGTCAGGATCTGCCAGAGCCGCCAACCAGACAGGATCTGCCAGAGCCGCCAACCAGACAGGATCTGCCAGAGCCGCCAACCAGACAGGATCTGCCAGAGCCGCCAACCAGACAGGATCTGCCAGAGCCGCCAACCAGACAGGATCTGCCAGAGCCGTCAGCCAGCCATGAGCGTCCAGAGCCGTCAGCCAGCCATGAGCAGCCAGATCCGTCAGCCAGCCATGAGCAGCCAGATCCGTCAGCCAGCCATGAGCAGCCAGATCCGTCAGCCAGCCATGAGCAGCCAGATCCGTCAGCCAGCCATGAGCAGCCAGATCCGTCAGCCAGCCATGAGCAGCCAGATCCGTCAGCCAGCCATGAGCAGCCAGATCCGTCAGCCAGCCATGAGCAGCCAGATCCGTCAGCCAGCCATGAGCCGTCCAGCCAGGATCCGCCAGAGCCGTCCAGCCAAGATCCGCCAGAGCAGTCATCCAGCCAGGATCCGTCCCTCAGTCCGGAGCTGCCGTCCCTCAGTCCGGAGCTGCCCCTTATCCTGGTGCTGCCCCTTATCCTGGTGCTGCCCCTTATCCTGGTGCTGCCCCTTAGTCCGGTGCTGCCCCTTAGTCCGGTGCTGCCCCTTAGTCCGGTGCTGCCCCTTAGTCCGGTGCTGCCCCTTAGTCCGGTGCTGCCCCTTAATCCAGTGGGGTTAATGTGGAGGGTGGCCATTTGGAGGAGGCTACGTAAGCGGGTAGTGACTATGGTGGGGTGGGGACCACGACCAGTGCCGGAGCCGCCGCCGTGGACGGACGCCCACCCAGACCCTCCCCTAGACTATGTGCTGGTGCGCCCGGAGTTCGCACCTTAAGGGGGGGGTTATGTCACGCCCTGGCCTTAGTATTCTTTGTTTTCTTAATTATTTTAGTTAGGTCAGGGTGTGACATGGGGAATGTATGTGTTTTTTGTAGTGTCTAGGGTGGTTGTAAGGTTTAGGGGGTTTATTAGAGTAGTTGGGTTTATGTTTAGTATAGAAGTCTAGCTGTGTCTATGGTTGAGTGTAGGTATCTAGGAAAGTCTATGGTTGCCTGAATTGGGTCTCAATTAGAGACAGCTGGTTATTGTTGTCTCTGATTGGGAGCCATATTTAAGGCAACCATAGGCTTTAGCTGTTTGTGGGGAATTGTCTATGTCGAAGTGTTTTGTGTCAGCACTTATGTTTGTATAGCTTCACGGTCGTCTGTTTTGTTGGTTTGTTTTGTTTTTTCCTTCTTTAAATAAAAAGATGTACTTTCCACGCGCTGCGCCTTGGTCCTCTCTCAGTCCCTTTGACGATCGTGACAGAAACAGACATTTAGAAACAAAACATGCCAATTTGAAAAATAAGCCACAGGAGTTTGAGTGAGAATTAAGACGACTTTTGAGTAGTAAGACATGTATAAAAGCAACAGATACCATTAATACGAAGGGGCTAGAAGCGTCATATATGGTGAGCTACCAAGTGGCTAGGACAGGCAAGCCCCATACTATTGTGGAGGATTTAATTCTTCCTGCTGCCGCGGATATGACTGGGACAATGCTGGGGGAAAAGGCAAAAAAAAAACAATACAGACAATGTCTTCATCAAACAACACTGTTTCAAGCCGTATCGGTGACATGGCAGGAGATGTTTTGAAACAATTACTGCTTCGCATACAAGCTAGTGAATTATATGCGTTACAGCTGGATGAGTCAACAGACGTGGCGGGCCTGGCACAGCACCTGGTATATGTCCGTTACGTTTATGGGGGTCAATTAAGGAAGACATCCTCTTCTGCAAACAACTGGAAACAAGGACAACAGGAGAGGATATTTTTTAAGTACTGGACAGCTTTGTGACATCAAATGGACTTTGGTGGTCAATGCTTCAATGCCATAACTCTCCTTCCGTGGCCTCCAACTGCTCTTAAATACAAGTAAAACTAAATGCATGCTATTCAACCGATCGCTGCCTGCACCTGCCCGCCCGTCCAGCATCACTACTCTGGACGGTTCTGACTTAGAATATGTGGACAACTACAAATACCTAGGTGTCTGGTTAGACTGTAAACTCTCCTTCCAGACTCACATCAAACATCTCCAATCCAAAGTTAAATCTAGAATTGGCTTCCTTTTTCGCAACAAAGCATCCTTCACTCATGCTGCCAAACATACCCTCGTAAAACTGACCATCCTACTGATCCTCGACTTCAGCGATGTCATTTACAAAATAGCCTCCAATACCCTACTCAATAAATTGGATGCAGTCTATCACAGTGCCATCCGTTTTGTCACCAAAGCCCCATATACTACCCACCACTGCGACCTGTACGCTCTCGTTGGCTGGCCCTCGCTTCATACTCGTCGCCAAACCCACTGGCTCCAGGTCATCTACAAGACCCTGCTAGGTAAAGTCCTCCCTTAGCTCGCTGGTCACCATAGCAGCACCCACCTGTAGCACGCGCTCCAGCAGGTATATCTCTCTGGTCACCCCCAAAACCAATTCCTCCTTTGGCCGCCTCTCCTTCCAGTTCTCTGCTGCCAATGACTGGAACGAACTACAAAAATCTCTGAAACTGGAAACACTTATCTCCCTCACTAGCTTTAAGCACCAGCTGTCAGAGCAGCTCACAGATTACTGCACCTGTACATAGCCCATCTATATTTAGCCCAAACAACTACCTCTTCCCCTACTGTATTTGTTTATTTATTTTGCTCCTTTGCACATACTTCAACTGCAAATCTACCATTCCAGTGTTTTACTTGATATATTGTATTTACTTCGCCACTGTGGCCTTTTTTTGCCTTTACCTCCCTTATCTCACCTCATTTGCTCACATTGTATATAGACTTATTTTTCTACTGTATTATTGACTGTATGTTTGTTATACAACAACACAGAGTTGCACATGGAGTAAGTGTCGAAATGCTTTGCTTTATCTTGGTCAGGTCGCAATTGTAAATGTGAACTTGTTCTCAACTTGCCTACCTGGTTAAATAAAGGTGAAATAAAAATATGTGTTGGTATCTGTACTGATGGTGCAAAAGCCATGAGAGGGAGACATAGTGGAGTGGTAACGCACAAGCAAGCAGTTGCTCCCAACGCCACTTGGGTACACTGCAGCATCCATCGAGAGGCTCTTGCTGCCAAGGGAATGCCTGACAGCTTGAAAGATGTTTTGGACACTACAGTGAAAATGGTTAACTTTGTTAAAGCAAGGCCCCTGAACTCTCGTGTATTTTCTGCACTATGCAATGATATGGGCAGCGACCATGTAACGCTTTTACAACATACGGAAGTGCGCTGGTTATCAAGGGGCAAAGTATTGACAGGTTTTTATAAATTGAGAGACGAGCTTAAAGTTTTCACTGACCATCATTTTAACGTGTCTGACCGCTTGCATGATGACGAGTCTCACACGACTGGCCTATCTGGGTGACGTTTTTTCCTCGCCTGAATGATCTGAATCTAGGATTACAGGGACTCTGCGCAACTATATTCAGTACGCGGGACAAAATTGAGGCTATGATTAAGAAGTTGGAGTTCTTCTATGTCTGCATTAACAAGGACAACACGCAGGTCTTTCCATCATTGTATGATTTTTTGTGTGCAAATGAACTCAAGCTTACGGACAATGTCAAATGTTATATAGCGAAGCACCTGAGTGAGTTGGGTGCGCAATTACGCAGGTACTTTGCCAAAACGGATGACACAAACAACTGGATTCGTTATCCCTTTCACGCCCTGCCTCCAGTCCACTTACCGATATCTGAACAAGAGAGCCTCATCGAAATTTCAGCAAGTGGTTCTGTGAAAATTTAATTTAATCAGAAGCTACTGCCAGATTTCTCGATTGGGCTACGCTCAGAGTATCCTTCCTTGGCAAATTGTGCTGTTAAGACACTGATGCCCTTAGCAACCACGTGCCTATGTGAGAGTGGATTCTCGGTGCCCTGGTCCTATAAGAGCTCTTTGTCACTTCCCACAAGCCGGGTTGTGACAAAAACTCACCCTCATTCTTATGTTTAATAAATGTATTGTATAGTGTGTGTGTGGCAGGCTTACAATGATGGCAAAAAACAATATTTGAAAGTGCGCTGACCCTGGTGCTAGAGGGGGTACACAGCTGGAGGTTAAATGTTTGAAGGGGTACGGGACTATAAAAAGTTTGGGAAACACTGGTCTTGTACATTGTGATGTAATGGCGTGGGTAATAAACGACAGATTTAGTCATTACTGTTCAAAACAGTGTAGAAACACTCAAGTTACAAAAGTTACAGCTGGAGTGGGCTGGAAGGGTCTTCAACCTCTTGACAAGATCACTAGGTGTTGTAAGGTAACAACCAGCCTTATTTCAGAAAGCAAACACATCCTGCACTTCACTCTCACAAATCCCTTGCACCTATAACAATGAGACACACTTATATTGGATTCCCGACAGTGCCATCTCACTTCTGACACCAGTGTAGCAAATTCAAAGGGTAGCCCAACCAGAACTTGAACCTGGGTCCCTGCGACCATCAGCCCAACACCTTAAGCATTAGACCAAGGGGCTGCAACTTCTGAACACAAAGTTGCTAGAATTTGTATGTACATATAATGCAAACAAGAACTTGTCAACAACCTATCAACAACTTCTCACCAAGTTCAACGAGTTCCTCAACAATCTGTCGATTAAGTAAAAACAACATTTGTCAGACACTTGAATAAGATTGTGAGATGCCTTGTTCTGAGTGACTTGATTGATTGTATCTTTGCAAAAGTTTTCTTGACAACTTAAAAACGTAAAGTGTTATTGAAAGTGACATCACTTACTTTTTTCTGTACTCGTCTCTATCTCTCTTGATTTTAGCCAACACATTGTACAGGGCTCGCAGTTCAGGGGTGATGGTATCGACTTGAACTCCAACATCAACACCATCCGCCTGCATCCATGACACCCCGGGGCTGTGGAGCCTAGTCTCGAGTCGGTCCCCAAACCTCTTGTGGGTAAAGTTCCATATCGTACCTGGTGGGCTTACCCGTGGCTGGTACCCAGCCAGAGACAGGTCCAAAGAGCCCGTTTGGGTTGTTTGTTCTCGGCTAAAGTAGGCTCTGTAGCGGGATTGCTCTAATGCTTGCTGTAGTTGATTTTCTAACAACTTGTTTCTACGCTCCAATTCATGAACTTTAGCTAGGAAACATCTAAACCGCAGGTTAAGTGTTTTCAAGGCATGAATATTGGAACCCAAATCGTTCCGTAGAGCACTAGACACCCTAGCACTAGTACCGGACGCTGGCGCTCCAACGGGGACCCCAGCGGCACCCGGAGATTGCGAACCCTCAGCAAGAGCCATCGAATTCATCATTTCGTTTGCGTTAAATGGGCAATACATTAAATTTAAAAAATCACCACGGTATTCCGAGGGGCTTAACTGGTCAACTTCAATTAGCCTGCTACTACTAGGCCTACTGTATTTTTCACCCGCGCCCTGCCGTAAAAATAGGCCAGCCCTCCACAATGCGGTCGGCGATGATGTGATTCTTTGAAATGAGCTTATGCGACTACAAATCTCGCAACCATTGCTGTGAACGCCATGTCATTGTGTCATATTGGACAGTGTAGGAATGTAGACTCGACATAAAGATAAACGCCGTATGTCACCTTCTTCATGATGCTCTTGTTAACGGCGAATGTATCTCCACGCAAAATAGTTAAGGACGCTATTTAGCCCCAGGCTATGTAGCCTGCGCACCTTCTAAACGCGCACGTTCTCTGTATTGCTGCTGATATTTTAACTAGTTTCTGCAAAGTCATTCGCCTTCATTCATTTCTCCTGCGCCGCCCATTCTTTTTGATAGAGTCGTCCCAGTGAGCTGCCGAATACGCCTGAAATCAAGGCTCTGTCCCTATTATTGGTATTATGTTACAGCCAAATGAAAACACCCTACAATGCTACGCCCCACCCGCCCGCCAGCTAACGCCAGCTAATATTCTGAAATAAATGTTTATTTTTAGAAAGATATGTTTAGAACATGCCCATTCAAGCTTATCTAACTTTAGATTTCCTAACGAACCAGAAAACCAGCGGTTATTTCTGATTGTTTATCAAAGTTATCTGGTCAACTCATTTATCTTGCTATGTATGTATGTATGTATGTACGTATGTATGTGCAGTGCGTTCGGGAAAGTAGTCAGACCCCTTCCCCTTTTCCACATTTTGTCACGTTATAGCCTTATTCTAAAATGATTAAATAAAAAAATGTTCCTCATCAATCTACCCACAATGCCCCATAATGACAAAGCGAAAATAGGTTTAGACATTTTTCCAAATGTATAAAAAAAAAACAGAAGTACCTTATTTAAATAAGTATTCAGACCCTTTGCTATGAGACTCGACATTTAGCTCAGGTGCATCCTGTTCCCATTGATCATCCTTGAGATGTTTCTACAACTTGATTAGAGTACACCTGTGGTAAATTTAATTGATTGGACATGATTTGGAAAGGCACACACCTGTCTATATAAGGTCCCACAGTTGACAGTGCATGTCAGAGCAAAAACCAAGCCATGAGGTCGAAGGAATTGGCCGTAGAGCTCCGAGACAGGATCTTGTCGAGGCACAGATCTGGGGAAGGGTACCAAAACATTTATGCAGCATTGAAGGTCCCCAAGAACACAGTGGCCATCATTCTTAAATGGATTGATGAGGGGAAAAAACGATTTAATCAATTTTAGAATAAGGCTGTATGAATGAACTGTATACCCATCTGGTGAGATTTGCTGAGCTTATGCTGTTGGCCTACTGGCCATAATAATAACAAGAAACAATAACAGAAGTCAAAATGCATTTTACTCCAGCTGCCAATGCATACTACTGTAGACTAGGCCTACGTTTTTCGTGTCATATCACTACTTTTATTTTATTCAAACACACAAAATCCAATTGTGGTAATATGAATTTAATTGAAAAGATTTTCCCCTTTTTCTCAGATTCACCAAATATCGCTGAAAGACTAACTGCGGACTAAATTGAATTCGGCACAATGGACTGCACTGCGTTTAGCGGTCATGAAAGTTGGCTGCGATTTCAGCACCTAGGCAGTGAACAGCGCCGCGGTACGGCCAGCTATAAATGAGTTAAGATTGAAGAACCAGAGGTTGATGTGGCTTTCCCATTATTTTATGGAGGATTTAAAGAAATTGGGTGGTTACGTTTTTTTGTACACAAATGAAGCATTATAATTGTATGTTCTTCCTAACCTACACACACACACACAAAATGAAACAGGACTGTTATCTAGAAAATATTTTATTATAATTTTGGTTGTTAAATACCCAATGCATAGTCAAGATATGGAAGAGACTTAATCAAAGTAGAATAAAGGAAGTTTATGATATGGCTCATATTTCCCAAACTGTATTAGTATATCTCCTCAATATCATGCGTTGACTGTTCAAAATTGCATCAGTTCAAAAAAATCTTCCATTGGTAGAAATTCCAAAATATGTCCTCTATGGCTCACTCTCCAGTCTCAATTACCATGTCCTCCATCACTGTGGACTGTGTGAGCTGTCTCTATGAGATAAGTCTTTGTAGTGTGTAAACATATAGGCACTTTCTGTATGACTGGCCATTTAGCCTGTGTGCAGTGGGGCAAACTGTAGCATAGGGCCTTGGTGGGCTGTAACAGTGGCTCCACTTCTCTTGCCCTCCTTTCCTTCTCTCCTTCCTCCCTTTCCCCAGGAGGGACTATTTATTGCACATAACCTCAAATAAAAACATGAATGACAAAACCAAGACAACTGGCTAAAACCAGACTAAAAGGTGTTAAAAAAAGGATCACCATGTTAGATAATGTCTTGCAGTCCCTCTGCTTTGCATTGGTCTGAGTGTCTATGTCAGTGCAGTCACCCCTTGGCCTCCTACTCCTCCTCCAGATCTAGACCTCCATGGTCTTGAAGTAGATGCGGGCGTAGATTATGTCTAGCTGGCTGTGCAGGGCATGGAAGGAGGGCCGCTTAGAGGCCTCTGGGTTCCAGCACTCCAACATAATGCGATAGATGTTGGGGGGACACCTACTTGGACAGGACAACCTGTAGCCTGTCGACAGGAGCTCCAGCACCTCCTTATTGCTCTTTCCTGTGTATGTGTTTGTGTGAGATCGAGAGCAAAAGAGAGAGAGATTGAGAGAGAGAAAGAGGGAGAAGAATAAATATTATTCAGAGGGATAAATATTATCAGTCAGAGGGAAATATTCAAAAGCATTTTTACAGATAGAGGTAATAGATTAACTGTAATGAGGGTTGACTTTTTCTCGTGATACGTGTTGTATAATGGTAAAAATAAGAATATTGTCTTGAAAACGTTTGACACACACACCATCGTATGGCATCTTTCCTCGTGACATCATCTCATAGAGCAGCACACCGAAGGACCAGACGTCAGACTTGACAGAGAAACGCTGGTAGAGAGCAGCCTCAGGGGCCGTCCATCTCACTGGGATCTTAGTGCTTCTGCTGGCTGTGTACACACTGTCCTACACACACACACACACACAGACACACACACACACAGACACACACACACACACACACACACACACACACACACACACACACACACACACACACACACACACACACACACACACACACACACACACACACACACAGAGCGAGAAAGAGAGAGAGGGGACATATCCAACCATTTGTTTTTACTAAGAATTTCTTAATATTCCTATGGAAATGTCCCAATTCTTTTTTTGCTTTTTAAGCAAGAATCCTTGCTTTATCTGAGAGTGAACAATTTCGCCTTGACCAGGATAAGTAAGCCCAACATACAGCATATTTTTCTAAAGCTTTAGTTAACCTATAGGTTCTCCCTCTTCATTTCTCCATACATTTCACATTCATGTCACATCCATTCTATCCTTACCTTAATGATCCGTGCCAGTCCAAAGTCAGCCACCTTACAGACCAGGTCATCTCCCACCAGGATGTTCCTGGCCGCCAGGTCCCTATGCACGATGTGTCGGTCCTCCAGGTAGGCCATGCCCTCGCCCACCTGGCTGCCCATGTAGATGAGGTGGGCAGAGGACAGCACATGACCCTCCGTCGCTGAGAACAGCATAGTGAGCGCACAGGTTAGGATCTGTCAAGCATGATAAGGTCAGCATAGTTACTCAATTGCCTTAACATATACGTTTATTAGTTAAAAACATTTAAATTTCAAACAGATCTTTGTCAGGTGAACTGAGATGGAGTTATTTAATATGCAAGCCATATCTGATTCCTGCTATTACATCATTTTTTCAGCCAAGCACCCAATGACCACTTGAGGTTTTTGAATACTTATGTTATTGGTCAAGCATAATCATCTGTGAACACACACACTGAATGCAATGTAAAGACTGGGGAACAGAGGGGAGGGTGTGACTGACTCACTGTCCAGGTAGGACTTTAGGTTGCCCTTGGTCATGAGCTCAGTGACGATGTACACGGGCTCTCCCCTGGAACACAGGGCCAGCAGCTGGATCAGCTTGGGGTGGTGGAGGTTCTTAAGTGCCTGCACCTCCTTCACAAACTCATCCTGCTTAGTGTCCTCTGCAGGAGAGAGAGAGAGAGAGAGGCTGAGGTCAGTGCTATCAAGGTGATAAGGAGCTTAGGACTGGCCCTATGTAGTATTATAATCCCTTTATGAACAATGTGAGAGCCCTGACCTGAGTGGACTGACTCAAAGTTAGAGAGTATGTAATTGTGTGTTTTGTGCATGCATGTGTTCCTGCTTTTTATAATGTTTTGCCATTGCAGCACTTGCCCATCTGCATTATGTCTTTGAAAATATTCCCTCATCAATAGTCACTCATCAAATATTTGCCAAAATTCTGCTTGTAGTGTGCTGAATCATGTATTAATATGATAGCAGCAATAGCTAGCATGCTTACCTTGTTTGAGCATCTTGATGGCCACCTTCTTTTTCTGGTTGATCCACAGGGCCTCCCACACCTCTCCAAAGTGGCCCTCCCCCAGCTTCCTTTGCAGTTTAAACTCCTCCCGAGGATGCTCCCAGGGCTCCATGTCAAACAGCTCCCTCTGGGGACACCACAACAACACTGTTACAAGCAGCCTCACACAACTGGACACCACAACACTGTTACAGCAGCACAGAACACAGCTACCGGGTATGGCGAATACTTTCAAATACTTGAGCTGTGCTTCATTTTGTTTTCCCAGTACAATGGAACCAATGAAATAGTCCCAAAAGGGAAAACCACAAGCAAAATGATTACGCATTTGTGTGTCAAATAAAATCAAATAGTATTTGTCACATGCGGCGAATACAACAGGTGCAGACTTTCCCGTGAAATGCTTACTAACAAGCCCTTAACCAACAATGAGTTAAAAAGTAAGAACATTAGCAAATAAAAATAGTAACACAATAGATTACAATAATGAGGCTTTATAGAAGGACTACCTGTACCGAGTAAATGTGCAGGGGTACGAGGTAGTTGAGGTAATAGGTAATATGTACATGTAGGTAGAGGTAAAAGTGGCTAGGTAATCAGGATAGATAATAAACAGAGTAGTATCAGCGTATGTGAAGAGTGCATAAGTGTGTGTAAGTGGCGTCAATATTGTGACGACCCCCCACTCTGTCTGCCGAATTCTTTTTCTTTGCTCTTGTTTTCCTTAATAGGATGTCGGTGGGCGGAGCTGGGAGGGTCGTCAGCGAAATGGGACACCTGGGCTCGGGTGTGTCCCAGGATAAATGCACCCCTTCCCCATTAATTGGGAAGACTCTCTCCATGCAGACACTGATAGATTTTGGTTGTGGCATTTTTGTGGCTGTTTTTGTTTGTTTGTGTTGGCACCTTTCAACACCCCTCATTATCACATTTATCCACGCAACCACTCACTTACACTACTGATTACACACACCATTGCTAATTGTGTTTACTTTAGTTAATAAATATATTTTGTTATTCGTTATCTCCACATCGTCTCCCTTTATGTTATGGGCTTCGAGCCGGTTCGTGACAAGTGGGGGCTCATCTGGGAACATAAGGTTGGTTCCTAGACATTTTGGCGCATAGCACTTTGTTGCATTATGAAAGACTAATACTAGTGTCATTTGGCTTACTAGTATGTGTGTTGTTTGGGAGAAAATGTGGAGTTCATGTTAAACTCTGTAGGTGCTTAGTTTGCATCTTTTGTCTGAGTTGTAGAATTTGGTGCCCAGTACTGGTTGCCTTTGTTTGTTTGTTTGGTAAACTTGCCACTGTGGTGGATAGTTGGTTGTGTTCTGCGTTGGAGAAAATACATTGGTTAGTTTCCAGGCCCCTGCCCAGGCTGGAGACTCTACCGCAAATCCGCATGAAGACTAGGGTTGAGTTACTGTGGGTTTTGGGGAAGCTCCATATCTCTCTTCTGTGGTGCTCATTGTGATTGTCATTTCTCTGGTTGTGGTCTGGTGTGCTCAGCAGAGGGGAAGAGTGAGATTTTTTATTTTCTTGCGACTATGGCATCTTACCTAGATGAGTTCATTTGCTTCCCATCAGAGGAACTGTTAGAATTATCTACTAAAGAACAGCTGTTGAAGGTTGCTACAAGGTTGAAATTAGTGATAACCGTCAAAATTCTATGAGGTTGATATTGAAGGCCAATCTGATGGAGAGTGGTGTTCTTGAAGTTACCACTAGGGCAGCCTCTGCTGAGGACTCGCCCTCTCTCTAACGTTAATGACCGCTCCATCGGTTAGTCCTAGTAGTCTTCTTTTTGAACAGCAGAAAGAACTGCTTCTGTTACTTTAGCCGATCATGCTCTAGCTGTATGAAACGGAATTGGAATTTAAACAGGATTTGGAGTGTGCTAAAATCTAGCTGCAACAAGAGCGGCTAGAGCTGGTAAGGGAAGGAAGGCTCTCAGGGGAGAGTTTGCTCTGGGAAGGTGACCCAGATGTACCTAGGGGTCGTGCCCCAGATACATTTGATATTGTTGGGAACTTACGGTTGTTGCATACATTTAATGAAAAGGACCCTGAGATATTCTTTTCCTTGTTTGAGTGTGTTGCTGACGTTAGGAGTTGGCCTGATTCTGACTGCACTTTAATGTTGCAGTGTGTGCTGACTGGTAAAGCGCAGGAAGCATATTCAGGTTAAAACGGCTGTGTTACAGATTTACGAATTGGTTCCTGAGGCTTACCACCAACGATTTAGAACTTTAAAAAGGGATGATGAACACATGTTGAGTTTGAGCGAGAATTATCTTCAGTTTAATCGCTGGTGTTCCGCCTCTGCAGTTATGACTTTCCAAGGGCTGTGTGATATGATTATGTTAGAGAAATTTAAGGACACAATCCCTGATCGTATAGCCATGTACATTAATGAACGAAAAGTAAAGACTGTCGCTGATGCTGCGGTTTTGGCGGATGAGTATATTTTGACTCACAAGTGTCTTGGCAGAGCCCCGTATTCGGAGTGAGTGGGGCGTTCGGAGAGATTTGGGCCTCGCTCACCGAGATACTTTGGTTCACGGGCAGAGTTTCATTCAACTAGGGTTGAGCCTGACTCCCGTGGTAAAGCTGACTTGTGTCAAGAGTGTCACTACTGTCAAGGTTCAGGTCATTGGAAAACGAATGTCAAGTTCTCAGGGCTAGGGGTACATTCAGTACGTGTGCTTATGTTAAATCTAAGGCGTTAGCTGTGCCTGTTCCACATCAGTTCACTCCTGACACATTGTCTCATGCCCAGGGGCATGTGAAAGTCCATATTGACCCAGACTATTTACCTTTCATTATGGAGGGTTTTGTGTCTGTTAGGTAAGGACCTAGTGCCAGTGAAGATCCTGAGCGACACAGGTGCCTCTGAATCATTTGTTGGAGTCTGTTACCCTTCTCTGCTGAGAATGATTCGGGGAATAGTGATCTAATTAGGGGAATAGGTTTGAACACTGTCAGTTCTGAGCCGTGGCGACCTGGTCACTGCGCCGGCTAACGAGAATACCACAAAGAAGTCTGTCACTGCTTTCCCTGTTATCCCGTTATCTGTATCCCGCTCCGATCTAATTAACGTGCAACGGACTGACCCCACATTAGAAGAGTTGCGTGACCAAATTGTGCCTGTTGAACAGTTTCGAGATGTCAGTTTCGACATGGCTATTTTCTCCAAGAGGATGTCCTGATGAGAAAGTGGGTGTCTCATGGTGGTTGTTTTCTGGGGGAGGCGATTAGTCAGGTTGTTGTACCAGTTAAGCTTTGTGAGCTGGTGTTGCCAACTTCCCACAAAGACATTGCTGGACATATGGGTGCGAGGAAAACCTACGATCGCATATTAAGACATTTCTTTTGGCCTAGACTAAAGAGGGATGTTTCTGAGTTCATCAACTTGTCACACCTGTCAATTAACTGGTAAACCTAATCAAGCTATAAAGCCGGTACCACTTTTTCCTATTCCTGTACTCAGCTAACCTTTTGAGTATCTGATTATTGACTGTGTTGGTCCTCTGCCTCGTTCTAAAAAGGGTAGTAGTTACCTGTTCACTGTGATGTGTCAGACCACTAGGTTTCCTGCTGCCTATCCTCATGTCTATCACGACTAAGTCTGTGCTAAAAGCTTTGACTCAGTTTCTCACTGTTTGGAATCCCTAAGGTCATTCAGAGTGATCAAGGATCTAATTTCACTAATCTGTTTGGTCAGGTTCTCCAACAGCTCCATATTAAACACAATTTGTCTAGCGCCTATCCCGCGCAAAGTCAAGGAGCACTGGAACGTTTCCATCAAACACTTAAGTCTTTGAGAGATTATTGTACTGAGATGGATTGGGAGGAGGGGTTGCCTTGGTTACTGTTTGCCACTAGTGAGGTTTCACAGGAGAGTACGGGTTTCAGTCCAAATGACCTTGTGTTTGGACATAGAGTGCGTGGACTTCTATCTGTTCTCCAGGATGACTGGAAGTCCCCTCAGTCCCTTTTATCTTATGTGTGTGATTTCCGGCGACCCCTGTACGCCGCTGGGGAAATGGCTAAAGAGAAGCTATCATCTTCACAGGAGAGAATGAAGGGCATATTTGATCGGTGAACTGAGCCTCGTCACTTTAGTCCAGGTGACCAGGTTCTTACTCTGCTGCCAATTGTTGGTTCTCCTTTTCAAGCCAAGTTTCAAGGTCCATATACCGTTGTGAGCCAGTGCACTGAGCAAAACTATCTAGTTGCCACTCCAGAATGAAGAAAAGTGCACCAACTGTGCAATGTAAATTTGTTAACCCTATTATGCACGTTCCTCTGAGGCTGAACAGTGGGAGTCTACAGAGGACGGTAAATCTGTTCTTTTGGCTGATACCGTTATTTCGCTGGGTTCTTGTCATGCTAGGTCTGTGCATGAGGAGGAAGATGTTCCTGGTCCCGACGATTGCATACTGCAGGGTAGATTGAAAAATTCAGAGACACTGGATATTTTAGACAGCCTTCTCGCTCATCTACCTGTTGATGGGCGGAAAGAGATGGTTGGTGTGATTCGGAGAGTTCCAGGTTTGTTTTCTGATACACCTACACGTACAAACTTAATAGAACATGATATTGACATTGGAGATGCTGACCCCATTCGTCAGCAGTTCTATAGAGTTTCTTCAGAGAAACTGCGTTGTCTGGATGCTGAGGTCAGATACATGCTGGAGAGTAAGATAGCAGAGCCTTCTTTCTCCAGTTGGGCTTCTCCCTGTATCTTGGTCAGTAAACCGGATGGAACAAACAGATTTTGTACGGACTACCGTAAGGTAAAGTGTCACTAAGCCAGATTCATTGCCTCTTCCTCGAATGGAGGACTGCGCTGATCAAGTCGGCGCAGCTAAGTTTGCGCAAATTTGACCTGTTATAGGGCTATTGGCAGGTGCCACTGACGCATAGGGCACGTGAAATCTCTGCCTTTTACACCCTCTGGTCTGTACTCGTATTCGGTTATGAGTTTTGGAATGCGTAATGCACCTGCCACTTTTCAGCGACTTATAAACAGGATTGTATCCGGTCTGGCCGGGTGCGCTGTTTATCTTGACGATGTAGTGATATATATGCAGATACTTGGGAGGAACATCTGTCCCGTATTCAAGCCTTGTTCGACCGCCTAGCTGCGGGTTGCCTCACGATAAATCTGGCTAAATGTGAGTTTTCTCAGGCGACCATTACATACCATGGGTTGGGCAGGGTGAAGTGCATCCTGTTTGGGCTAAGGTGGTAGCTATTGATGCTTTCCCACCAACTACTAAAAAGGAACTGATGTGTTTCTTGGTAATGATTTAGTTATTATTGTAGTTTTTCTAGGAACTTCTCTACTGTGGTCGCTCCCATGACAGATTTGCTGAAAGCTAAGGCTGTTTACGTATGGTCTTCTCGTTGTCAACAGGCTTTTGAAGATGCAAAGAGGTTGCTTACCTCAACTCCGGTGTTGGCTGCTCCTCGCGTGGATTTGTAATTTACCTTGCAGGTGGATGCTAGTCATGTGGGGGCAGGTGCAGTTTTGCTGCAAGCAGATGTGTCTGGGGTTGAGAGGCCTGTTTCTTTTCCAAAAAGTTGAACCATTATCAGTTGAACTACTCGGTCATTGAAAAAAGCGCTAGCACTCATATGGGCGCTACAACACTTCGAAGTGTATGTCAGGAGTAGTACCTATTGTGGTCTACACCGACCATAACCCTCACCTTTTTGAGGTCCATGATGTGTCCTAATCAGAGGATAATGAGATGGTGTTTATTTTTTACAAGCATTCCATCTCGATGTGCGGCACATCCGGGGGACTGATAATGTCATTGCTGACGCGCTCTCTCGTGCTCCCAGTTCCTGAATGTTCACGTGACTGACCACTTATTTTGTGTCTGGTATTGTCCTGTTCTGTCGCTCCTGTCTGTTCCCTTCTGGTCTCGTTTTCTTTCCTCTTAAAGGTTGCTTCCTGTCCGCAAAGGTTGCTGAGGTCTGGGGAGGACGAGGTTGGCTGGGGCAAGTGGACGCAAAGGCTGGATCAATCTGTTGTGTGACTGGTATGATGTTCCGGGGTCTTTGTTGGTCCCTGGTTTTATGGGGGGGGGGGGGGGGTGACGACCCTCCCACTGTCTGCCGAATTCTTTTGCTCTAGTTTTCCTTACTGGGATGCCGGTGGGTGGAGCCGGGAGGGTCGTCAGCGAAATGGGACACCTGGGCTCGGGTGTGTCCCAGGATAAATGCACCCCTATCCCATTAATTGGGAAGACTCTCTCCATGCAGACACTGATAGATTTTGGTTGTGGCATTTTTGTGGCTGTTTTTGTTAGTTTTCATTGGCAGCTTTCAACACCCCTCATTATCACATTTATCCACGCAACCACTCACTTACGCTACTGATTACTGACTACACACACCATTGCTAATTGTGTTTAGTTTACTTTAGTTAATAAATATATTTTGTTATTCCTTATCTCCACGTCGTCTCGCTTTTTGTTATGGGCTTCGAGCCGGTTCGTGACAATATGCATGAGTGTGTGCAAAAAAGTCAAAATTGGCCGTATTCTAATTTTATTTTTTATATTTGGTCTTAATTTATAGTTAGGGTTAGGCAGAAGGTTAGCATTGTGGTTTAGGTTAAATCAGATTGTAGAAATAGGTGTTGTAGACACCAAATTGTAGAAATAGGTGGGGGGTTTATGACTTTGTGGCTGTGGTAACTAGTGACGACTGCAAAAAAGGGTCAATGCAAATAGGCCCAGGTGGCCATTTGATTAACTGTTCATCATTCTTATGGCTGGGAGGTAGAAGCTGTTCGGGAGCCTTTTGGTCCCAGACTTGGCGTTCTGGTACTGCTGCTGTGCGGTAGCAGAGTGAACAGTCTATGGCATGGGTGGCCGGGGTCTTTGACAACTTTCCAGGCCTTCCTCTGACAGTGATTTACTAGGCGGTCCGCATCACCCTCTGTAGAGCCTTGTGGTCGGATACCAAGCGTTAATGCAGCCAGTCAAGAGGCTCTCAGTACTGCAGCTGTAGAACGTTTTGAGGATCTGACGGCCCATGCCAAATCTTTTCAGCCTCCTGATGGGCAAGAGTCGTTGTCGTGCCTTCATGACTGTATTGGTGTGTGTGGACCATGTTCATTTCTTAGTGATGAGGACACAGGAACTTGAATCTCTCGACCCGCTCCACTACAGCCCCGTCGTGTGAGTGTGGTGATCAGATGGCTTTAGTACATTGAAAGATAGGTAAGTTTCTTTAAAAACACAGGCTCTTAAAAATACAAATGTATTATTTGATACTTAGACTCATAATCAAGTGCTACAAAATATGTGTCAATCAAGAAATGATCAATAAATAATCTACAAAGGATGATTTATACTTAAATGATTACCAAGTTTACATTGTGATTGTCTTGGCAAATCAAAATAAACAAATGGTTAAATGAAATAAACTACAAATGAAATGTAACATCTGCTCCTTTCAATCTCATGAAGAGAATTTGAAATCATCTTGGCTTTCCTTTCAAGAGGCTCAGTCTAAATGTTTGTTTCATACAACAAAACGAGGAAGCTACAGAAGTGTCAACTGAAATAAAAAGGGCCTGAAGTGAGGGGGGAGTGTGTGTGTGTCTGCGGGGCTTTCCACAGCCTCTGATTCAGTCACATCTCTGCTGGGAAGGAAGAGAGAAGAGATCTGATCACGGAGAGGTCTCCAGTAAAAACAGCCTGATCACTGCTACTACACTACTGCTTCTTGATTCCGTAATGTAATGTAAACACATAATTCTAACATATGATTGGATTTTGGGGAATTTGTCTGCCAAAAACTCTGGATTTGTGTGTGTGAGATCCGGGTGGTACACACACCTGCTGTGCACATGGCTCATCCAGAGGCACTCCTAGACTCCTGGAGTTGTTCTGGTAGTAGCGGATCAGCTCCCCCAGAGTGGCGAAGGAAATCTTGTCTGACACAAAGTACGCCCCGATCAATGAACGCTGGATCCGGAAATGGAACACTTTCCCATCGTTTCTGGCTGCGGAGGAGAGGGCAAACATGATTTGACTGTTTTAAATTTGACACATTTCAAAAGCAGGGTGGTTTACACACGGTTTTCCTTTTTAAATGTCTTATGTCACACCCACACTTGGCCAAAGTAATATTAGCAACAGGACATATGAGCACGGACTTGGACATTGCTTACAGTATAGTGGGTGATCAGAGGATGGTGGTTCTCAACTACGGAAGTACTTTATTGCCACCCATTGGTGAATGAATGACTGCACTTTTTCCACTGGTATTTGTTTGCATAGTATTTAATAGTGAAATTGTGTGGTAACAACATAATTAAATATTAGAACTCTATTTAATGTAATGTAATTTAATAGGATCTCTGTGGGTAACAATGGGTTCTTTCTGGTATTTACTTAAATTAATTCAGAGCTACCCAGTAGGCTACCAAATGGTGCATACGGTGCTTGTGTTAATGAATGACCAAGTAATTAACATGTGACCATGCAATATGGGCTTACCTGAGATGGTGTATTCATCACTGTGGCTCTCGCTAATGCGTACCAGGAACGAGCCATCCTTATTCTGAGAGGCTTGGAGCAGTTTCTCAGCCTTCAGCCGGTTGATGTTCCCATAATACCACCTCAACAGACAGACAGATGGATAGATGAACAGGCAGACAGGGAAAGAGGAAGACAGATGGACAAAAAGAGACACATGCACAATTGCACACAGGAGCAGACAAGAGTACACACACTGACACAGACACACACACAAATTTCCCCTAAAAAACAACCGCAGTGAACCCCCCCCAATATCAATGTAATCTAATAACTGATCTATTTCTCAAACTCAAGCTGCTTTGAGTGGAAAAGTAGGTGTGGTTCATAGGCTAGACTCCAGAGAGTAAGGAAGGCTATTTACAGTAATTAACAAGAATAGGTGTGGCTGTGCTGTGCTGCAAACACTAGGTACCTTTCCATGACGATTAGGTTTCACCTGAAACTCTGTCAGGTGCGGGTGTGAGCTGAGTTGAAAGATTATCATTTGTCAAAAGTTGTGTATCCACTGCTGTACTTCGCATACAGTAGTTACTAAACCTACAACTTGACTGCAGTTGCACCAATCTGACCACAAAGACAGAGACTTTATTTGTAAATGGTAACGGTAGCCACATACAGAAATGTAATACAGTGGCATTGTTATATACTACAATGCTGTCAACTGTGCAGTAGTAAACATGGAGGGAGGGGTGCTGTGTCACTTCTCTGTCAACAAACATTGACATTATTTAATCTGAATTAGTTCTATTTGAAATAATGACCATGCCAAATCTTTTTTTTGAGCCTCAAATAAAACATGTTAAATATAGCCTACCCAGTAAGCAAAAAGACGTTTGGGAAAAAAACGTATAAAAGACGGATCTTACGGGTGTAAACAATATGCATTTTCCGGTTGTTGAAAATACGTATTTTTCGTACATTGAAATCCGGTTTAAAATTATAGTAGAAAATATTTATTTTCCAGAAGTTGCAATCAGGTTATCTTTGTTTCTTAATAAACGTTGGAAATACATAATTTACAGACTTTGAAAATACATATTTTTTAGGTCATTGATTCTATGGCCAAATTTCAACAGCACATATTGTACATTCTCATTGAAGTAAGCATTATATCACAATAATAATTTGTCAATACATTTAATATAGGAAAGATGAGCAAACTGAAGATTGCAAAATATAATATTTATAATCGCTCTCATCTGTCACACTGCACTTACAGTGCATTCGGAGTATTCAGACCCCTTGACTTTTCCCACATTTTGTTATGTTACAGCCTTATTCTAAAATGTATTAAATTGTTATTTTTGCACTTTTATTAAAAATAAAAAAACGTAAATATAACATTTACATTTCAGACCCTTTACTCAGTACTTTTTTGAAGCACCTCTGACAGCGATTACAGCCAGGAGTCTCCTTAGGTATGATGCCACTGTACAAGCTTGGCACACCTGTATTTGGGGAGTTTCTCCCATTCTTCTCTGCAGATCCTCTCAACCTCTGTCAGATTGGATGGGGAGCGTCGCTACACAGCTATTTTCAGGTCTCTCCAGAGATGTTCAATCGGCTTCAAGTACGGGCTCTGGCTGGGCCAATCAAGGACATTCAGAGACTTGTCCCGAAGCCACTCCTGCGTTGTCTTGCCTGTGTGGTTAGGGTCGTTGTCCGGTTGGAAGGTGAACCTTCGCCCCAGTCTGAGGACCTGAGCGCTCTGGAGCAGGTATTCATCAAGGATCTCCCTGCACTTACTCCGTTTATTTTCCCATCGATCCTGACTAGTCTCCCTATCCCTGCCGCTAAAAAACATCTGCTTGATGCTGAAACCAATATGCTTCACCGCAGGGATGGTGCCAGGTTTCCTCTAGACGTGACTCTTGGCATTCAGGCCAGAGTTCAATCTTGGTTTCATCAGACCAGAGAACCTTGTTTCTCATGGTCTGAGAGTCCTTTAGGTGCCTTTTGGCAAACTCCAAGTGGGCCGTCATTTGCCTTTTACTGAGGAGTGGCTTCCGCCTGGCCACTCTACCATAAGGGCCTGATTGGTGGAGTGCTGCAGAGATGGTTGTCTTTCTGGAAGGTTCTCCCATCTCCACAGAGGAACCCTTCTCCCCCGATTGCTCAGTTTGGCCGGGCGGCCAGCTCTAGGAAGAGTATTGGTGGTTCCAAACTTCTTCCATTTAAGAATGATGAAGGCTACTGTGTTCTTTGGGACCTTCAATGCTGCAGACATTTTTTGGTACCCTTCCCCAGATCTGTGCTTCGACACAATCCTGTCTCGGTGCTCTATGGCCAATTCCTTCGTCCTCATGGCTTGGTTTTTGCTCTGACACGCACTGTCAACTGTGAGACCTTATATAGACAGGTGTGTGCCTTTCCAATGTCCAATCAATTGAATTTACCACAGGTGTACTCTAATCAAGTTGTAGAAACATCTCAAGGATGATCAATGGAAACAATATTCACCTGAACTCAATTTTGAGTCTCATAGCAAAGGGTCTGAATACTTATGTAAATAAGGTATTTCTGTTTTTATTTTTTATAAATTTGTTGGTCGGACTGCCAGATGGTGAAGCGTAATTCATCACTCCAGAGAACGTGTTTCCACTGCACCAGAGTTCAATGGCGCCGAGCTTTACACCACTCCAGCCAAAGCTTGGCATTGTGCATGGGGATCTTAGGCTTGTGTGCGGCTGCTCGGCCATGGAAACTCATTTGATGAAGCTCCCGATGAACAGTTATTGTGCTAACGTTGCTTCCAGAGGCAGTTTGGGACTCGGTAGTGAGTTCCAAACTGCCCCTGGAAGCAACCGAGGACAGACGATTTTTACACGCTACGTGCTTCAGCACCACTTGTGTGGCCTACCACTTCTTGGCTGGGCAGTTGTTGCTCCTAGAAGTTTCCACTTCACAATAACAGCACTTACAATTGACCGGGGCAGCTCTAGCAGGGCAGGCATTTGACAGGTGGCATCCTATGACGGTGCCACATTGAAAGTCACTGAGCTCTTCAGTAAGGCCATTCTACTGCCAATGTTTGTCTATGGAGATTGTATGGCTGTGTACTCAATTTTATGGCTGAAATAGCCGAATCCACTAATTTGAAGGGGTGTCCATATACGTTTGTAAATATAGTGTTATGTTTTAGCCAAATCAAGGCCGGTCCAGATGGAAGATGTTGCAGGTTGGGGGTGCTGTGATTTTTTTTGCCCGAGCTACGCTAGAAAAGGCTATATTGGTCCGTTAATACAGGACTAGTAAAGGCCCAGCATACTACTTTTGTGAAGAAAAAAAGTATAATTATACATTTTCAGCAGTACCCCCTACTTCCCGCGGCTATGGGTCCAGAAATCAATTAAGGTCGGTCCAGATCAGACCAAAAAAATATAATAATAAATACGTCCAAAAAGATGTCGCTGTAGGTTGTGGAATACCTTATTGGTAAACCTGGTAGGTTAAACATGATCCTATACAATATGGTGGACAAAAGCCAATCAAACCCGAAACGAGTGAAAGAAACATGGTGAAATCTCAACTGCATATTATGAATGAAACAATGTTGAGGTTGCCGCGCGCATAGACGCGCCACTCACTTGTGATTAGCGAACTCGTCCTGTAGAATGGCCACATATGTAGCCGGGACCAGTCCGGACTCCATCGAACCGGTAAGTTTTTTGGCAAGCACATAATCCCCCCTCTTTTCTATTACTGACAGCTTGTCCCCTTCCTTGATAGTCAGCTCCTCCTCGCTCCTGGCTTCGAAATCAAACAGAGCCGCATAGAGCTGAGTCGGTTTCTGCTTGGGGGACGGGGAACGGATATCACCTGAAATAGTGGGGATTTCGGCTGGTCGGGTCATATTTGGGTAATGGAATTCGGGCCATATCCAGTTCCATAGTCGACTACAGCATGGCATGCAACCACGACAACAAACCTCCATCCCAAGCCAGTCGCAACGCCGAAGTATCCAGGTTTTTTTAGGGAACCGCGACAATACGACGCGAAAATAAATGTGTTAATAGGAGAGCCAGAGGCCTATACAGTTTCGAGACGTCTTCGAGCTGCCCTTTCTCTCCTTCACAGCAAACATAGTGCGGCATCAGCGATAATTAGGTTGATAATCAGGAGAAACCTGTTTTGTGTTGAGATGGATCAGGGACACAATACTGTTGGCCGTGGGAATGCGGAAACGAGATATCCATGTCCAATTGTGCCCACATTGATCCTCAGTCATTTGCCAAGTGCGCCTAAAAGAGGAAATAGCCTACCTATACTTGTCCTCCAATGAATGATAACCAAATACCGCATCTCTCTGGAATACGGTCAAAATTTCTGCACTCCAAGTGGCATTTGCTGAGCCAGGTCCACGAAATGCGTATAGTCAGGGTTTTTGTTTGGAACACTAGACATTTCCCGCTATCCCCGCGTCTGTGAACCTGTCCGCCTGCTGCTCGTGCTTGGCGGTTAAATCAACAACACCCCAGAGTATATCTGTCCATCTACAACTACACCATTGTCTCTGGTGCAAGTGATATAGTCCGTGCGTATAGGCAACACACAGTTTTTAATTCCCTATCTATTATACGTAATTCTCCTTATCAATATACTAATAAATGTTGTTTTTTAAAATCGTAGTTTTACTGTTAAAAAAGAAAGATGCTGGTAACACAATTATAACGCATTGGTTATCACAGTGTATGATGTAGAAGTAGACTATATAACTATGGTAATGATGTACACCTCAATTCCTCATTGGTTTGGAAATATATTGTATTGTACAATGAACACAATATGAATGTAAACGTATAGCCTACAATAAAGCATTCAGCTGTCAGTAGAGTACATCATGTTGTGCAATTTAGTGTATACAACAAAAAATAAACAAATATCCACTAAAGGTAATACCTATACATATATTTTGTAAAAACAACCGTTCCCTTATTACATCCCTGGCAAAAGACAAAAAGACATTGGTTTCTGTTTAATAGATAGCACACTGTTTTATTAGTATATTTAGCTTTGTGATGTACAGCTTTGGAGAAAAAAAAGTCACATTTAAGTTTGGAAACATTTTACCTTAGCAGTGACATCACACTTAAGAAAGCTTCATTTCAAATCATTGGTTTTTCATTAATCAAAGTGATATGTTAGGGAAAAGAACCACCCATGCTGTTTTGCATTAAACAAACAGAAATCTTTTTTTTCTTATTTTTTCAATCTTTAAGTTGCTTCACACACATAATATATATATATTATATATATATATATATTTCTAAATAATAAAAATATTTAGCCACATGTACTGGAAAAAAGGTATCCACTGTTATATATATATATATAACACAATAAATATAAAAAATAATAATAATTTTGATATAATTTATATGGTATCAATGAGGGAAATGGGCCTTCAGTAAGATGTGTTAAAAAAGTGTCCTTTTCCTGAGGTTTTTGTCTGCAGTTGAGTTTTTCCTCACTAAATATACTAATAGTCTAGAAAACCCTTCAAGGGCATGTCAATGGCTTATAATTCACTGAGGAACAAATTCTCGTATATTGGTAAAGTGGTCACACCAGAGCTTCAGTTCACTGTGACTCACTGGTTTGTGTGTATCAGGTAAGCTAAGGAGAGGGCATTCCTTAAGCCAAGCACACAGCTCTCCCAACAATCAGTTTCTAAATATGTGTCCATGTGACATTAACCTAATTAGACATGGTCCCATTTCCCATCAATGTACAAGGTATCAGACTAACTTAAAACAGGGTGGAGAGAAATGACCAAACAAAACAACAAAAAAGAATAGCAAAAATCTGTACATGTAAACATCACACTTCCACTGAGTCCAAAATCAGGAGGAAAATACAGTTTCACATTGGTATTAGGTACAAATCGAAACTGAGAAAGACAATCAGCTTCTCGTACAGTAGGTAAAGTGGAAAACCTAAAACAGAACCGAGGAATCCAAAGCACCACCAAATTATAAAATAAAACACACTATGGTCGGAAAAACTATTTTAATTTGACTGTAGCTGTACACTGCCCTGATAGAAAAATAAAAAGTTCCGCCATTTTTTTCTCCTTTCTTGTTTTTATGTCGAGCTATACATCTGACCAAAGCAGATATTTGTTTTAAAATGTGTGTTCATTTGCGGTACCCTGACCAGCACCACACATATTTTTGCTCCTGTCTGAGTGGAACCATCTCTGTTGGGGGTGACATTTGTAAAGTCATTGAGGTCCAATGTCAGTTGGCGCTTAAAACAGTATGATCAGGGTTAAGGGAATCACACCTTTCCCACACTCAGAACACTGCCCCTTCACTGAAGTGCTGACACTGCTGCATAGCATTCCCAGGGGGAGAGATACATGCAGTAGTCTGAGAGGGGGAGTTTCATGAAGGCCATGGCTAAGGTTGCAAACTTGGTCTGTGCTTGGTTGGCACATTCTCTGGCATGTCAAGTCTTTTTGGCCCTAAGCAGGAGAATAATCATGGCTCCAATCAACAACATGTTTGAAGCTAATCACAAGGTCAACAATGCTAATCTTAACAGAGAGCACTCCCTCAAGCATTTGTTAGGGTGTGGGTTTTGTGTTGGGCACAGAGGTCAGATCACTAAACGTGAAGCTGGTCAGGTTGGTTGTTAAACATGTTGACATCCTTGTTTGGAATGTACAGTATAGGCATACAGAGTAACTTCACTTGAGATGTTGGTATTGTACAAAATATTATTTGATAATACCACTGACTTGCACTACAAAATATGTATAAAATAATAATAAAAATAGAAAATGTGTATTGACAGTGAGCGCTCCACCGCCGTTAAGGAGCCAGAAGTTTGAGTAAGAATGCTGTGATTATGGCTAAAATACTCCAAGACGCACTGTATACAATAGCTGCACACAGAAAGGAATGGAAATTAAACAGTGAGCAAGTTACATATTTCCAAGATTGTCTTTTGCCTATTTTTACAGTATGTTTTCTTAACGTATGTAGCTGTCTGTGAGAAACTACAGAGCAAACCCCAGAGGTGCAAACGGAGGAGGAGGGAGGAGTATTTAGCGAGAGCTTTACTATATAATCTCTTACCACCTTCTTAGAGATACATTTAATTGTCCCTCGTCTATATTACAAATGCATAACTTTCACAATCTTCTTCTTTTTTCCACTAAACTATATAGCAGACGTTCGTGGCATGTGACAGTACAAAATTCAGCAGCGCTCAACTGGTCATTTCTAAAGAGGTAGGATCCATCCATCGCTCTGTGTTGACCTGGGGTAGTAGGGAAATACAGAGGACGGCAAAACTGTCTCTAGCAACTGCTCTGTAAGATCATAAATTACAGCACTATGTACAGTTTGGCAACAGCACTGCTTGTACTACTTGTCTGGCAATCCTTTGAAACCTCAAACCTGCAGTGGCAAAAAAGGCAGTTTTAAGACTGAAGTGAATAAGAATGAAGAGAATCCCCTTCTAAGTTAATTCTAGCCCCCCCCCCCCCCCCCCCCCCCCCACACACACACACAAAAAAACGTCATATTCATCTACTGTACTGAGAGAATTGTAGCTTAAGATCCCAGGGCATAAGCAGAGTGAAGGATGGATCCGCAGAAAGGAGGGCGATACTAATAAGAAAACACGTTTTGAAGCCATCAAAGCCACATTGAGAGAGAACACAGTGAGGGGGTTTCCTCTTGACTGGTCATTTTGCATATTTCTCTTGTGTTTGTCATTTTTTTACCCACTAAGCAGATTCAATCAAGAGCTTGCTCTGAGATGAAGTGGACTTCTTGGACTTCATTTTCTACTTTCTATCTAGGCATACTATTTCCATAACATTAAAAAAAAAATGTTTTCTTAATAATTTTGTACTCATTATGGAGATCAGATTTGACATTGCACATGTATGCTAGGCGGATAGATCAAGGTGTTGTTTTGTGGTTCAGAATGTTGCCAGTGAGCCCAGTGCTCCATTCAATCTCTCACAGGGGTCTTGACTAGATGGGATGCCGCTAATGTCATTAGTGACTTTTCATAGCAGGTTCGGAGAACTTATGCAGCAAGTTAAGGTTAGGAAAATAGTTAGGGTTAACTAAAATGCAAAAATTCTCCCTGATGTGACTCGAATATCTATGTTTTGACATCACTTTGACATCAGGGGAATCCCTTCTAGACATGACCTCTCACAGGCCACGGAGCTAGTGCACCTAAATCAATGGCTTTCATTTACACAATAGAGGTGGTCGTATGTGATGCGTTGTACAACTCGCACTTTGGGCTCAGATAGCCTCTTTTCGTTAACACTATGCAGTCAAGGGCCAGGAATGTGATGATTATCAACTGCATTGCGATACTCTTCCTCTTTCCTTTAGTAGTACACACCTCGCCAGTGCAAGATGGAGCCCTGAACAAGCAGGGCCTTCGTCACAGATTTCTGTTGCTTCAGTGTGCAAAAGGGAGCAAATTACAGTGACACAACAATGAGCCCCTTCAGGCTTGCCTCTTGAAGAAACATTTAGCTTTTTTTCTCCTCTCGTTCTAAAAAGGTACAAACCTCACAGACTTTGGCCACACCTTGTACAGTAAGATAGATAGGCCCAGATCACCCTTGTGAGTGGCTGCAAGAGAAGCACATTGCTCCTTTTATGCCTCCAGAGGTTCAAACTCATGAAGAAAACTACAAAGGAAAAGGTTAATGTAAAAACAACACAGCCTTATGAAAGAACAAAAAGATCAACCAGAGTGCCTAGTAGCAGAGAGAAGCAACTGACTGGGATGGCATGTCGTTTTCAAAAATTAATTTTTTGTCTCTTATCTGTCTCGAGTAGTTTTTGCTTCTTTTTGTTTGTGTTGTTGTCTTGAGGTGCTCTGGTTGTGCAGGAGGCTGGCGTCCTGACTTGAGGTTATAGGTCTGTGGCAAAAGTCCGGTCCATATAGCAGCAGCGTGGATTAATGGCCATCTCAAAGAGTCAATAGACAAAGAAATACAGAATTCCTCCCAGAACCAAGGTCCAGAACTAAGCCGGACAGAGCTCAGGTAAGGTCAGGGGGGAGAAGGGGATGGGGGGGGGTATAGGTCCGGAGGAGGAGGGTAGGTTAGAGAGAGGAATGCAGAACCAGACCCAGAAGAGACGGTATCATCGAGTGATGAGTGTTGACAACCAGATCGGGACAAACCAAAACCTCGAATTGATGGGGGAGCAACGAGCCACCAGGGGGGTGGAAAACATGGAGGCCTCTGGAAAAAAATCTCCAGCTACCTTTGGAGACGTTCAGTCTCCCACAGAACATACTTCCTTGCCCCCAGTCCTTCACTTTACTGATGCTTCTAGAATCAAATATGGACTGAATATATACATTACACAAATAACGGGACAAACAATACTTCGTTTGGGATAAAATTTTAACTATAGTTACAATATTTATTCTTCTTGAAATGGTTAAGACGTTGCTTCCTGCAGGTCTTTGAAAACACTGAACACATCAGGTAGTAACTGGTGAGCATTGTATGATAACGGCACCCAGTATGAATGAAGTACTAGAACGGTTGGTTGGTAGATCTGAGGTATTTCCATGTGGAAAAGATGGCATCTCCATAATGCATAAGTTAAAGTGTTGCTCCCGGGACATCACGGTCTTTATTACTCAACGGGTAGGTGAGGTCTGAATCAGGGGAAAGTGCTTTAGGACACAGAGAGCTTATTTACAGCGAGCGCGACAAGTTGTCTCTCTTTTTACATTTTTCCCCCCAGTCTTCTTCCTTAGCCTCTTTTCATTAACAAAGTGGTTCAGTGTCTTATAGTTAGTGCTCTCTTTCAGATCAGTCAACACCCCTTTTCAGTAGCTCGGAACGGTGCCAAACAAACGTAAATATTCTACAGGCTTCGAAAAAACTAACTGATTCAAATCAAAGGATTTTTCTTTGTACTAATCAGGGAGTCTCGCTTTCATTGTTATTGGGGAGGGCGAGGTTGTTTAGGGGATCTGTGTACTGCAGCACATAGAGCTTCCTGGCACACAAAAAGGATCCACTTATTTTATTCGTACACAAGGGGGTGCTCTTCTCTCATTACAGCACAACCCTTCAGTGTTCTCCAGTGCACCAGCCCACCACTCTCTCCCCCACACTAGGTAGACTAATTTCCGACTCTCTGTGTCATCCCTCTTCTTTCCACAGAGCTATGGGAGTGAGGGAGAGCTGTTATGATTGGGAGGGAGCGCGTTCCTTTACAGGTGGTTGAAGAGAGGGAGAAACGCTGTTCCAAAGTGGTCACAGACAGTGCTCTTTCTCTCCACGCACTAATGCCAAAACAATCAAGGGGGTTTGGATTATTAGACTAGAGGAAGGTAGCGCTGTTGCATGCCTTCTTTTCCTGGCGATGAGGAGAATGTAAAGGTTGGTGGAGGAGGACGATATCACGGACGAATGGATCTGCTGAGTGCGAGAGTGGTTGGTCGGTTAGTTAGGGTTTGTGTGGGAGAGTTGGAGTGAGATAGGGAGGAGGAGGGAGTCGGGGGGAGATGGAGTTTTCATCTCAGTTCTGCTGCAGGATCAGGGTCTCTAGCTCGTCGGCCGAGCGGAGCAGGAAGGCGGCTGACTCGCGGTAGCCGGCGATGAGCTGACGCACGGCTGTGATCTCCGTGGGGCTGAGCTGTGCCGAGGCCCCGCTCCCTCCGCCACCACCGCTCCGCCCGTGGCTGTTGGAGCTGGCCGATGACGAGTTGGACACCAGGGACTTCATGCTGAGGTCAGTAGGGCCTGGGGAAAAACACACTTAAATGAAGACACCTACTGGGGGCATTTTACTACAAATGTAACTCTTAGAAATTGTAAATATGCATTCTTATCCACTTATCAACAGTAGGAAATATATTTTATGTATGTTTGTAAATGTTTGCTACGTCCAAATATGGGCATTATTTAAATATGGAATTGATTTCTCATTCTCGATATGTTTCAATACACCTCAGTCCATTCTTAACTAGGCCAGTGCTGCTGCTACAGTACAAGCAGCATGCTTCAGGTAAGCTAAGGTATGCTGCTACTCTAAGATGCCATTCGCTGGTCAATCAAAGACGTGAAGCATCCTCTCTCACCGTTGCTCTGAGCAGTGGCGGTTGTCAAGGAGACAGGGTGTTGCATGCTTGCTCCTAGGCCCCCGTAACCACGGTAACTGTAGTTGAGCCCACCGTTGATGTAGAGCTGGTCCTGGGAGTAGGCTGAGGCAGCCAGGGAGTAGGCAGAGTGGGCCAGGGAGGCTGGCTCGCGAGAACTGGGCTTGTCAAGTGCTATCTGCTCCTCCTGGGGGGAGACGAGACGAGAGAGTTCAGTCCCACTTCCAAGTATATAATATACTCAAGGTTAAGAAGAACAGACTTCGCCATTGGCTATTGGAAAACATCCACAGTACATCCACCCACCTGAGAAAATACACACACGCACGCACGCACGCACGCACGCACGCACGCACGCACGCACGCACGCACGCACACACACACACACACAGAGAGCACTCACATGTGCCTGGTAGACATCCAGCCGCATCCTCTTGGCAGCCTTGCGTGTCTCGCTCTCGCAGGCGGCTGCCAGGATGTTCTCAGCCATGGCTGAGGTGAGGTGAGGTGGGGTGGGTCGTGTCTGGCAGGGGAGAAACAATCAGCACAAATTCATCCCCACGTCAGAGCAAAGTACCCTTTTTAAGGTTGAATAATGCTTGTTATAGCCTTTACTGTCTGCAGTTTGCTTAAGAATAGACAGTTATGCTTTGCTTGAATTCTTGCCAGAATAATCAACACTGCATACAGTAGTGTGTACACAGTAGGCACCATAAGGTGAACATCCCAACATTGTGTGAAAAGAACCCATTGACCACAGGAGGGCAATAAAGAACCCATTGACCACAGGGGGGGCTGTAAAGAGCCCATTGACCACAGGGGTAACAGTAAAGAGCCCATTGACCATAGGAGTGCAATAAAGAACCTATTGACCACAGGAGGGCAGTAAAGAGCCCACTGACCACAGGAGTGCAATAAAGAACCCATTGACCACAGGGGGGGGCAGTAAAGAGCCCATTGACCACAGGGGTAACAGTAAAGAGCCCATTGACCATAGGAGTGCAATAAAGAACCTATTGACCACAGGAGGGCAATAAAGAACCCATTGACCACAGGGGGGGCAGTAAAGAACCAATTGACCACAGGAGGGCAATAAAGAACCCATTGACCACAGGAGGGCAATAAAGAACCCAGGGGCAGTAAAGAGCCCATTGACCACAGGGGTGGCAGTAAAGAGCCCATTGACCACAGGAGGGCAGTAAAGAACCAATTGACCACAGGAGGGCAATAAAGAACCCATTGACCACAGGGGGGGCAGTAAAGAGCCCATTGACCACAGGGGTGGCAGTAAAGAGCCCATTGACCACAGGGGTGGCAGTAAAGAGCCCATTGACCACAGGAGTGCAATAAAGAACCCATTGACCACAGGGGGGGCAGTAAAGAGCCCATTGACCACAGGGGGGGCAGTAAAGAGCCCATTGACCACAGGGGGGGCAGTAAAGAGCCCATTGACCACAGGGGGGCAGTAAAGAGCCCACTGACCACAGGAGTGCAATAAAGAACCCATTGACCACAGGGGGGGCAGTAAAGAGCCAATTGACCACAGGGGTAACAGTAAAGAGCCCATTGACCATAGGAGTGCAATAAAGAACCTATTGACCACAGGAGGGCAATAAAGAACCCATTGACCACAGGGGGGGCAGTAAAGAACCAATTGACCACAGGAGGGCAATAAAGAACCCATTGACCACAGGGGGGGCAGTAAAGAGCCCATTGACCACAGGGGTGGCAGTAAAGAGCCCATTGACCACAGGAGGGCAGTAAAGAGCCCATTGACCACAGGAGGGCAATAAAGAACCAATTGACCACAGGAGGGCAATAAAGAACCCATTGACCACAGGGGTGGCAGTAAAGAGCCCATTGACCACAGGAGTGCAATAAAGAACCCATTGACCACAGGGGGGCAGTAAAGAGCCCATTGACCACAGGGGGGCAGTAAAGAGCCCACTGACCACAGGAGTGCAATAAAGAACCCATTGACCACAGGGGGGGCAGTAAAGAGCCCATTGACCACAGGGGGGCAGTAAAGAGCCCACTGACCACAGGAGTGCAATAAAGAACCCATTGACCACAGGGGGGGCAGTAAAGAACCCATTGACCACAGGGGTGGCAGTAAAGAGCCCATTGACCATAGGAGTGCAATAAAGAACCTATTGACCACAGGAGGGCAATAAAGAACCCATTGACCACAGGGGGGGCAGTAAAGAACCAATTGACCACAGGAGGGCAATAAAGAACCCATTGACCACAGGAGGGCAATAAAGAACCCATTGACCACAGGGGGGGCAGTAAAGAGCCCATTGACCACAGGGGTGGCAGTAAAGAGCCCATTGACCACAGGAGGGCAGTAAAGAGCCCATTGACCACAGGAGGGCAATAAAGAACCAATTGACCACAGGAGGGCAATAAAGAACCCATTGACCACAGGGGGGGCAGTAAAGAGCCCATTGACCACAGGGGTGGCAGTAAAGAGCCCATTGACCACAGGGGTGGCAGTAAAGAGCCCACTGACCACAGGAGTGCAATAAAGAACCCATTGACCACAGGGGGGGCAGTAAAGAGCCAATTGACCACAGGGGGGCAGTAAAGAGCCCACTGACCACAGGGGGGCAGTAAAGAACCCATTGACCACAGGGGGGGCAGTAAAGAGCCCATTGACCACAGGGGGGCAGTAAAGAGCCCACTGACCACAGGGGGGCAGTAAAGAGCCCACTGACCACAGGAGTGCAATAAAGAACCCATTGACCACAGGGGGGGGGGGGGGGGGGGGGCAGTAAAGAGCCCATTGACCACAGGGGGGCAGTAAAGAGCCCACTGACCACAGGGGGGCAGTAAAGAACCCATTGACCACAGGGGGGGAGTAAAGAGCCCATTGACCACAGGGGGGGGGGGGCAGTAAAGAGCCCATTGACCACAGGGGGGCAGTAAAGAGCCCATTGGCCACATGGGGGCAGTAAAGAGCCCATTGACCACAGGGGGGCAGTAAAGAGCCCATTGACCACAGGGGTGGCAGTAAAGAGCCCATTGACCACAGGGGTGGCAGTAAAGAGCCCATTGACCACAGGAGTGCAATAAAGAACCCATTGACCACAGGGGGGGCAGTAAAGAGCCCATTGACCACAGGGGGGGGCAGTAAAGAGCCCATTGACCACAGGGGGGCAGTAAAGAGCCCACTGACCACAGGAGTGCAATAAAGAACCCATTGACCACAGGGGGGGCAGTAAAGAGCCAATTGACCACAGGGGTAACAGTAAAGAGCCCATTGACCATAGGAGTGCAATAAAGAACCTATTGACCACAGGAGGGCAATAAAGAACCCATTGACCACAGGGGGGGCAGTAAAGAACCAATTGACCACAGGAGGGCAATAAAGAACCCATTGACCACAGGGGGGGCAGTAAAGAGCCCATTGACCACAGGGGTGGCAGTAAAGAGCCCATTGACCACAGGGGTGGCAGTAAAGAGCCCATTGACCACAGGAGGGCAGTAAAGAGCCCATTGACCACAGGAGGGCAATAAAGAACCAATTGACCACAGGAGGGCAATAAAGAACCCATTGACCACAGGGGGGGCAGTAAAGAGCCCATTGACCACAGGGGTGGCAGTAAAGAGCCCATTGACCACAGGGGTGGCAGTAAAGAGCCCATTGACCACAGGAGTGCAATAAAGAACCCATTGACCACAGGGGGGGCAGTAAAGAGCCCATTGACCACAGGGGGGCAGTAAAGAGCCCACTGACCACAGGAGTGCAATAAAGAACCCATTGACCACAGGGGGGGCAGTAAAGAGCCAATTGACCACAGGGGGGCAGTAAAGAGCCCACTGACCACAGGGGGGCAGTAAAGAACCCATTGACCACAGGGGGGGCAGTAAAGAGCCCATTGACCACAGGGGGGCAGTAAAGAGCCCACTGACCACAGGGGGGCAGTAAAGAGCCCACTGACCACAGGAGTGCAATAAAGAACCCATTGACCACAGGGGGGGGGGGGGGGGGGGGCAGTAAAGAGCCCATTGACCACAGGGGGGCAGTAAAGAGCCCACTGACCACAGGGGGGCAGTAAAGAACCCATTGACCACAGGGGGGGCAGTAAAGAGCCCATTGACCACAGGGGGGCAGTAAAGAGCCCATTGGCCACATGGGGGCAGTAAAGAGCCCATTGACCACAGGGGGGCAGTAAAGAGCCCATTGACCACAGGGGTGGCAGTAAAGAGCCCATTGACCACAGGGGGGCAGTAAAGAGCCCATTGACCACAGGAGGGCAATAAAGAACCAATTGACCACAGGAGGGCAATAAAGAACCCATTGACCACAGGGGGGGCAGTAAAGAGCCCATTGACCACAGGGGTGGCAGTAAAGAGCCCATTGACCACAGGGGTGGCAGTAAAGAGCCCATTGACCACAGGAGTGCAATAAAGAACCCATTGACCACAGGGGGGGCAGTAAAGAGCCCATTGACCACAGGGGGGCAGTAAAGAGCCCACTGACCACAGGAGTGCAATAAAGAACCCATTGACCACAGGGGGGGCAGTAAAGAGCCAATTGACCACAGGGGGGCAGTAAAGAGCCCACTGACCACAGGGGGGCAGTAAAGAACCCATTGACCACAGGGGGGGCAGTAAAGAGCCCATTGACCACAGGGGGGCAGTAAAGAGCCCACTGACCACAGGGGGGCAGTAAAGAGCCCACTGACCACAGGAGTGCAATAAAGAACCCATTGACCACAGGGGGGGGGGGGGGCAGTAAAGAGCCCATTGACCACAGGGGGGCAGTAAAGAGCCCACTGACCACAGGGGGGCAGTAAAGAACCCATTGACCACAGGGGGGGCAGTAAAGAGCCCATTGACCACAGGGGGGGGGGGCAGTAAAGAGCCCATTGACCACAGGGGGGCAGTAAAGAGCCCATTGGCCACATGGGGGCAGTAAAGAGCCCATTGACCACAGGGGGGCAGTAAAGAGCCCACTGACCACAGGGGGGCAGTAAAGAGCCCACTGACCACAGGAGTGCAATAAAGAACCCATTGACCACAGGGGGGGGGGGGGCAGTAAAGAGCCCATTGACCACAGGGGGGCAGTAAAGAGCCCACTGACCACAGGGGGGCAGTAAAGAACCCATTGACCACAGGGGGGGCAGTAAAGAGCCCATTGACCACAGGGGGGGGGGGGGGCAGTAAAGAGCCCATTGACCACAGGGGGGCAGTAAAGAGCCCATTGGCCACATGGGGGCAGTAAAGAGCCCATTGACCACAGGGGGGCAGTAAAGAGCCCATTGACCACAGGGGGGCAGTAAAGAGCCCAAAACATTTTCAGACGCACCTGCTCATTACAAGAAGTTTCCAAATCATCTCTTATAGATGAAGTTATACTAGATAGTCTCCTTCCTAACCAGACACATGAACACTGACTACATTTTCAACCGAATATTTTACCAGGTAAGGGACAAAACAAAAGTATTATATCATGATCTAAGAACCAATGGTGATACAAACCAGCAAAAAAAAATCAATGATGATGAATCCTATGGGAGTACTGCTGCTAGACAGAGCCCAGACATCATCTATACATGGGGGATGTTGGGGGAGAGGGCAAATGGCTACCAGACCAGCCACACACAGGACCACGAGAGAGGGAGGGATGAGAGAGAGAGGCTAGATAGGTATGGTACATCTAAACCAGCCACACACAGAATGAGGAATGAGAGAGAGACAGAGATGGAGGGATGAAAGACAGTAGGAATGAGAGAGAGACAGATGGAGGGATGAAAGAGAGTAGGAATGAGAGAGAGAGGAGGTATGATAGAGAGTAGGAATGAGAGTGAGAGGAGGTATGATAGAGAGTAGGAATGAGAGAGAGACAGAGATGGAGGGATGAAAGAGAGTAGGAATGAGAGAGACAGAGATGGAGGGATGATAGAGAGTAGGAATGAGAGAGAGACAGAGATGGAGGGATGAAAGAGAGTAGGAATGAGAGAGACAGAGATGGAGGGATGATAGAGAGTAGGAATGAGAGAGAGACAGAGATGGAGGGATGAAAGAGAGTAGGAATGAGAGAGAGAGAGATGGAGGGATGAAAGAGAGTAGGAATGAGAGAGAGACAGAGATGGAGGGATGATAGAGAGTAGGAATGAGAGAGAGACAGAGATGGAGGGATGAAAGAGAGTAGGAATGAGAGAGAGAGAGATGGAGGGATGAAAGAGAGTAGGAATGAGAGAGAGACAGAGATGGAGGGATGAAAGAGAGTAGGAATGAGAGAGAGAGAGAGATGGAGGGATGAAAGAGAGTAGGAATGAGAGAGACAGAGATGGAGGGATGATAGAGAGTAGGAATGAGAGAGAGACAGAGATGGAGGGATGATAGAGAGTAGGAATGAGAGAGAGACAGAGATGGAGGGATGAAAGAGAGTAGGAATGAGAGAGACAGAGATGGAGGGATGATAGAGAGTAGGAATGAGAGAGAGACAGAGATGGAGGGATGAAAGACAGTAGGAATGAGAGAGAGAGAGATGGAGGGATGAAAGAGAGTAGGAATGAGAGAGAGACAGAGATGGAGGGATGAAAGAGAGTAGGAATGAGAGAGAGACAGAGATGGAGGGATGAAAGAGAGTAGGAATGAGAGAGAGACAGAGATGGAGGGATGATAGAGAGTAGGAATGAGAGAGACAGATGGAGGGATGAAAGAGAGTAGGAATGAGAGAGAGAGATGGAGGGATGAAAGAGAGTAGGAATGAGAGAGACAGATGGAGGGATGAAAGAGAGTAGGAATGAGAGAGACAGATGGAGGGATGAAAGACAGTAGGAATGAGAGAGAGACAGAGATGGAGGGATGAAAGAGAGTAGGAATGAGAGAGAGAGAGATGGAGGGATGAAAGAGAGTAGGAATGAGAGAGACAGAGATGGAGGGATGATAGAGAGTAGGAATGAGAGAGAGACAGAGATGGAGGGATGATAGAGAGTAGGAATGAGAGAGAGACAGAGATGGAGGGATGAAAGAGAGTAGGAATGAGAGAGACAGAGATGGAGGGATGATAGAGAGTAGGAATGAGAGAGAGACAGAGATGGAGGGATGAAAGACAGTAGGAATGAGAGAGAGAGAGATGGAGGGATGAAAGAGAGTAGGAATGAGAGAGAGACAGAGATGGAGGGATGAAAGAGAGTAGGAATGAGAGAGAGACAGAGATGGAGGGATGATAGAGAGTAGGAATGAGAGAGAGACAGATGGAGGGATGAAAGAGAGTAGGAATGAGAGAGAGAGATGGAGGGATGAAAGAGAGTAGGAATGAGAGAGACAGATGGAGGGATGAAAGAGAGTAGGAATGAGAGAGACAGATGGAGGGATGAAAGAGAGTAGGAATGAGAGAGAGACAGAGATGGAGGGATGAAAGACAGTAGGAATGAGAGAGAGACAGAGATGGAGGGATGAAAGACAGTAGGAATGAGAGAGAGACAGATGGAAGGATGAAAGACAGTAGGAATGAGAGAGAGACAGAGATGGAGGGATGAAAGACAGTAGGAATGAGAGAGAGACAGATGGAGGGATGAAAGACAGTAGGAATGAGAGAGAGACAGAGATGGAGGGATGAAAGACAGTAGGAATGAGAGAGAGACAGAGATGGAGGGATGAAAGAGAGTAGGAATGAGAGAGAGACAGAGATGGAGGGATGAAAGAGAGTAGGAATGAGAGAGAGACAGAGATGGAGGGATGAAAGACAGTAGGAATGAGAGAGAGACAGATGGAAGGATGAAAGACAGTAGGAATGAGAGAGACAGAGATGGAGGGATGAAAGAGAGTAGGAATGAGAGAGACAGAGATGGAGGGATGATAGAGAGTAGGAATGAGAGAGAGACAGAGATGGAGGGATGATAGAGAGTAGGAATGAGAGAGAGACAGAGATGGAGGGATGAAAGACAGTAGGAATGAGAGAGAGAGAGATGGAGGGATGAAAGAGAGTAGGAATGAGAGAGACAGATGGAGGGATGAAAGAGAGTAGGAATGAGAGACAGAGATGGAGGGATGATAGAGAGTAGGAATGAGAGAGAGACAGAGATGGAGGGATGAAAGACAGTAGGAATGAGAGAGAGAGAGATGGAGGGATGAAAGAGAGTAGGAATGAGAGAGAGACAGATGGAAGGATGAAAGACAGTAGGAATGAGAGAGAGACAGATGGAGGGATGAAAGAGAGTAGGAATGAGAGAGAGAGGAGGTATGATAGATGTGGTATGTACCTCCATGCCGTTCTTCTTCATTCGGCGGCAGGATTTGAGGTAGGTGCGGATGCGCTTGCGAGCGCGCAGCTCGAACTCTGGGAACTGGCGGCTACACGACTCGATGATGGCCTGGATCTTCTCCTTGGGCTGCTTGGAGATGGGCACCATGCGGTCCAGGTTCTCATCCACAAACAGACGCACAAACATCTGAAAAGAAGATTACAAAAATCCTGTAGAAAAAAGCGTGTGTGTCTGCTCTGCTGCTTCCAGTGTTCCTGAGGTGAAGGTCATGTAAAGGTGAGAGGAGCTCTTTCATTGTGTGTGTGTGTGTTCGCGCACGTGTGGCGTGTGCATGTGTGCACGCTGTGTGTGCGGTTGTGTCTAGCTGACGTGAGAGCAGCTCTTACGTTGAAGGCCTTTAGTCTCTCGGGGTCCTTGCCCTCGGTGTCGTTGATCTTGTCACTGTCGTCGTGATCATCGTCGTCATCGTCGTCTGCCACCGCCACGCCTCTGGTCACGGTCAGGTCCTCGGCACATGTCTCCATCTTCAATGAGTCGTAGCTTCCTGAGCTGTACTGAGGAGACTGTCACACACACACACATATAGGTGCACGTGCACATACACACACACACACATCAAAACACAAGCACAGGTGCACACACACACACACACACACACACACACACACACACACACACACACACACACACACACACACACACACACACACACACACACACACACACACACACACACACACACACACAAACAGAGAATAAGCACAGACAAAGAAAGAACAGACACAAAGCCGGGGTAAGATTTTCACTCAGCCTGTATGCTAGGTGACATTGAAAAGCACCCGGTACAATCTCAATGGTGAGGAACACTGATGACAGCGAGGCACAAAACACTGCTAGATGTTGTTGTGGTGAAACAGTTCTATTTGTTTGATCCTTCCAATGTGGCAAATAAGATGCTTTCAAGGACAACGCTGCATTGTCAGAGCATGGTGAAGTGTGTGTCTCATTCAATAGCCAGAGAGCAGGAAAGAAGAACCTTTTATCCCCTCTCCTTTCATACTGTCCTCCACTGACTCCTGTATGGATATTCATCACAAGTACAGCAACACAACTAGGCTACTTCTCCTGGCACAGCAACTCTCACCGCTCTCATGCACATTGTCTTGCTGGTTTTCTGTCAAGATTGATGTCTTGGAATCTGAACTTAGAACCTTCTCAAAATGGCGTCTATTCATTCTCCATCCACAGGAAGTGTATAAGTAATTGCAGTTTGGCGAGATCTCAATGGAAACTTCTCAGCTTTGTGCAATGCCCTGGCAATGAACCTCACCTTCTTGTGCAGACCTCACCCTTCATAGTCGGTCATAGCAAGACAGTAGTCGTCTATAACAATGGCACACTGAGCTGTTACTCACACTGTCCTGGTGGGCTCATTGCTCAACATTATCACTTTGTGTGTAATATATCACCATTAGACCTGGGGTCAAATACTACTTGAAATCTTTCAAATACTTTTACTGTTTGTTTAAGTCTGCCTGGAGTGCCAGATGGGCGAGGCTTGCAGTTTTGCATCCTATTCTATTGGTTCATTGCACCAGGGAAACTCAATCAATCTCAGCTAAAGTATTTCAAATATTTTCAGACGCAGGTCTGGGCAGAAGACCCCACCTTGTTGCCATAGTCCCTGATCGAGTCTTTGTCCAGGCGCAGCTCAGCGGCATGGGCGAGAGGCTTGACGGGGTACTTCCTGCGCAGCTCGTCTGGGGGGTCGAGCTGGAAGGGGCCCATCAGGGCCGACCCAGGCAGCCTGGTCTCACTCAGGTTGACTGGAGCCTGTTGGTCCTCGGACGATGAGGACGAGGAGGTGGTGCTGAAGTCCAGCGGGGCCGGGGGCCTGTTGCCGTTTACCACCTTCCTGTACGGGGTTCCCTCCATGCACCTCTCAGACCCCGGGGCCGCCCCGCCCGCAGACAGAAGGGTCATGGTGTGCATGCCGTTCCCGCTGCCGCTCTCCGAGGATGAGTCATCTGTGAAAACACAGGGACGGATACCAATTAGACTGGTAGAATCATCATCAGACAACACCAGCTCCAGACATTTATAGAGGGACGGGAAATATAATGTGTAGCCTACATCACACCTTGAGTATGAATCCCAGCCTCTACCCAGCCAAGGCCTCCGTGTGTCAGTACCGTTAATTAGCAGTAGAGAGAGCTGTTGTAGTCAGTATGAATGGCCATGGAACACTCAGTGTGGTGGCTATATAGTGCACTCAGTAGTGTTACAGCCATGGTGCAGCAGGCAGGCAGAGAGACATGCAGAGAGACATGCAGAGAGACATGCAGAGAGACAGGCCGAGAGACGGGCAGAGAGACGGGCAGAGAGACAGGCAGAGAGACAGGCAGAGACGTTTGCTATGGTACTGTGAGTTAGTTAATTAAAGCCATCCAAGCAGGACCAAGGCTAGGCAGCCAGTGATACTTATTCATGAAAGCAGGGCACTCCGAGTTAGAGCGTAGAGAGAGGGAAGCACAGGGAGGATAGCACCGGCACCTCCCCTGTACCCCAGTCGCACGCTGTAGGCTACACCGTACAACACTGCACACCATAGAACGAGGCAAACTAACACCAAGTCTGGCCATCCATGAGCCCAGCTCGTCTACTTGTCTCTACACACACATCCCTCCCCTCCTCTCTCCCCACCAGAGAAAGTGGTAACCTCCCATCCATCAGCCTGTGGCGAGCAGCTAGCTTCTTAACTCAACCAGCGGCAGCTACTAAATAAGTGATTGTTTAGTGCATGACTCTGCCACTGAGCCACGCTGATGGATGGCCTGTGTGTTTTTGTTTTCCACAGTCCTCCTTGTCCCTGTCTCTGTCAAACACGCACGCGCGCGCGCGCACACACACACACACACACACACACACACACACACACACACACACACACACACACACACACACACACACACACACACACACACACACACACACACACACACACACACACACACACACAATGACTAGTAGTAGGAGGGACTGTAGTATCTCTTGTGCAGCTGAGAGCAGTGCTGTGCAGTGCTCCACCACCTCTAGTATAGTGTAGTGGTGGTGGGGTGGGCCTAAGGACCTCTGCTTGGCCTCATCACACAGACTCCCATTCTCACAGACACACTGCCTGGACTGTATGCATAACCCTCTGAGTGGGACTAAGAGGGGCTCACGTGCCTCTCCCAGTGTGTGTGTGTGTGTGTGTGTGTGTGTGTGTGTGTGTGTGTGTGTGTGTGTGTGTGTGTGTGTGTGTGTGTGTGTGCGTGTGTGTGCGTGTGTGTGGGGGCAGCATTGGGGTCAGCTTTCCAAAGCTTCCAATGAGGGAGGGGAGGAGAGACAGCCACAGCCATAGAGCAGGTCAATGACAGAGAGGGAGGGGGGGATAAGGGAGAGGAGGGAGGGGGAGGGAAAGAAGGGAGAGGAGGGAGGGAAGGGAGCTTGGGGAGGTGGGGAAGAAACAAGGGCAGGGATAGTGAGGAGGTAGAGATTTAGAAAGGGAGCAAGAGAGGGATCAGAGAGAGTGGGTTATTCCATGGTAGAGGGAGGTATGGGTAGAGAGTAGAGACCAGTGTGTGGGGATAGAGAGAGGCTAGGAACTAGGAAGGAGGTCAGAGGGGGGGGGGGGGGGTAGGGGGGGGTAGGGAGCAGGTCAGGGAGAGGGAGAGAAAGACAGAGGGAAAGAGGAGAGGGTATGAAGCAAGGGAGAGCAAGAGGAGGGGGATAGAGTGGGAGGAGGGAGCGAGAGGCGGAGGCTGACAGGGATGAAGAGAGATTGAGAGAAAGGGAGGCAAGAGAGGGGAGGGAAAAGGAAGGGGAAGAGCAAAAAGACAAGAAAGGAAGATGATAGAAAAGGAGAATGAGAGAGCGATGGGGGAGAGAATGAGAGAGCGATGGGGAGAGAATGAGAGAGCGATGGGGGAGAGAATGAGAGAGCGATGGGGGAGAGAATGAGAGAGTATAAAACTATCCATGCATGGAGAATAAGGCCAGCCTAATTCCTGCCAGCTCAACACAAATCCCCCTCAGCAAGACCATGGTCGCCGGCTGGGGGAGTCACCCTCCTCTGCTGCTCTTAAAAGGCACACGACACCCAGCTCTTTCCTGTATCTGTATCCTCCCTGTATCTGTATCCTCCCTGGACTGTATCCTCCCTGGACTGTATCGTATCCTCCCTGTACTGTACTGTATCCTCCCTGTACTGTACTGTATCATCCCTGTACTGTACTGTATCCTCCCTGTACTGTATCCTGCCTGTACTGTATCCTGCCTGTACTGTAACATCCCTGTACTGTATCCTCCCTGTACTGTATCCTCCCTGTACTGTATCCTCTCTGTACTGTATCATCCCTGTACTGTATCATCCCTGTACTGTATCCTCCCTGTACTGTACTGTATCATCCCTGTACTGTGCTGTACCCTTTCTGTACAGTACTGTATCCTTTCTGTACTGTACTGTATCCTCCCTGTACTGTACTGTATCCTCCCTGTACTGTACTGCATCCTCCCTGTACTGTACTGTACTGTATCCTCCCTGTACTGTGCTGTATCCTCCCTGTACTGTATCCTCCATGTACTGTGCTGTACTGTATCCTCCCTGTACTGTACTGTATCCTTTCTGTACTGTACTGTATCCTCCCTGTACTGTACTGTATCCTCCCTGTACTGTATCCTCCCTGTACTGTACTGTATCCTCCCTGTACTGTATCCTCCATGTACTGTGCCGCACTGTATCCTCCCTGTACTGTATCCTGCCTGTACTGTACTGTATCCTGCCTGTACTGTAGTGTACTGTAGCATCCCTGTACTGTACTGTATCCTCCCTGTACTGTACTGTATCCTGCCTGTACTGTACTGTATCCTGCCTGTACTGTATCCTCCCTGTACTGTATCCTCCCTGTACTGCATCCTCCCTGTACTGTACTGTACTGTATCCTCCCTGTACTGTGCTGTATCCTCCCTGTACTGTATCCTCCATGTACTGTGCCGCACTGTATCCTCCCTGTACTGTATCCTGCCTGTACTGTACTGTATCCTGCCTGTACTGTAGTGTACTGTAGCATCCCTGTACTGTACTGTATCCTCCCTGTACTGTACTGTATCCTGCCTGTACTGTATCCTGCCTGTACTGTATCCTCCCTGTACTGTATCCTCCCTGTACTGTACTGTATTCTCCCTGTACTGTACTGTATCCTGCCTGTACTGTATCCTCCCTGTACTGTATCCTCCCTGTACTGTACTGTATCCTGCCTGTACTGTACTGTATCCTGCCTGTACTGTATCCTGCCTGTACTGTACTGTATCCTGCCTGTACTGTATCCTCCCTGTACTGTACTGTATCCTTCCTGTACTGTATCCTCCCTGTACTGTACTGTACTGTATCCTCCCTGTACTGTACTGTACTGTATCCTTCCTGTACTCTACTGTACTGTATCCTTCCTGTACTCTACTGTACTGTATCCTTCCTGTACTCTACTGTACTGTATCCTTCCTGTACTCTACTGTACTGTATCCTTCCTGTACTGTATCCTCCCTGGACTGTATCGTATCCTCCCTGTACTGTATCCTCCCTGTACTGTACTGTATCATCCCTGTACTGTACTGTATCCTCCCTGTACTGTATCCTGCCTGTACTGTATCCTGCCTGTACTGTAACATCCCTGTACTGTATCCTCCCTGTACTGTATCCTCTCTGTACTGTATCATCCCTGTACTGTATCCTCCCTGTACTGTACTGTATCATCCCTGTACTGTGCTGTACCCTTTCTGTACAGTACTGTATCCTTTCTGTACTGTACTGTATCCTCCCTGTACTGTACTGTATCCTCCCTGTACTGTACTGCATCCTCCCTGTACTGTACTGTATCCTCCCTGTACTGTGCTGTATCCTCCCTGTACTGTATCCTCCATGTACTGTGCTGTACTGTATCCTCCCTGTACTGTACTGTATCCTTTCTGTACTGTATCCTCCCTGTACTGTATCCTCCCTGTACTGTACTGTATCCTCCCTGTACTGTATCCTCCATGTACTGTGCCGCACTGTATCCTCCCTGTACTGCATCCTCCCTGTACTGTACTGTACTGTACTGTATCCTCCCTGTACTGTGCTGTATCCTCCCTGTACTGTATCCTCCATGTACTGTGCCGCACTGTATCCTCCCTGTACTGTATCCTGCCTGTACTGTACTGTATCCTGCCTGTACTGTAGTGTACTGTAGCATCCCTGTACTGTACTGTATCCTCCCTGTACTGTACTGTATCCTGCCTGTACTGTACTGTATCCTGCCTGTACTGTATCCTCCCTGTACTGTATCCTCCCTGTACTGTACTGTATTCTCCCTGTACTGTACTGTATCCTTCCTGTACTGTATCCTCCCTGTACTGTACTGTACTGTATCCTTCCTGTACTCTACTGTACTGTATCCTTCCTGTACTCTACTGTACTGTATCCTTCCTGTACTCTACTGTACTGTATCCTTCCTGTACTGTATCCTCCCTGTACTGTACCCCCTGTACTGTACTGTACTGTATCCTCCCTGTACTGTACCGTATCCTCCCTGTACTGTACTGTACCCCCTGTACTGTACTGTACTGTATCCTCCCTGTACTGTACCGTATCCTCCCTGTACTGTACTGTATCCTTCCTGTACTGTATCCTCCCTGTACTGTACCCCTGTACTGTACTGTACTGTATCCTCCCTGTACTGTACTGTATCCTCCCTGTACTGTACTGTATCCTGCCTGTACTGTACTGTATCCTGCCTGTACTGTATCCTCCCTGTACTGTATCCTCCCTGTACTGTACTGTATTCTCCCTGTACTGTACTGTATCCTGCCTGTACTGTATCCTCCCTGTACTGTATCCTCCCTGTACTGTACTGTATCCTGCCTGTACTGTACTGTATCCTGCCTGTACTGTATCCTGCCTGTACTGTACTGTATCCTGCCTGTACTGTATCCTCCCTGTACTGTACTGTATCCTTCCTGTACTGTATCCTCCCTGTACTGTACTGTACTGTATCCTTCCTGTACTCTACTGTACTGTATCCTTCCTGTACTCTACTGTACTGTATCCTTCCTGTACTCTACTGTACTGTATCCTTCCTGTACTCTACTGTACTGTATCCTTCCTGTACTCTACTGTACTGTATCCTTCCTGTACTGTATCCTCCCTGGACTGTATCGTATCCTCCCTGTACTGTATCCTCCCTGTACTGTACTGTATCATCCCTGTACTGTACTGTATCCTCCCTGTACTGTATCCTGCCTGTACTGTATCCTGCCTGTACTGTAACATCCCTGTACTGTATCCTCCCTGTACTGTATCCTCCCTGTACTGTATCATCCCTGTACTGTATCCTCCCTGTACTGTACTGTATCATCCCTGTACTGTGCTGTACCCTTTCTGTACAGTACTGTATCCTTTCTGTACTGTACTGTATCCTCCCTGTACTGTACTGTATCCTCCCTGTACTGTACTGCATCCTCCCTGTACTGTACTGTACTGTATCCTCCCTGTACTGTGCTGTACTGTATCCTCCCTGTACTGTGCTGTATCCTCCCTGTACTGTATCCTCCATGTACTGTACTGTATCCTTTCTGTACTGTACTGTATCCTCCCTGTACTGTACTGTATCCTCCCTGTACTGTATCCTCCCTGTACTGTACTGTATCCTCCCTGTACTGTATCCTCCATGTACTGTGCCGCACTGTATCCTCCCTGTACTGCATCCTCCCTGTACTGTACTGTACTGTACTGTATCCTTCCTGTACTGTGCTGTATCCTCCCTGTACTGTATCCTCCATGTACTGTGCCGCACTGTATCCTCCCTGTACTGTATCCTGCCTGTACTGTACTGTATCCTGCCTGTACTGTAGTGTACTGTAGCATCCCTGTACTGTACTGTATCCTCCCTGTACTGTACTGTATCCTGCCTGTACTGTATCCTGCCTGTACTGTATCCTCCCTGTACTGTATCCTCCCTGTACTGTACTGTATTCTCCCTGTACTGTACTGTATCCTTCCTGTACTGTATCCTCCCTGTACTCTACTGTACTGTATCCTTCCTGTACTCTACTGTACTGTATCCTTCCTGTACTCTACTGTACTGTATCCTTCCTGTACTCTACTGTACTGTATCCTTCCTGTACTCTACTGTACTGTATCCTTCCTGTACTGTATCCTCCCTGTACTGTACCCCCTGTACTGTACTGTACTGTATCCTCCCTGTACTGTACCGTATCCTCCCTGTACTGTACTGTACCCCCTGTACTGTACTGTATCCTCCCTGTACTGTACCGTATCCTCCCTGTACTGTACTGTATCCTTCCTGTACTGTATCCTCCCTGTACTGTACCCCCTGTACTGTACTGTACTGTATCCTCCCTGTACTGTACCGTATCCTCCCTGTACTGTACTGTATCCTCCCTGTACTGTACTGTACTGTATCCTCCCTGTACTGTATCCTCCATGTACTGTACTGTACTGTACTGTCAGCAGCACCCATCTAGGGACTAATGTTGAAAATTAGGGTAAGATATACACACAATGGATGGCACAACGCATCAGATGATTGTTTAGCGTGTCAATGAATTTGTAAGCTACCTGTTCCTATCCAAATAAACCAAACATGCCAATATGGCAAACATGTAGGTTAATTTACTCAGAATACACAACTGAAGATCTAGATGCTGAGACAGACGGACTGACAGACAGAGTAACACAAATAGGGCTATAGTACAGTAAAGACACAAACACACACATATAGTACATTTAACCCTGAATAACAGTGGCTATGCATGTTGACGGAGACCAGACAAAGTAGAGGATGTTTTGTTTCATTCCCCACTTCATGGCAGACTACTAGGCCTATTAGTAGTCTAGGAATGCAGAGTGCAGACAGACAGACAGACATGCTGCTAAAGTCATGTAGAGAGGACACTTCCACTTTCTCCCACCCACAGCTTTAATGTCTACTAATGACTCATTCTATATTCCTTACATAACACACTACTTTTGGCCCTGGTCAAATGCTATGTGGAACTCAGCCATATAGTGTTAGCAGCACCTGGAATATCCTAGCGGGTTAACATGGCTGTCTCTGCTTGTCCTTGGCAGTGTAAATGTACACAGTGTGAAGCACAGGGTGGTAAATATGACCTCTCCAGTCTCAACACAACGCTACAGTACATCAATGTACATCGAGAGAGAGAGAGAGAGAGAGAGAGAGAGCATATAGTGGAGAGAGAAATGTGTCAACCACAGTAATACTCTCCTGATGAACCAGTTTCTTCATTGAGACTGGACTGATTTTGAGACACATCACTGCTTTGAACACTGCTCTTTTCCTCTACCTGCAACTCTCCCTTTCTCTGCAATATCTCTCCCTCTCTCCCCACTCTCCAATGTGATCAGGACAACATAGAACATCTGGATTTGGGCTAGGGGATAGGTCTGTTTCTATTCTATATGCATGGAGGATACATGTAAAAAAGGCACATCCCTGCTCCCTCTTGGAAAAATAAAAATCCATCCCTGTCTCCCTCCATCCCTGACTCTCTCTCTTCCTGTCTCCCTGTCTCCCTCCATCCCTGACTCTCTCTCTTCCTGTCTCCCTCCATCCCTGACTCTCTCTCTCTGTCTCCCTCCATCCCTGACTCTCTCTCTCTCTCTCTCCCTCCATCCCTGACTCTCTATCTCCCTGACTCTCTCTCTCCCTGTCTCCCTCCATCCCTGACTCTCTCTCTCCCTGCCTCCCTTATCCCTGACTCTCTCTCTCTTTCTCCCTGCCTCCCTCCATCCCTGACTCTCCCTGCCTCCCTCAATCCCTCCATCCCTGACTCTCTCTCTCCCTGCCTCCCTCCATCCCTGACTCGCTCTCTCCCTGCCTCCCTCCATCCCTAACTCTCTCTCTCCCTGCCTCCCTCCATCCCTAACTCTCTCTCGCCCTGTCTCCCTCCATCCCTGACTCTCTCTCGCCCTGTCTCCCTCCATCCCTGACTCTCTCTCGCCCTGTCTCCCTCCATCCCTGACTCTCTCTCGCCCTGTCTCCCTCCATCCCTGACTCTCTCTCGCCCTGTCTCCCTCCATCCCTGACTCTCTCTCGCCCTGTCTCCCTCCATCCCTGACTCTCTCTCGCCCTGTCTCCCTCCATCCCTGACTCTCTCTCGCCCTGTCTCCCTCCATCCCTGACTCTCTCTCGCCCTGTCTCCCTCCATCCCTGACTCTCTCTCGCCCTGTCTCCCTCCATCCCTGACTCTCTCTCGCCCTGTCTCCCTCCATCCCTGACTCTCTCTCGCCCTATCTCCCTCCATCCCTGACTCTCTCTCTTTCTCCCTGCCTCCCTCCCTCCATCCCTGACTCTCTTTCTCCCTGCCTCCCTCCATCCCTGACTCTCTTTCTCCCTGCCTCCCTCCATCCCTGACTCTCTCTCTCCCTGCCTCCCTCCATCCCTGACTCTCTCTCTCCCTGCTTCCCTCCATCCCTGACTCTCTCTCTCTCCTGACTATCTCTCTCATGAGGAGGGAGTGACAGTGATGTGCCGGAGGCCCCTGTGAATTGTGAATGTCACTGATACATGGGAGTGTTTAGCAGGCTGATGGGCATTAGGGCAGAGGAGACTGTCTGTGTTTAAGACAGAAAAGGACTCAGAGAGCAAAGGACACACACATGTACATGCACGGACAGGTGCTCGCCCACACACGCGCACACACACCTAAAAAGCCCTTGGGCCTCCAAGCAGGAAAGACCTCAGAGCGCGCACACACACACACACACACACTTCAATACGAGCTTGCGTGCACACACACCTAAAACGCCCTTGCGCCTTTTAGCAGCCAGGGCAGAAGCAGACTCAGGGGACCAGGGGAGGTGGAGGAGGGGGTGGGAGTGAGACAGCCAATCAATGTTTTCTCCATGCTCCTCTCTAGGAGGCAGGAAGGAGGCAGTCAGGTCGCTCCACAGTAGACAGACACAGGAAGAGGAGGCTGTATCAGCCATCCTAACAGTATTCATCTCCAACTGTTCTTGCACACCACTGGGCATTAACACACATGTCTGCATGCACGCACACCCACACTGCAATGCAAACCATCTTGTTGCTTTAGTTTCATCCGATCAGACACAGAGAGTATTATAGCAGCGTTTATCATTTCAGAGAGGTGCACACTTTCAAATCTACTAAGTCACAGTGTGAGCTTTTTCAAGTCAACATTCATGGCTAGTAATCTACCCATTTCTAATTGAACGCAAGCTATTTTGTTGGGTTACAGCTTGAATTTAAAATGTTTAAATTGTATCACTGATCTACACACAATACCATAAAATGTCAGTGGAATTTTGTTTGTGGAACATTTTTGAAATAAATAACTAATTTAAAGCTGAAATGTCTTGAGTCAATAAGTATTCAACCCCTTTGTTATGGCAAGCCTAAATACGTTCAGGAGTAAAAATGTGTTTAACGAATCACATAATATTTTTTTATTTAACCTTTATTTAACTAGGCAAGTAGGTTAAGAACAAATTCTTACTTAGAATGACGGCCTAATGAGCTCACACTCATTCTGTCACGGCCGTTTAAAGGAGTGGACCAAGGTGCAGCGTGATTAGAATCCATTCCTCTATTTATTTAAACAAAGAACACTAACAAACTCACAAAACGAACCGTGACGCCAACGTAGTGCTGACAGGCAACTAAACAAGGACAACTACCCACAAAACCAACTTGGAAAATGGCAACCTAAATAGGCTCCCCAATCAGAGACAACGATAAACAGCTGTCTCTGATTGGGAACCCATCCAGGCCACCATCAACCTAATTACCCCTAGACAATACAAAATCCCCATAGATAACAAAAACCCTAGACAAAACAAAAACCCATAGACAATACAAAAACTAAACAAACCACCCTTGTCACACCCTTGAACTAACCAAATAATAAAGAAACCAAATATAACTAAAGTCAGGGCGTGACACATTCTTTGTTCAATAATAGTGGTTAACATGATTTTTGAATGACTGCCTCTTTGTTACCCACACATACAATTATCAGAATTTCAAACACAGATTCACACACAACCACAAAGACCAGGGAGGTTGTTCAATGCCTTGCAAAGAAGGGCACCGATTGGTAGATGTGTACAAATAAAAAAAAGCAGACACTGAATATCCCTTTGAGCATGGTGAAGTTATAAATTAGGCTTTGGATGGTGTATCAATAAACACAGTCACTACAAAGATACAAACATCTTTCCTAACTCAGTTTCCGGAGAGGAAGGAAAGCGCTCAGGGATTTCACCATGAGGCCAATGGTGATTTTTAAACAGTTACCGAGTTTAATAGTTGTGATATAAGAAAACTAAATGGCAGAGTGAAAAGAAGGAAGCCTGTACAGAATACAAATACTCCAAAACATGCATCATGTTTGCAACAAGGCACTTAATTGATACAGCAAAAAAATACACTTTTTGTCCTGAATACCAAGTTTTGTGTTTGATTGGCCCCAAACACAACCCATCACGGAGTACCACTCTTCATATTTTCAAGCATCGTGGTGGCCATGTTATGGGTATACTTGTCATCAGCAATGACTAGGGAGTTTTTTTAGGATAAAAATAAACGGAATACAGCTAAGCACAGGCAAAATCCTAGAGGAAAACCTGGTTCAGTCTGCTTTCCAACAAACACTGGGAGACAAATTCACCTTTCAGCAGGACAATAACCTAAAACACAAGGCCAAATATACACTGGAGTTGCCTAGTTACAGTTTTTGACTTAAATCGGCTTGAAAATCTATGGCAAGCGTTGAAAATTGCTTTCTAGCAATGATCAACAACCAACTTGACAGAGCTTGAAGTATTCTTTAAAGACTAATGGGCAAATATTGTACAATCCAGGTGTGCAAAGCTCTTAGAAACTTACTCAAAAAGACCCACAGCTGTAATCGCTGCCAAAGGTGTTTCTAACATGTATTGCCTCAGGGGGTGAATCCTTATCTAATCAAGATATATTAGTGTTTTATTTTTCATTCATTAAAAAAAAAAAAAATGTAGAAGTATTTTGTGCAGGTTGTTGACCAAAAATTACAATGAAATGAATTTTTATCCCACTTTATAACACAACAAAATGTGGTACAATTCAAGTGTTGTGAATATCTTCCTACAGTGTTTAGAATTGAGAGTAAAAAATTAAAAAAAGAGAGCAATATATCACAACCCCCCTTGGTCTGTCTTAAATCCATTCCCTCCCCAGAAATGAGAGAGAAACATTTTAATCAATATGATTTAATCTGTTGCGGCAATTCTATATTATACTGGACCGGGTATGTAAATTAATGTTTCTATTGTAGTTGGCCTCTTGTACATTGATTTAAATAAACTGGACAGATTAAAACCTGGCATTAATTAAGGGAATTGTTTCTTTAATTTAGCGAAAGCCTAATAAATGAAATTCCACTTTGCAGCCAGCGGCGGTGACGGCGGCTCTCCGGTCCACACTGTGCAGAGAGAGAAAGACTCACCGCTGTGCTACCTCCAAAAACTGTCTGTCCACGATTCAATCAGCTCAGTCTGACTGCATCAGAACTAAAGCATGAAGCTACAGGGAGCTAAAAATACTGCTCAACCATGTGGGAGAGCACACACACACACTGAACACACACACACGTAACCTGTAAACACACCTTAATGTGCACATACAAGCGCACAAACTGGAGGTGAGTAGCGTCCCTAGCCACTGACGCACTCACACAAAAGCATATTCACATACTAGCAGTGGCGTGCCGTGGGCCTGCGGCCTGGGCCTTCAGTGAGGTACTACACAGTCCCACCCGAATTAATCCACCTCTTATTACCATCATTATAATGCCATGGCTCTAGACACTATACATTTAGACAGAAACGCAGTATAACCAGGCGTTGCGTCACCTTGAAATTGACAAATTGACATTTTTGGGTAAACAGTGTTTACCCAAAAACATGACACAATCAATGAGTCTTTTCAATATTTCCCTTCACCTTTTCATTGTGCAGCTCCCTTGCCCTGCGCGCTTGTTCTTTGAGCTGTAGATCCACTCCGGTGTCCCCAAAAGTTTTCAAAAGCACCATTGCTTGTAAGTGCCCAGCCGTACTTTGGTGTCTCGTTGCTGCCTTGGTTAGACAACTCAAGTTTGCAAAGCCAGTGTGGCTCCAAACACCAAATCGATCACTTGCAAATAATAGGCATTCCCAGCAGTACAGTTTGCAGTGCTTCTCGGAGCCTGTGAGCCATTGATAGCGCTCGTAGTTGAAACTTTGAAAGTGGCGAGCGAACGAACCCCTTTCCCGCCTGTGACAGGCTTTGTGGCGTCGGGCGACCTCTCCTTACAATGTCTAACTTTTCTTGAAAAGTTCGTCTTGAGAATGGCGTTATAATTATATCCTCGACCAAATCGATATCTTCTCCTCCTTCCGCCATTGTGGGTTGAAAAAACAGCTTAGTAGTACGCGAATTAATTCGTTTATCAAATTCAGTTTCCTAGATCTGCATAGACCTGCCCATAGGACCTGCCTCTCAATATTGGTAATCCAATCAAAAGACGTGCACGCACTACGCCTGCTAGCTGGCTCCTGTGTAACACTGGAGCCAGCCAGCAGGCGTACAATAGCCAACTCTAAAGCTGATTGGTTGACACTAAATTTTCATTTCCATTCACTATAAGCTACAAGCGCCCGCACTGTTGATTCTGAAGGCCTGAGGGCAGATTTTAGACCCCTGGCAACACATGATGGCTGAATATGATTGGATAAAAGATCTAACATAAAGACCAGCCCTCCAAATCTCAACCTGGGGCTGGAAGCAGTGCAACCAAGAGGAAAGCTATGAAATGAAGAGTATAACTCTTACTCTGGGGAATAATTTAATACATATTTGTGGGAAAATATATTTAAAAATATATATATATTCTGATGATGTTTAGGCCAGCAGAGAAGGCCTTGCAGGCCCTGACGGCCCACCACTGCATACTAGCCTTGGATATATGTGCAAGGACTTTCAGAGGTGAACAAACATGGAAGCAGACATGGCAACAGCAACTATAAGCCTACATAATAACCAACTAGGCTATACACCAGGGATCATCAACTAGATTTAGACGCGGGCAGATTTTTTCTTGAGCGGATGGTCAGCGGGCCGGAACATAATTACAAATCATTCCTAAACTGCAAATTGGCCACAAGAAGCCCAGACAGATACAATATTTGACTAAAACATAATTTTCAAACTTTGCTTACATTTGTATACGATCACATATACTGTATCTCTCTATTATACATGGGAATACTTTGGAACAGATTTCCAAAATTAAAATCACTTGTAGCTGATTTGCTGGTGTATTTACAGTCTTTTATGTCCAACAATAAATAAATACAAAAACATATATTTAAAAACAAATTGCTCCAAAAACTTGGGAGGGGGGGGGGCAAATAAAATCACCCAAGGCCAAATGCAGCCCATCAGTTGGGAAACCCTGCTATATACCCTTTATTCTCACATAGACAGTGATAAGACCCCTGTAAAAAGGTATCTTAACATTTGGCATTTGTTAAAAAGCTAAGCCGCCTATCATAAAGGCCGAGTGAAAGTGTGGGAACAGGGTGACATTGGTATAGTATAGGTATGAGAGATTCATCAGAAGAAAGAGTGAGAGCACAGAGTAAAGGCTAGCGGAGAGAGAGAGAGAGAGAGAGAGAGAGAGAGAGAGAGAGAGCAGAGAGTAGAGTACAGAGAGAGCGAGAGAACAAGAAAGTGAGTGAGTTAGAGAGAGAAAGAGAGAGAGAGCGGGAGATAATGAGAAGGAGAGAGATGGAGATTGAGAGAGAGGATAGTGCAGAGAGGAGAGTAGAGAGAGATGTGTGCAGGATGGGTCACTGAAGAGAAAGGTCAGGTCAATCTATTGCACAGGTATCACAGCAGCGTTCTGCCTGGCCTCTATGGGAACATGTGACTTCATGACATAGTGGCTGAGGAGAGCAACATGGTAGAGCCCTGTGACAAAAGTACAACCAATCGCAACATCTTCATTAAGCCAGGGCCTGGGAAAACACAAACATCTTCATTAAGCCAGGGCCTGGGAAAACACAAACATCTTCATTCAGCCAGGGCCTGGGAAAACACAAACATCTTCATTCAGCCAGGGCCTGGGAAAACACAAACATCTTCATTCAGCCAGGGCCTGGGAAAACACAAACATCTTCATTCAGCCAGGGCCTGGGAAAACACAAACATCTTCATTCAGCCAGGGCCTGGGAAAACACAAACATCTTCATTCAGCCAGGGCCTGGGAAAACACAAACATCTTCATTCAGCCAGGGCCTGGGAAAACACAAACATCTTCATTCAGCCAGGGCCTGGGAAAACACAAACATCTTCATTAAGCCAGGGCCTGGGAAAACACAAACATCTTCATTAAGCCAGGGCCTGGGAAAACACAAACATCTTCATTAAGCCAGGGCCTGGGAAAACACAAACATCTTCATTAAGCCAGGGCCTGGGAAAACACAAACATCTTCATTAAGCCAGGGCCTGGGAAAACACAAACATCTTCATTAAGCCAGGGCCTGGGAAAACACAAACATCTTCATTAAGCCAGGGCCTGGGAAAACACAAACATTTATGTATGAACTACAGTGTGTGTTTCAGCTTGTTTGTTTGTGTGTGCGTGTGTGTGTGTGTTAAAAATATGTCCCTGTGTGTACAACAGCCCCCCTAGGACTGTTCCCAGCAGAGAGAGGGAGAGGCTGGAGCCCAGGCAGCAGTAACTCCTGTGGTTCCTGTGTCATCTGTACCTGGGACAAGAGGTATGTGACTGAGAGGCTTCCCAGGACCCAGCCAGGTCAAGCTTGTGTGTCTACAACACTAAAGAACATCCTACAGTCAGACCTCAGCTGGCTGGCCTCTCTCCTTCAGACACTACTCACGGCATATGGCCCGGCCAGCGCAAATAATATTGCTGCCGCTGTTCGTCTTATTACAATTACACAATTATCCCCTTAGTTTTTAATACGAATTCATCGATTTTTTCCAACATTAGTAGGGCCTAGGTGTTGATTAGACGGATGCGGTGCAGCGGTGGTGGTGGCCGATGGGAGGGCCCAGTGAGGGAGGGGGAGTGCTGGATGGAGAGGAGAGCGGGGTAGAGGGGGTGCTCTAATGGGGCTGCCCTGTCGTTTTTCATTTACGGCTCCAGTACGCTCTGACAGCTTGAGGCTTTTTTTCCCTCTCCCCTCAGAGCTGACCTAAGTGCGAGCAGTAACAGATGCTAATTCCTTCACTCCCACTTCCCAATCTCCCCGAGGGGGGTGGCCGGAGTGGTGGATAAGCGCTGACTCCCCTTCGCAAGATTACAATGGATTATCCCACTAAGAAGTGGCACGAGCTGCTCCCCATGCCGGTGCAAGGCCCTGGCATCCCCATAGCAACAAGACATTCCCTGCTGCCCCTCACCACCACCCTGCCTCCCTTCATCTGCCTCTCCCCTCGCTTGCGTAGGTAATCCCCCCCCCGCGCTGCATCAGTGACACCTGTCCCCCTCTGACAACCCAACCCACTCAGGGTGTGAAGCAGGGAGCAGTGGGGAGAGAGGGAGAAATAGGGACATCACAGAGGAGCACCGAAAGATAGGGAGAGTGAATCGTGAGAGTGAATAAAGGGGAGGGGGGCAACCTTCTGTATGGTTTGTCCTCTACTGTCTCAGTAGCCCCTGACGCGGACAATAATCTTCAATTCTGACACCTGGGGAACAGGAGCCGCTCTGCGCTGAGAGACCCATCTGTGCACAGACGCATTCAACACACATACAGGGTACGCTAACATGTACATAACACCAGCACGTCACACACACAAATAAGTATTCGGGCAAGCAGGCTCACAACCACACACAAACACACAGGCGTGCACACACACCAGACATATATTGGACACCACACCACCATAGCATAGCAAAACCAACAATTCAGTTAATTCTATTTAAAAAGATGCCAGTGCATGTGAACCCAGGGAGTGTTATCAGGTTGATTGAAACGTGAAGGGCACTTTGTCATTTTGGAGTTCAAAGCCACAGACCCAAATAATTAGAGGATGGCTCATCATCAACAACTACCACCATCTTTAACCTTCTACAGGCGAAGCCCTGTCTAAGCAGGGGGGGGGGGGGGGACCTTGTTTTAAGAAGGTCATACCAAGGATCATTTAGCTATTTGATTTTGAATTTTAAGACCCCTTGAAGTATCCCAAAAAATATCAAAATAAAATATTTGATGAAACATTGCATTTGGTCTTACTGCTATGAGCCCATACAAACCCATTGAATAACACATTCACCAGATGGATCAACACATAGTGAACAAAAATAAATAAAAAGGGCTTTTGTTCTGAATTGTCTGTCGTATATCTGAGAGATTTAAGACAGACCAGGAAACTATTTTATATGTATTTAACCTCTTATTTTTGGCACTAAACTATCTCCATATATACTTCCAGAACATTTTTTCCAACTGGTACAGAGGGACCTTCAGACGAGTCATTTGAGTCTTGTGGTCGTCCTAGAGCAAAACAACCGACGTGTACAGTACCAGTCAAAAATTCAAGGGTTTCTCTTTATTTTTACTATTTTCTACATTGTAGAATAATAGTAAAGACATCAAAACTATGAAATAACACATATGGAATCATGTAATAACCAATAAAGTGTTTAATATCAAAATATATTTTATATTTCAGATTCTTCAAAGTAGCCACCCTTTGCCTTGATGACAGCTTTGTACACTCTTGGCGTTCTCTCAACCAGCCTCATGAGGTAGTCACCTGGAATGAATTTCAATTAACAGGTGTGCCTTGTTAAAAGTTAATTTGTGGAATTTCTTTCCTTCTTAATGCGTTTGAGCCAATCAGTTCTGTTGTGACAAGGTAGGGGTGGTATACAGAAGATAGCCCTATTTGGTAAAAGACCAAGTCCATATTATGGCAAGAACAGCTCAAAAAGCAAAGAGAAACGACAGTCCATCATTACTTTAAGACATGAAGGTCAGTCAATCTGGAAAATATCAAGAACTTTGAAAGTTTCTTCAAGTGCAGTCGCAAAAACCATCAAGCGCTATGATGAAACTGCTCTCATGAGGACCGCCACAGGAAAGGAAGACCCAGAGTTACCTCTGCTGCAAGGATAAGTTCATTAGAGTTAACTACACCTCAGATTGCAGCCCAAATAAATGCTTCACTGTAGCGAGTGCGCTGAGAGTCGGGAAGCAAGTACAGAGAGTGAATGTTTAAATATATAAACAAAACCATGAACACGAAACACAAAGAACGCACCTACATGAAACAGAGTCAATAACACCTGAGGAAAGATCCAAGGGTAGTGACAGATATAGGGAAGATAATCAAGGGGGTGATGGAGTCCAGGTGAGTGTCATGAGGCGCAGGTGGGAGAGATGATGGTGACAGGTGTGCGGGATAATTAGTAGCTTGATGACCTAGAGGCCTGGAGGAGGCGACTGCGTGAATCAGGCCTTCATGGTCGAATTGCTGCAAAGAAACCACTACTAAAGGGCACCAATAAGAAGAAGAGACTTGCTTGGGCCAAGAAACACGAGCAATGGACATTAGACCAGTGGAAATCTGTCCTTTGGTCTGATGAGTCCAAATTTGGCATTTCTGGTTCCAACCGCCGTGTCTTTGTGAGACGCAGAGTAGGTGAACGGATGATCTCCGCATGTGTGGTTCCCACCGTGAAGCAAAGAGGAGGAGATGTGATGGTGCTTTGCTGGTGATACTGTCAGTGATTTATTTAGCATCCTGCAGCGGTACGTCATCCCATCTGGTTTGCACTTAGTGGGACTATCATTTGTTTTCTAACAGGACAATGACCCAAAACACCTCCAGGCTGTGTGAGTACTATTTGACCAAGGAGAGTGATGGAGTGCTGCATCAGATGACCTGTCCTCCACAATCACCTGACCTCAACCCAATTGAGATGGTTTGGGATGAGTTGGACCGCAGAGTGAAGGAAAAGCAGCCAACAAGTGCTCAGCATATGTGGGAACTCGTTCAAGACTGTTGGAAAAGCATTCCAGGTGAAGCTGGTTGAGAGAATGCCAAGAGTGCAATGCTGTCATCAAGGCAAAGGGTGACTACTTTGAAGAATCTCAAATATAAAATATATTTTGATTTGTGTAACACGTTTACATGATTCCATATGTGTTATTTCATAGTTTTGATGTCTTCACTATTATTCTACAATGTAGAAAATAGTAAACATAAAGAAAAACAGGTGAATGAGTAGGTGTGTCCAAACTTTTGACTGGAACTGTATGTGTTCGTGAGTCTCTCACAGAGGGCTCATATCAGTATTAACTGTTTGGATGCTACAGACAGAAGTTGGCAGATGGACTGTACTGACTTCAGACCAGTTCCAAGACCCTTTTTGGGGGTCGTAGAGCAAAACGGCGAACACCAATAGTTTGTAAGCCAAACCGTTCAGACGCTAACGTAAACTCACCCCATTCCGTACAAATGTGCGCAACCGCAACATTCAAACGAGGCTGCAAAGAAAACTAATGGGACTGTGGCGACTGTGTTGACTTCAAAATCTGGGGTGTGAACTACGTTTCTATTCAGCGTTGATCGGCATGGTAATGGCTCTATAGTATTGGAGAAAAGTTGAAAAACCTGACCCTCCGTTACATCATGACGTGTCATGCCGTAACGTACAGCACGCATAAAGCAACTATTTCTGTCTTACAATCTCTCTCCACCAGGTGTAGCACTTCTCTAATCGTTTAAAAACAAGAAATGGACAGTGATAGGGGTAAGGGGGATACCTAGTAATTTTTTGTGCCATCACTGCAAGCGATCATGACTCTCAAAAGCTGCTGTTTACTTCTGAAGATCACTTTAGCACCGCCCTAAAAACTCTTCAAATAGGTATGTAATGACACATTATATAAACTCTTTATAGTGTTTTATTTACATTTTAGAGATGATAAGTTGGACAGATCGAGTGAAAAAAAGCCGTTTCCCTACACGACATCTCTCCTTCTCACTACCACTCATTAGTTTCGCTTCCCCACCTGCCATTTTTAAAAAGACCAGACGGAGCTCATTGCCTTCTTGAATCATGCAGAAACGGGCAGCGTGGAGGTCTCGGCATGGATTTTGTTGGAAAGGGGAGAAATTGTGCTTTACAATGGTATTGACATTACATTTGGTCTGGAAGTATTACGTTTTTTGGGTGCTAAAATAAGGTCAATTGTACGGACCAAGGCGATGTACAAAAGTAAGTGAGTGAGTTTACGTTACTGATGATTTAATGAGAAGACCAATGGTGACAAACACAACTCTAGCTCTGCCACCTTTCCTTGCAGATGAGGAAGTGCGACATCGGCAGATGCGGTGGATTAAGACGCATCCAATGCAGAAAAAACAGATCTCCCTAGCTTAAACGGACAGATTTTGAATGGGATGTTTTTATTATGCTAATTACATTTTCGCTGGGAATCGACTCTAGGGGATAAATGAAGGGAAGGTCCACACACACACTCATCCTCCAGCCCCATTGGGAACATGACTTAGAAGGAGTCATACCTACAGTATAGTTCAGCATGGGGGAACAATAGTCTCCTCGACAGAGGGAACAAAAGCCCAGCCTCTATCCTTTCCCAGAGGTCTGGCTGGCTGTGGATGGTCCGTTCTTTGGGTGTCAGTGAAACGATCCTCGGGGGCTTGGAGGGAGAAAGACTCTAATTGTTCTGGGTGACACACAGACGCTGGCAGCAGAGGCTGGGTCGTGTTCTGGGGATGGGGGAGATGTGGGGGTCTTGATGGGTAGAGGGAGGAGGTATCACGGAGAGGCACAAAGGCACAGGGGAGGACAGTGTCTCCGCCTGCCTGCCCTACAACATGACATCAACGTCCTAGTGTTACAGTATCACTCACAACAACAGCACACATGTTCAACATGACTTTAGGGACAAAAAGAACAACAATGGCTATTGTACAAAAGATACAAATCATCGTTGCCACCACAATGATTCTAATAATTACAGATAATAATAATACCATTATACACCACGCAGCATTACACAGTTGAGCTGCTTGGAAAATAGTCTACCACAAATGCGGAATCTGGGCAGCAAATCAACTCAAAATAAGATATGATGACGAGTGCTGAGTCAGTTGGGAGAAGAGACTGACTGACTACAAGGAACAGACCATCTCTCTCTGATGGCTGGCCTTTAACCAAGTCCCCCTCATACTACTAACTACTAACTGTAATTTCTCCCATTCAGTTAAGGTCCCTCTCTCTGGTCTCGCTCCCTCTTTCTCTCTCTCTCTTCCTGGGGATACTGCCCCAGCGGGTTGAGGGTGGAAGCAGAGCCGGCAGGCTGGATGGTAACCAGAGTCCCAGGCCTGGGTTGGGGCCTAGATTGGCTGGGGGCTGGATGGTAAGCAGGCATGCAGGCAGGCAGGCAGGGGTGGAAAGAAAATAACAGGGGGCTAAGCTAGGTCTCCCTGCTGAATACACATGATTGTACGCCTTAAAAGGCGAGAGACAAAAAGCCCATTTAATGGTCTGGTGAAAAGAGGGATGGAGGGTCGGATGGCAATGCAGAGGAGGAGAGGAGTATGAGGGGAGAGGAGGAGGATTCAGTAACGAGAGAGGAGGGATGACAAATCACACACTCCGCAGTCCCATGCCTCCCACCCTATTCTCATTGAGAGAGAGAAAGAAAGAGAGAATGAGAGCGAGCGAGAGAGAGAGGAAGCATTAGTTTATTCAGCTCTATAGAGAGTGTCTGTCTGTACCTCTTTACTCATATCCATACCAACCATGAACATATCTGACATGTGTGTTGCATAACATGATTGGGCTGTAGCTGGCTAATCAAACAAAAATCAGAAACACAATATATATTCTGACGTACTGTATAGGGTATGGAACAAAATTCAGTAATAAGCCTGTGCAATTAGGCTTATTCCAGCAAAATACAACATCCACTGTAAAAACAATTCTAGTGCTTTTGTCCCCAAGTATTTATCTTAGATTGACATGATGGTTTTCTAAACCAGACAGGATCCACCTATAGATGATATATAGCTAGGTTAGAACTAATGGATCTGCTGATTTACAGAAACATCCCAATGTTTAATGACTCAGAAGCCTTTCTTCTGCTTCTCTCCCATCACTCACCCACTGATCTACTGTTGCAACTGTGAGTGTGGTGCCAGGAAAATAACCTCTCACTCAATGTCGACAAAACAAAGGTGCCGATCGTGGACTTCAGGAAACAGCAGAGGGAGCACGCCCCTATCCACATCGACGGGACCACAGTGGAGCAGGTGGAAAGCTTCAAGTTCCTCTGTGTACACATCACTGACGATCTGAAATTGTCCACCCACACAGACAGTGTGGTGAAGAAGGCGCAACAGCGCCTCTTCAACCTCAGGAGGCTGAAGAAATTTGGCTTGGCACCGAAAACCCTGACAAACTTTTACAGATGCACAATTGAAAGCATCCTGTTTGGCTGTCTCACCGCCTGGTATAGCAACTGCACCGCCCGCAACCGCAGGGCTCTCCAGAGGGTGTGCGGTCTGCCCAACGCATCACCGGGAGCAAACTACCTGCCCTCCAGGACACCTAGCGCACCCGATGTCACAGGAAGGCCAAAAAGAACATCAAGGACAACAACCACCTGAGCCACTGCCTGTTCACCCCGCTATCATCCAGAAGGCGAGGTCAGTACAGGTGCATCAAAGCTGGGACAGGGGGACTGAAAAACAGCTTCTATCTAAAGGTTCTATTTTTGCTTTACTCACCTCATATGTATAGACTGTATTCTATTCTTCTGTATTTTAGTCAATGCCACTCCGACATTGCTCATCCTAATATTTACATATTCCTTAATTCCATTCTTTTACTTTTAGGTTGTGTGTATTGTTGTGAATTGTTAGATATTACTGCACAGTTGGAGCTAGAAACACAAGCATTTCGCTACACCCGCAATAACATCCGCTAAACATGTGTATGTGACCAATAACATTTGATTTGATTTGAACTGTAGTGTTGCTCTCCCACTGTCCTGAGGGAAGATGAGGGGAGGAGAAGAGAGGAAGAGAGAGAATACTAGATAGAGGATGTGGACAGTTTAATACACTAGCTACTGTACCTCGCATCTTTCTCTCCTCTGATGAAAGCAAATTCATATTTGCATTATGTACGAGCCTAAAAAAGGAGAGCGGGGAGAAGAATCCACACAGTTCCGTACAGTAGTACCCCAGCTCCCCTCTCTTTAGAGGGACACAAACATTCATTTGGTGCATTTGGTAGTCATCTTTCTCAGATTGAATGATTATTAATATTCAATCTGGAATGAAATAGCTTTCTGGGGAGGGGTGGGCTGGAGGCACCACCACCGTGACCATGATGAAGGCAAGGCACATCCATTTTTCCTGTACAGTATTCATGTATGTCGGGCTGCTTCTGACACACTAACGGGTGAACTAGGACTGGACACAATGGGTGTCAGAGGCCGGGAGCCAGACTAGTTACAGTGTTCAAGTGTACAAGTCTGGTCAAGATGCACACTCCCTGGCAGTCAGTGGCATATGACCAGAACAGAACAAAATGACCAAAGAGAGGAGAGGGGGGTTAACAATGGGCCACTCCCTTTGGACTGATACTGCAGCTTCAAAGCGGAGGAGAGGGAAAGAGACGGAGAGAAAAAAGGAGAGAGAGAGGGAGAATTAGAGGATGGGGGTGGACTCTGAGGGCTGGGGGAAGGGCCTGAGAGGAACATGTGTAGTGTTAAAGGAACCATCTTCATTTTGCAAATGGGGAGAAGAGAGAGATAAAGTAAGAGAGGGAGGAAAGAGTGGGAGGGAATGAGATGGAGCGAGAGCGAGGGAGGGAGAAGGGAGATAGAGAGAGAGGGTGGACAAAAAAGAAAAGACAAAATGCAAGCAGAAGGGGGAGGGGGGAGAGAGGGCGGGAGAGAGAGAGGGGGTTTGGGAAATAAGACAAGCAAATGCCTTTTCTGCCAGTAAATTCCCAATATTTCACAGCGAAAAGTGTTCAATCACATGCAGGAGATTCAATACCATAGTACCATTTATTTATTTCTCACATCATGAACCCAAGAGACCTATCTCTTATTCACATCTCTGTGCTAGAGAAGAGGAGTCCACAAACACACAGCACAAAATAGGGATCTGGACTGCCCTGATGCTGGTATATTGTGTTATATTGTAAGCAGTGAATAGGACTTCTACAAAAGCACTGGGTTTTCATAAAAAGAGACACATAGAAAAATTATACTGCACTTTAAGACCTTCCTTCAGCAAATGCTCAGTTTGGGGATAAAGCTCCAATTGAATTATATGATGGATAAAATGATCACTGTATCTTATTTCAGATGAGTGATCACATTCATTTCTGAGATAAAATCTTGTCCCCCCCATGCCTCCCCTGTCTTCCCCCCTCCCCTCCCCAAACTTGAACAGAATGGATTATTGAAGGAAGGAGAACCCTAGATGTAATGTGGAATGTTCAGTCAACAGCAGTCAGGATGAGAGAAAAAGACTGGTCTGTAGGAATGCTTGAGTCCAGTGCCTTGGACAAGTAGTACAGTAAATATACTCCTCCAATACTGCTACAGAGTATTTCTGCTACAGAGTATGTCACATTCTCCATGGCTGCACTGAAATATCATATATTCACACATGCACACAAGCATTCACACACACAGAAACACACACACACACACACACACACACACACACACACACACACACACACACACACACACACACACACACACACACACACACACACACACACACACACACACACACACACACACACACACACACACACGCACACACACACACACACACACACACAGTGTGTGTGTACAGTTGAAGTTGGAAGTTTACAGACACCTTAGCCAAATACATTTAAACTCAGTTTCACAATTCCTGACATTTAATCCTAGTAAAAACTCCCTGTCTTAGGTCAGTTAGGATCACCCCTTCATTTAAAAATTGTGAAATGTCAGAATAATAGTAGAGAGAATGATTTATTTCAGCTTTTATTTCTTTCATCACATTCCCAGTGGGTCAGAAGTTTACATACACTCAATCAGTATTTGGTAGCATTGCCTTTAAATAGTTTTACTTGGGTCAAACGTTTCGGGTAGCCTTCCACAAGCTTCCCACAATAAGTTGGGTGAATTTTGGCCCATTCCTCATCACAGAGCTGGTGTAACTGAGTCAGGTTTGAAGGCCTCCTTGCTCGCACACGCTTTTTCAGTTATGCCCACAAATTCTCTATAGGATTGAGGTCAGGGCTTTGTGATGGCCACTCCAAAACCTTGACTTTGTTGTCCTTAAGCCATTTTGCCAAGACTTTGAAAGTATGCTTGGAGTCATTGTCCATTTGGAAGACCCACTTGCGACCAAGCTTTAACTTCCTGACTGATGTCTTGAGATGTTGCTTCAATATATCCACATAATTTTCCGTCCTCATGATGTCATATATTTTGTGAAGTGCACCAGTCCCTCCTGCAGCAAAGCACCCCCACAACATGATGCTGCCACCCCTGTGCTTCACGGTTGGGATGGTGTTCTTTGGCTTGCAAGCCTCCCCCTTTTTCCTCCAAACATAACGATGGTCATTATGGCCAAACAGTTCTATTTTTTGTTTCATCAGACCAGAGGACATTTCTCCAAAAAGTACGACCTTTGTCCCCATGTGCAGTTGCAAACCGTAGTCCGGCTTTTTTTATGGCGGTTTTGGAGCAGTGGCTTCTTGCTGAGTGGCCTCTTAGGTTATGTCGATATAGGACTCGTTTTACTGTGGAAATAGATACTTTTGTACCTGTTTCCTCCAGCATCTTCAAAAGGTCCTTTGCTGTTGTTCTGGGATTGATTTGCACTTTTCGCACCAAAGTATGTTAATCTCTAGGAGACAGAACACGTCTTCTTCCTGAGTGGTATGACGTCTGCGTGGTCCCATGGTTTTTCTACTTTTGTACTATTGTTTGTACAGATGAACGTGGTACCTTCAGGCGTTTGGAAATGACTCCCAAGGATGAACCAGACTTGTGGAGGTCTACAATTTTTTTTCTGAGGTCTTGGCTGATTTCTTTAGATTTTCCTATGATGTCAAGCAAAGAGGCACTGAGTTTGAAGGTAGGCCTTGAAATACATCCACAGGTACACCTCCAATTGACTCAAATGGTGTCAATTAGCCTATCAGAAGCTTCCAAAGCCATGACATAATTTTCTGGAATTTTCCAAGCTGTTTAAAGGCACAGTCAACTTAGTGTATGTAAACTTCTGACCCACTGGAATTGTGATACAGTGAATTATAAGTGAAATAATCTGTCTTTAAACAATTATTGGGAAAATTACTTGTGTCATGCACAAAGTAGATGTCCTAACCGACTTGCCAAAACTATAGTTTGTTAACAAGACATTTGTGGAGTGGGTGAAAAACAAGTTTTAATGACTCCAACCTAAGTTTATGTAAACTTCCGACTTCAACTGTATGTATGTATGTATGTATGTATGTATGTATGTACAGTACCAGTCAAAAGTTTGGACACACCTACTCATTCAAGGGTTTTTCTTTATTTTTACTATTTTCTACATAATAGTAAAGACATCAAAACTATGAAATAACACATATGGAATCATGTAGTAACCAAAAAAAAGTGTTAAACAAATCAAAATATTTTACATTCTTTAAAGTAGCCAGCCACCCTTTGCCTTGATAACAGCTTTGCATACTCTTGGCATTCTCTCAACCAGCTTCACCTGGAATGCTTTTCCAACAGTCTTGAAGGAGTTCCCACATATGCTGAGTACTTGATGGCTGCTTTTTCTTCACTCTGCGGTCCAACTCATCCCAAACCATCTCAATTGGGTTGAGGTCAGATGATTGTGAAGGCCAGGTCATCTGATGCAGCACTCCATCACTCTCCTTCTTGGTCAAATAGCCCTTACACAGCCTGGAGGTGTGTTTTGGGTCACTGTCCTGTTGAAAAAACAAATGATAGTCCCACGAAGCGCAAACCAGATGGGATGACGTATCGCTGCAGAATGCTAAATAAATCACAGACAGTGTCACCAGCAAAGCACCACCACATCTCCTCCTCGCTTCACGGTGGGAACCACACATGCGGAGATCATCCGTTCACCTACTCTGTGTCTCACAAAGACACGGCGGTTGGAACCAAAAATCTCAAATAATGTCATTTGCTCGTGTTTCTTGGCCCAAGCAAGTCTCTTCTTCTTATCGGTGTCCTTTAGTTGTGGTTTCTTTGCAGCAATTTGACCATGAAGGCCTGATTGACGCAGTCTCCTCTGAACAGTTGATGTTGAGATGTGTCTGTTACTTGAACTCTGTGAAGCATTTATTTGGGCTTCAATATGTGGTGCAGTTAACTCTAATGAACTTATCCTCTGCAGCAGTTAACTCTGGGTCTCCCTTTCCTGTGGCGGTCCTCATGAGAGCCAGATTCATCATAGCACTTAATGGTTTTTGCAACTGCACTTGAAGAAAGATTGTTCATCATTAGGATCTATTGAAGAGAATGCTAGGGCAGTTGAACATCTACATAGATACTGTAGATTGTTGTTTATCCTGCTATGTGTGTATGTGTATTTTTACACAGTCTATGAACCAAAAGGTGTGTTCTCACTCTCACTGACACATAATGCAGAAAACACTGAGCGTTATTCCCCAGACACATACACACTGCTTTAATTTATGTGCATAAAGTAAATATTTCCCTGCTCCGATGCTTTCAAGGAACACACTGCTGAGTTCTACATGTCATCGCTTTTCTCTCCCACTGACGCATATTGATTCAGATTGGACGCAGAAAAACGATAGAAGATAGAGGTAGACTACATTGCCAAAAGTATGTGTACACCTACTCGTCGAACATCTCATTCCAAAATCATGGGCATTAATATGGAGTTGGTCCCCCCTTTTCTGCTATAACAGCCTCCAGTCTTCTGGGAAAGCTTTCCACTAGATGTCGGAACATTGCTTCAGCCACAAGAGCATCCAGCCGAAGCTTGGCATTGCACATGGTGATCTTAGGATTGTATGAGGCTGCTCGGCCATGGAAACCCATTTCATGACATTACCTAGTTAAATAAAGGTTAAATGAAGCTCTCGACGAGAAGTTATTGTGCTGACGTTGTTCCAGAGGTAGTTTGGAACTCGGTAGTGAGTGTTGCAATCGAGGACAGACGATTTTTACACGCTACACGCTTCAGCACTCGGTGGTCCGGTTCTTTGAGCTTTTGTGGCCTACCACTTTGTGACTGAGCCGTTGTTGCTCCTAGACGTTTTCACTTCATAATAACAGCACTTACAGTTGACCGGGGCAGCTCTAGCAGGGCAGAAATTTGACGAACTGACTTGTTGGAAAGATGGCATCCTATGACGGTGCCACGTTGAAAGTCACAGGGCTCTTCAGTAAGGACATAAATACTAACCAGCTGTCTTTAGAAAACATTTTTTGTCCAGCTAGAGTTATACTAACCCGTTTGCAATCCCATTAGTGTTGCTTGCTAGCTTGCTGGCTAGCTACAGAGGTTAGCTGGCTACCCAGCTAGCAATGAGGAATCGGCCCAGAAGCTGCCCTCTTCCAGGGGGACGGAATTGATTGAATCGGCCCGGAATCGGGTGTCGGATTCGGCTCGGAATCAAAATGAATGACTGCCCAGAATTGTGCCAAGTACTTCAGCCGTTTCCGTCTACCGGAATTCAGCCGACTTTGTCGGCATTTTACCAGAATCCCTCCAGAAGCGTCCCGATGCAAATGTAAATAAATGTATACAGAATTACACGATTTAGTCAATTTAAATTTGACTATTTTATTTATACAAATTATACCCATCCACACAAAAAAAACATTGTGTCGGAGGAAACACCATACACCTGGTGACCGTGTCAGCGTGTATGCGCATGGCCGCCACAGGAGTCGCTACTACGCGTGTGAGGCGACAGGACTTTCGGTAGCCTGATTGTGTCCAGACTGAGGAGACATTCACACACGATGCATCCCTGACCACCTCCTGAAGTGGTCAGCTAAATCTGAACACAATCAGACCACAAAGCAACCCATCTTTTCAATGCGATCTTTGTGTTCTGATAGCAGAAGTCGCATGCAAGTGTCAAGTGTAGACAAGACCAGAGACCCCCATTCCATTCCCATACCACACTGCTTTTGGCTACGGTAAATCTCAATCTAGGTCACTGACATTTAACGTGGCCACTCTCCTCTAAGGAATGTCATTAAGATTTTCATCATGTTTAATATGCAGCCTCTCGCGCTCATTGCGCTTGGTAGACAAGTGCACACCGTGCCTGCAGTGTGATTTAGCACTAATTCATTTTATTAAGTCTCTCTCTCTCTCTCTCTCTCTCTCTCTCGCGCGCTCTCTCTCTCAAGAGGAGTGCTGCTGCTCACTGTATCTCTGATTCTCCATCTCTCCCTGACTGACTGACTTCAGGTGAAAGAAGTCTGCTAGTATTCTCATTAACTTCAGAGTCAGACACCACACTCTCTCACAGTCCTCAGTGAGAAGTGTCAGCTATTTCCAAAGAATATATGTTTCAAGTCATTACAGCTTTCTATCATCAGGTTTGGTGAGACCGGTGAGACTAATGTATGTGCACAGAACAATGTTCATCTTTGCACAAAACATACAAACAAATAAAAGGTCACAACAACTGTAGGCTAGCTAGTCAGACAATCAGTAGGCACTACGGTTTCTCACTGGGTTCAACAACTGTAGGCTAGCTAGTCAGACAATCAGTAGGCACTACGGTTTCTCACTGGGTTCACCAACTGTAGGCTAGCTAGTCAGACAATCAGTAGGCACTACGGTTTCTCACTGGGTTCAACAACTGTAGGCTAGCTAGTCAGACAATCAGTAGGCACTACGGTTTCTCACTGGGTTCAACAACTGTAGGCTAGCTAGTCAGACAATCAGTAGGCACTACGGTTTCTCACTGGGTTCAACAACTGTAGGCTAGCTAGTCAGACAATCAGTAGGCACTACGGTTTCTCACTGGGTTCAACAACTGTAGGCTAGCTAGTCAGACAATCAGTAGGCACTACGGTTTCTCACTGGGTTCACCAACTGTAGGCTAGCTAGTCAGACAATCAGTAGGCACTACGGTTTCTCACTGGGTTCACCAACTGTAGGCTAGCTAGTCAGACAATCAGTAGGCACTACGGTTTCTCACTGGGTTCAACAACTGTAGGCTAGCTAGTCAGACAATCAGTAGGCACTACGGTTTCTCACTGGGTTCACCAACTGTAGGCTAGCTAGTCAGACAATCAGTAGGCACTACGGTTTCTCACTGGGTTCAACAACTGTAGGCTAGCTAGTCAGACAATCAGTAGGCACTACGGTTTCTCACTGGGTTCACCAACTGTAGGCTAGCTAGTCAGACAATCAGTAGGCACTACGGTTTCTCACTGGGTTCACCAACTGTAGGCTAGCTAGTCAGACAATCAGTAGGCACTACGGTTTCTCACTGGGTTCACCAACTGTAGGCTAGCTAGTCAGACAATCAGTAGGCACTACGGTTTCTCACTGGGTTCACCAACTGTAGGCTAGCTAGTCAGACAATCAGTAGGCACTACGGTTTCTCACTGGGTTCACCAACTGTAGGCTAGCTAGTCAGACAATCAGTAGGCACTACGGTTTCTCACTGGGTTCAACAACTGTAGGCTAGCTAGTCAGACAATCAGTAGGCACTACGGTTTCTCACTGGGTTCACCAACTGTAGGCTAGCTAGTCAGACAATCAGTATGCACTACGGTTTCTCACTGGGTTCAACAACTGTAGGCTAGCTAGTCAGACAATCAGTAGGCACTACGGTTTCTCACTGGGTTCACCAACTGTAGGCTAGCTAGTCAGACAATCAGTAGGCACTACGGTTTCTCACTGGGTTCAACAACTGTAGGCTAGCTAGTCAGACAATCAGTAGGCACTACGGTTTCTCACTGGGTTCACCAACTGTAGGCTAGCTAGTCAGACAATCAGTAGGCACTACGGTTTCTCACTGGGTTCAACAACTGTAGGCTAGCTAGTCAGACAATCAGTAGGCACTACGGTTTCTCACTGGGTTCACCAACTGTAGGCTAGCTAGTCAGACAATCAGTAGGCACTACGGTTTCTCACTGGGTTCACCAACTGTAGGCTAGCTAGTCAGACAATCAGTAGGCACTACGGTTTCTCACTGGGTTCACCAACTGTAGGCTAGCTAGTCAGACAATCACTAGGCACTACGGTTTCTCACTGGGTTCAACAACTGTAGGCTAGCTAGTCAGACAATCAGTAGGCACTACGGTTTCTCACTGGGTTCACCAACTGTAGGCTAGCTAGTCAGACAATCAGTAGGCACTACGGTTTCTCACTGGGTTCAACAACTGTAGGCTAGCTAGTCAGACAATCAGTAGGCACTACGGTTTCTCACTGGGTTCACCAACTGTAGGCTAGCTAGTCAGACAATCAGTAGGCACTACGGTTTCTCACTGGGTTCAACAACTGTAGGCTAGCTAGTCAGACAATCAGTAGGCACTACGGTTTCTCACTGGGTTCACCAACTGTAGGCTAGCTAGTCAGACAATCAGTATGCACTACGGTTTCTCACTGGGTTCACCAACTGTAGGCTAGCTAGTCAGACAATCAGTAGGCACTACGGTTTCTCACTGGGTTCAACAACTGTAGGCTAGCTAGTCAGACAATCAGTAGGCACTACGGTTTCTCACTGGGTTCACCAACTGTAGGCTAGCTAGTCAGACAATCAGTAGGCACTACGGTTTCTCACTGGGTTCACCAACTGTAGGCTAGCTAGTCAGACAATCAGTAGGCACTACGGTTTCTCACTGGGTTCACCAACTGTAGGCTAGCTAGTCAGACAATCACTAGGCACTACGGTTTCTCACTGGGTTCAACAACTGTAGGCTAGCTAGTCAGACAATCAGTAGGCACTACGGTTTCTCACTGGGTTCAACAACTGTAGGCTAGCTAGTCAGACAATCAGTAGGCACTACGGTTTCTCACTGGGTTCACCAGGCATCCTCCCAAAGTGGAACACACACAACACGTCCAGAAACATCAACTCAAATTACTTTGGGGGCTAAGTGCTGAATTCAGCTCCAATTTAAAAAAGGCCCCCGGGGGCCAAACTCCACCAAAAGTCATATTCTCTCAGTCCACTGAGGTTTCCATAATTCAATTATCTTGCTACAGAATGCAGCAGCACAGTACATTAATCACATTCACACCAAGGCGTCTGCCTCATTTCATCCACATCTACAGTCACTGTACGTGCCAAATGGCACCCTACTCCATACATAGTGCACTACTTTTGACCATGGCCCATAGGTAATAAGGGTGCCATTTGGGACACAGCCACTCACTCTGGTCATCCTATATGATCCCCACAAACTGTGTTTTAAACGATAAGACATTAAAGATTGAAGATAAGACAAGACATTCTTCACCCTTCTGAGGTGTGCAAGTACACACAACCTGTAAAAGATTTAACAATGGCGGAAACTCCCTATTCAGCCAATACCTGGAGAAAGTGTCTCTGGGAACCCCTGGTCTAATCTTTGAAGGCCTGTGACCCCATTTTGATATTTTTTTTTAAAACTTGAAATAAATTACATAATCAGTGGCCAATGTTTCCTTTTTTAATCTGGGCTATGACAGTCTATTACAAATCAGTCTGACAGTCCTTTAAACAGTATTTCAATCTGAAGGAAGTATGGCTTGAAATGACATAAATGTATTGGGATGTTCAGAAGATCATCAGGCAATCATTTTGATCTTATGTGTCCCCCAGTCTGACTTAGTAGTTAGTCTTGTCCACTCTGTTCTAATGAGTCCTATGCAGGTTGTGGGTACATATACACTGGGTGTACAACACTACAACACTAAGAACTCTTTCCATGACATAGACTGACCAGGTCAATCTAAGTGAAAGCAATTTTTAATTTCTATTTAACCTTTATTTTAACAGGGAAGAATATTGAGACCTAGGTGTCTTTTACAAATGTGCCCTGTATATACAACATAAATATACACATTATACCCAAGCTATGTATACACTATATCTACAAAAGTATGTGGACACCCCTTCAAATGAGTGGATTCAACAATTTCAGCCAAACCCATTGCTGACAGGTATATAAAATCAAGCACACAGCCATGCAATCTCCATAGACAAACATCGTCAGTAGAATGGCCTTATTGAAGAGCTCAGTGACAGTTAACGTGGCACCTTCATAGGATTTCACCTTTCCAACAGCTCAGTTACAAAAGTGTCTGCCCTGCTAGAGCTCCACCGGTCAACTGTAAGTGCTGTTATTGTGAAGTGGAAAGTCTAGGTGCAACAACAGCTCAGCCGTGAAATGATAGGCCACACAAGCAATAATCGTCTAGGGCTGTTTATCATGGTTCGGGCTAGTCCCCTTAGTTACCGTGAAGGGAAATCTTAACGCTACATCATACAATGACATTCTAGATGATCATGTGCTTCCAACTTTGTGGCAACAGTTTGGGAAAGGCCCTTTCCTGTTTCAGCATGACAATACCTTCTGCACAAAGCGAGGTCCATACAGAAACGGTTTGTGGAGATCAGTATGCAAGAACTTGACTGGCCTGCACAGAGCCCTGACCTCAACCCCATCGAACTGCAACGGTGCTGGGTTTTTCACGCTCAACAGTTTCCCGTGTGTATCAAAAATGGTCCACCACCCAAAGGACATCCAGCCAACTTGACACAACTGTGGGAAGAATTGGAGTTAATTAACATGGGCTAGCATCCCAGTGGAGTCCATGCCCCGACGAATTGAGGCTGTTCTGAGGGCAAAAGAGAGGGGGGGTGCAACTCAATATTATTAAGGAGTTCCTAATGTTTGGTATACTCAGTATATTGTGTTCCTGAGTGTCTTATCTTTCAGTGAACGGTTCAAGAGATAGAGGCACATAATATGTAGGAAGAAAACAGAAACTGACATAACCCCGGTTCTATGAATCAAGCACGGTTGTGGAGAAGCCCCGGAGCCAAGCTTTCTTTGGAGTGGTGGACTTGGGATTTTGGTCAACGGTAGTTGTGATTTGGTAGCTGCAGGCTGTCAGCAATCGTGTGTCTGTGGTTCGTCAGATGGATCCGCACGTGTTGATGGACACCTCCAGCAGGATTTTATTCTGACATCTGCTATGGGCTACGGCATCGCGAAGATATTCCCTACAGCTACACTGGATTTATGACAGATTTTAGGAATGGAATATGGAAACCGGAGTTTAAGGTGTTTGTCGGGGCTGCGCGTTGCGGTAATTCAGCCATTCTGTGGCTCTGGGGGAGTTTTCTATAGGACCTACCAAATACGGGCTAAACTGAAATGCTTCGGCCATGAATCCGATCACGGATCGGGTGGCATTTCGGCAAAGCCCCAAAGCCATGTTTTCTTTGGAGGGGTGGATTGTGGATTTGTATTTTTTTAATGTTAGTATCAATGTGGTCACAGTTGGTTCTTGTTGAAGAGGCAGCAGATAACATTAGCTTGCTATAGCTAGCTATCCTCTTAATCCATTCTGAATGAATTTGTGGGTATTTCTATCTAGCTGGCAAAATAAGTGAGCTAGATTTTGTTTGTGTACTGCCATATGTCGATAACATAGCTAAGTTTGTCACTGGTATGGGTTAGTAAATATCATAAATCTAGCCAGTTAGACAGTGATAGCCGCAAGCTAAAACTGGGGAGAGAGGGAGGAGAGAATTCACATTCTGTTTCATCTGCTGCTGGCATGCGGCTGTGAGGAAATTTCTACTATATTCACAACATATTGACACTATTACAATCTAATTTCATCAATTACATGGGGAAACCATTAGTTCCCTCAAATACGTTTTTCCACATGTAATTGATGAAATTAGATTGAAATAGTCAATATGTTGTGAATATAGTAGAAAAATCCTCACAGATGTTTTCCATACTAAAAAGTGAAGTGCCATTTGGTATGCACGAGCTTAGCATGTATAGTTGGCTACAGGCAATATGTTCCTTCACTGTGCGAGTCATCTTTTATTTATTTAAGAACAAATTATTATTATTTACAATGATGGCCTACCGGGGAACAGCAGGTTAACTGCCTTGTTCAGGGGTAGAACGGCAGATTTTTACCTTGTCAGCTCAGGGATTCGATCCAGCAACCTTTCGAGAACCGGCCCAACACTCTAACCACTAGGCTACCTGCAGTCATAGAGATTACCATCTTGCGTTTGGGGCTTTCCAGCAGTGTTCGTGGGTTTTATATGCGGGGAGTATAAAATTATACAATTGTAAACTAACAAATGATTTTTCAAGTTAGAACCCATTAATATACAGCACCAACTACATACTGATAAGGTCCATTATCTGCTACCTGGACTTTAAACCTAGTCACCAGGGGCCGGTTGCATCAGTCAGTTGTAGGCATATTGTAAAATGGCAATTCTAGGCCAATAATGGAGCAGGCGTAGGGTGTTTATTCAGGTAGGCTGACAGACAGATTCCCAGGAGAAGGGGAAAACAAGACTTCCCACGCTATCGAGGCAACATATTGGCATTGTTGACTTTGTATTTATTTCATTAAAGAGGCAATAGCCTGGTGTCTAGGCTAATGTTTTTGACTGGATAGCCAGTTGGGGATTTTTTTGATTTAGTAAGGGCCCTAAATTCTTCCTCAATAATACCCAAATGGTAAGACAGAACTATAATGGTTTATTTATGGAGTGACTGGCATACATACACTATCCTTTGTTTGGTTATGGCGTTCTCACTGTGTCCTTTTAGTCCTGCCTCTGGCTCACTTTTTACCATTTAGGCCTGTCTCACACTGTATCCTTTTAGTCCTGCCTCTGGCTCACTTTTTACCATTTAGGCCTGTCTCACACTGTATCATTTTAGTCCTGCCTCTGGCTCACTTTTTACCATTTAGGCCTGTCTCACACTGTATCCTTTTAGTCCTGCCTCTGGCTCACTTTTTACCATTTAGGCCTGTCTCACACTGTATCCTTTTAGTCCTGCCTCTGGCTCACTTTTTACCATTTAGGCCTGTCTCACACTGTATCCTTTTAGTCCTGCCTCTGGCTCACTTTTTACCATTTAGGCCTGTCTCACACTGTATCATTTTAGTCCTGCCTCTGGCTCACTTTTTACCATTTAGGCCTGTCTCACACTGTATCCTTTTAGTCCTGCCTCTGGCTCACTTTTTACCATTTAGGCCTGTCTCACACTGTATCCTTTTAGTCCTGCCTCTGGCTCACTTTTTACCATTTAGGCCTGTCTCACACTGTATCCTTTTAGTCCTGCCTCTGGCTCACTTTTTACCATTTAGGCCTGTCTCACACTGTATCCTTTTAGTCCTGCCTCTGGCTCACTTTTTACCATTTAGGCCTGTCTCACACTGTATCCTTTTAGTCCTGCCTCTGGCTCACTTTTTACCATTTAGTCCTGTCTCACACTGTATCCTTTTAGTCCTGCCTCTGGCTCACTTTTTACCATTTAGGCCTGTCTCACACTGTATCCTTTTAGTCCTGCCTCTGGCTCACTTTTTACCATTTAGGCCTGTCTCTCACTGTATCCTTTTAGTCCTGCCTCTGGCTCACTTTTTACCATTTAGGCCTGTCTCACACTGTATCATTTTAGTCCTGCCTCTGGCTCACTTTTTACCATTTAGGCCTGTCTCACACTGTATCCTTTTAGTCCTGCCTCTGGCTCACTTTTTACCATTTAGGCCTGTCTCACACTGTATCCTTTTAGTCCTGCCTCTGGCTCACTTTTTACCATTTAGGCCTGTCTCACACTGTATACTTTTAGTCCTGCCTCTGGCTCACTTTTTACCATTTAGTCCTGTCTCACACTGTATCCTTTTAGTCCTGCCTCTGGCTCACTTTTTACCATTTAGGCCTGTCTCACACTGTATCCTTTTAGTCCTGCCTCTGGCTCACTTTTTACCATTTAGGCCTGTCTCACACTGTATACTTTTAGTCCTGCCTCTGGCTCACTTTTTATCATTTAGTCCTGTCTCACACTGTATCCTTTTAGTCCTGCCTCTGGCTCACTTTTTACCATTTAGGCCTGTCTCACACTGTATACTTTTAGTCCTGCCTCTGGCTCACTTTTTACCATTTAGGCCTGTCTCACACTGTATCCTTTTAGTCCTGCCTCTGGCTCACTTTTTACCATTTAGGCCTGTCTCACACTGTATCCTTTTAGTCCTGCCTCTGGCTCACTTTTTACCATTTAGGCCTGTCTCACACTGTGTCCTTTTAGTCCTGCCTCTGGCTCACTTTTTACCATTTAGGCCTGTCTCACACTGTATCCTTTTAGTCCTGCCTCTGGCTCACTTTTTACCATTTAGGCCTGTCTCACACTGTATCCTTTTAGTCCTGCCTCTGGCTCACTTTTTACCATTTAGGCCTGTCTCACACGGTGTCCTTTTAGTCGTTCCTTACTCTCTCCTCCTCCCTTGCTCAGTGTATCCCGTCAGTCCTCCCTCCCTTTCCCTCACTGTATTTCTCTGTCTCCTCCTTTCTCCCTCTGTCAGTGTATCCTTTCACAGTCCTCCCCCCTCTCCATGTCTCTCCCACTGAGCTGTGCTGGGCTGTCTGAGGCCCTGCCTGCAGCATTGCGTTGTCTCTGGCCTTGAGAGGTGTAAGACAATGCTGAGGAAGAGAGGAGCGAGAGAGAGAGAGAGCCCCTCGTTCCTGCTCTCCCTCCTACACAGCAGCCACACAAAGGGCCAGACTGTAGAGCCCCACCCGGCCCCGCTCCCACACACGGTCTCCAAGCCCATCATACACAATGCCAGTCACATACACACATGCCCACGCACGCACACACGCACGCGCACACGCATGCACACAGACACACAGACACACAGACACACACACACACACACACACACACACACACACACACACACACACACACACACACACACACACACAAACACACACACACACACACAAACACACACACAGCCTCTACCTCAGTTGTTCAACCTGACCTCACAGCCAGAGGAAAACAAGGGGATAAACATTTCCCTCTGGTGGCTCGGGAAGCAGTGGAGAGAGATCCTACACAAAGGAGGGCAGAATGGACAGCCAGGAAACAGCATTGTGAGTGTGTGTGTGCTCTGATAGTTAAGTAGAGAGAGAGCAGAGAGGGTCTGACTGGGTGTGTATGTCAATGTGTGTGTGCCCGTGAATGCGTGCGTGTACATGTGTGCCGCTCAGTGATCACATGTATCCTGGTGATGATTGGGATTGACAGGAGATTCAGATACAAGACAGCTACAGTACCAGTCAAAAGTTTGGACACATCTACTCATTCACGGGTTTTTCTTTATTTTTACTATTTTCTACATTTTAGAATAATAGTGAAGACATCAAAACTATGAAATAACACATACATCTAAATATATTTTATATTTGAGATTGTTCAAAGTAACCACCCGTTGCCTTGATGACAGCTTTGCACACTCTTGGCATTCTCTCAACCAGCCTCATGAGGTAGTCACCTGGAATGAATTTCAATTAACAGGTCTGCCTTGTTAAAAGTTAATTTGTGGAATTTCTTTCCTTCTTAATGCGTTTGAGCCAATCAGTTCTGTTGTGACAAGGTAGGGGTGGTATACAGAAGATAGCCCTATTTGATAAACGACCAAGTCTATATTATGGCAAGCACAACTCAAATAAGCAAAGAGAAACAACAGTCCATCATTACTTTAAGACATGAAGGTCAGTCAATCTGGAAAATGTCAAGAACTTTGAAAGTTTCTTCAAGTGCAGTCGCAAAAACCATCAAGCACTATGATGAAACTGCTCTCATGAGGCCTGCCACAGGATAGGAAGACCCAGAGTTACCTCTGCTGCAGAGGATAAGTTCATTAGAGTTACCAGCCTCAGAAATTGCAGCCCAAACAATAAATGCTTCAGAGTTCAAGTAACAGACACATCTCAACATCAACTGTTCAGAGGAGACTGCGAGAATCAGGCCTTCATGGTCGAATTGCTGCAAAGAAACCACTACTAAAGGACACCAATAAGAAGAAGATACTTGCTTGTTCCAAGAAACACGAGCAATGGACATTAGACCGGTGGAAATCTGTCCTTTGTTGAGTCCAAATTTGTGATTTTTGGTTCCAACCGCCGTGTCTTTGTGAGACGCAGAGTAGGTGAACGGATGATCTCCTCATGCGTGGTTCCCACCGTGAAGCATGGAGGAGGAGGTGTGATGGTGTGGAGGTGCTTTGCTGGTCACACTGTCGTGATTTATTTAGAATTCAAGGCACATTTAACAAACATGGCTACCACAACGATACGCCATCCCATCTAGTTTGCACTTAGTGGGACTATCATTTGTTTTTCAACAGGACAATGACCAAACACACCTCCAGGCTGTTTAAGGGCTATTTGACCAAGAAGGAGAGTGATGGAGTGCTGCATCAGATGACCTGGCCTCCACAATCACTCGACCTCAACCAAATTGAGATGGTTTGGGATGAGTTGTATCGCAGAGTGAAGGAAAAGCAGCAAAACAAGTGCTCAGCATATGTGGGAACTCCTTCAAGACTGTTGGAAAAGCATTCCAGGTGAAGCTAGTTGAGAGAATGCCAAGAGTGTGCAAAGCTGTCATCAAGCCACATTTGTTTAACACTTTTATGATTACTACATGATTCCATATGTTTTATTTCATAGTTTTGATGTCTTCACTATTATTCTACAATGTAGAAAATAGTAAAAATAAAGAAAAACCCTGAAATGAGTAGGTGTGTCCAAACTTTTGACTGGTACTGTATGTCAAGGAGTGAAACATTCACAAAATTAGGTGTCCAATGACATGTTCATACAGTAAGACAGGCCTGCAGGTACTGAGGAGCAGGCTTTATTGTCCACCCAACCAGGAATAGATAGTGGGGGTGATGAGAGGAGGAGGTGACCAGAGGAGGCTACCACGACAGGCAGCCCTCAAGCAGCACAAAATAGGTGAGAGAAAGAGACAGAGTGAGAGTGAGAGAGAGACCCAACCCCGTGATTAACATTAGAGGAAGGCACAGAAGAGAAGAGAACACATCTCTGGTGTTAACAGCGTTCCTACAGACAGCACCTCGTTAACAGGAGCCATGTTCTGAGATAACACTCATGGATCCGTAAAACTATACAAGCGCATGCATCTTTTCAGAGTTCTTCTCTTACTAATAATATTGACAATGGCACTAGGCTATAATCCACACAGTAGCCAACACATAGAGCTCACTGTAGGCCTACTAGAACATGCAATCGTTCCATTGAAGGCCTGCTTCATAGAAAAGGGGACTGAAAGGGAATGGAGAGAGACAAAAGAGGGGAGGCTGCCCCTATTGTGTTGAGCCTGTGATGGAGATGTGTCTGAGCTTTGTCACTTGTAATCTGGGAGGCTGGGGCAGGCAGAGGCAGGGTAGGTGGCTGGGCTGACTGGCTGCTGAATGGGGGAGGGGAGGTGGTGCTGATGGGGTGGGGGGGGGGGGGGGGGGGGGTGGGGGGCGGCTGGTTATCGATACTGGCGCAGGAGGAGGAGGAGTCAGGAGTGGCCCATTATTTGGCCGTGAAGGACTGCACAAAGACTCTCCACTTCTCAGCTTCTCTGGGCTAATAGCCGATGGGGGTTTTCTAGCCTTATGAATAACAATAGGAAGGGGACTGAGGTAGCTAGCACTAACATAGCCACACACTGCTGGAAACAAAGGAAAGTATGATTAGGCTATGCTCTGGGTCTAAACCTGTATAAACACAACAACAAACAACCTATTTTGTTCCAACCAAGCCTTTCCTACCTTCCTTAAAATCACTGATGTAGTAAAAGCAAAGAGTGAAGCTCATATCGGTGAGTGTAATTCTCCCATGTCCGAGGGTTCACCCTTGAAAGAGGTGTTTAGTATTCACTGTGTGAGCCAGCATGTTATTCAGTGGTGGCCACAGGGCGCTGTGTCGTGCCCATTATTTTGGTCCTCAACGGTCCATTAACAGCAGCCCACTCTGATAGCACCTTTACAGCCTACAGCCAGCACCTTCCTCCCTGAACTACAGATTATTAACACTTTATGGCCTGCTGTAAAACTGCATGATCACAATCAAGACGTAGATCTGGTCTGTGCTTTAGCTAGCTAAAGTTTTAATGTTACACAGACCAACACAACGATAAAGTAGATGCAAGCAAACTCAATTTAAAAGAAAAGTTAGCTGTGTCATTCTTGTTTTTGTGGTTGTGTGTGTTGTTTCATGAGGGGGGATAGCAACATACAGCACCAGAGGAGAGGAGAACTGTCTGTCTGTCTGTGTGTGTGTGTGACCTTCTGACCTTTGTTCTCATTGTGTTTAATGCTCTCTTGTACAAGATGGAGGCAGTACCAGCCACTGAGCTTCGTTCTGAGAGTTAAGTGCTGGCACTCTGTAGCTGCGTGCTCTTCCCCCTCCCAATCACACACACACAGCCAAGATTACAGCATGCTGCTGGCGTCTCCTATCTTCCTTTTACACCAGGCGAAGGACGTTTCATAAAACACACACACATAAAACCCCCACAGCCACCCAGTCCCCAGTCCCAACCTGTTCTCTACCCCTACAAACCCCCACCAACCCTCCTCCTCCTCTGTGTTACACGGTCGAGTTCAAGGCCAACCACCAGCATTATCTTGTTTTTCTGAAGCTTGTTTTCAGTACAAATACTACTCCAAAAGATGTTTAACAATAAGCAGAGGAGCATCTCTGTAGACACTCACTAACAATAGTTACACAATCATTAGGCCTTCAAAATGCTGGATGTTGAAAGCAGAGACATAAGGGATTAACACTTGGTCCTGTACTTGTGTCATGCCAGCCAGACACTCAGAGCGTCAAAACCATTATTCACATGTTTCCAATGTATACGTGCAATTTCTCCACATTGTCCATAAACATTGCTCTCTAAGTTTGCCATCATCTTGGGCAAGATGTCTTTAAGTAGTTTAATTGACAATAGATAAGCAAACACATAGCATCACAGACATATAATACTGATATTACACTGCACACTAACTTTATTTAGACCTATGTCTGTGACTGAGCTCTAAGCAAGAGAAAAACAGGAGACAACTATTAACACAAAGCCTAAAGAGTGTCTGACCGGAGCAGGAAAGGGAGGGGACTGTGTGTGTACAGCCGGACTGTATAGCTAACTTTGTGACTGAGTTTGTTGTTTCTCAATATGCATATTACTATGCTCTGAGCATGCGAATTGGAGCAGGAAACGGTCAGAGTATGAGTCCAAATCAAAGTATGTGAAATGAAGCACGGAGGGCAGTTCTCAGATGTGTACTTCGTTTGTACACATTTTGAACCATTGATGCATGCTTCAACTGAAATATTCCCAGGACTGTTGACGTAATGATGTAACCACGTAAAAAACGATGCAAAATGTATTGAAACCAATGGTGGCTGGTTTTGAGCTGAAGCGAGAGAAAATGAACTCTGACTTGGAAATGAAAAATTGCCCACACATCTAATATGTTACCTGACAGTTCTATCTGGTGCAGACACACAAAGACTGAAAACAACCACCCACAAAACAAACCCAACAGAAAACAGGCTACCTAAATATGGTTCCCAATCAGAGGCAGCTGTCAATCGTTGTCCCTGATTGGGAACCATACTTAGGTAGCCTGTTTTCTGTTGGGTTTTGTGGGTGGTTGTTTTCAGTCTTTGTGTGTCTGCACCAGATAGAACTGTTTCGGGTTTCACTTTGTTGTTTTTGTATTTTGAGTTGTTCACTTCATTAAATAAGATGAACAATTACCACGCTGCGCATTGGTCCTCTGATCCTTCAAACTTCTCCTCCTCAGACGAGGAGGAAGACGACAGCCGTTACACTGACCTACACACAATACCCCATAATGTCAAAGTGGAATTATGTTTATCAACATTTTTAAACAAATTAATAAAAAATTAAAAGCTGAAATGTTTTGAGTCAAAATGTATTCAACCTCTTTGTTATGGCAAGCCAAACTAGGTTCAGGAGTAAAAAAATTCTTAACAAGTCACATAATAAGTTGCATGGACTGTGCAATAAATGTTTAAAATCATTTTTGACTGACTACCTCATCTCTTTACCCCACATATAAAATTAGCTGTAAGGTCCCTCAGTCGAGCAGTGAATTTCAAACACAGATTCAACCGAAAACCAGGGAGGTTTTCCAATGCCTCGCAAAGAAGGGTACCTATTGATAGATGGGTATACATTTTTAAAAAGCAGACATTGAATATCCCTTTGAGCATGGTGAAGTTATTAATTACACTTTGGATGCTGTATCAATACACCCAGTCACTACAAAGACACAAACGTCTTTCCTAACTCAGTTGCTGGAGAGGAAGGAAACCGCTCAGGGATTTCACCATGAGGCCAATGGTGACTTTAAAACAGTTAAAGTGTAATTGCTGTGATAGGAGAAAACTGAGGATGGATCAACAACATTGTAGTTACTCCACAATAATAACCTAATTGACAGAGTGAAAAGAAGGAAGCCTGTACAGAATAAAAATATTCCAAAACATGCATCCTGTTTGCAACAAGGCACTAAAGTAATACTGCAAAATATATGGCAAAGCAATTAACTTTTGTCCTGAATACAGTGTTATGTTTGGGGCAAATCCAATACAACACATTACGGAGTACTACTCTCCATATTTTCAAGCATAGTGGTGGTTGCATCATGTTATGGGTATACTTGTAATCGTTGAGGATAGGGGAGTTTTTCAGGATTAAAAAGAAATGGAACTAAGCACAGACAAAAATCCTAGAGGACAGCCTGGTTCACTCTGCTTTTCACCAGACACTGGGAGATTAATTCACGTTTCAGCAGGACATTAACCTAAAACACAAGGCCAAATATACACTGGAGCTGCTTACCAAGAAGACAGTGAATGTTCCTGAGTGTCCGAGTTACAGTTTTGACTTAAAATTTACTTGAAAATCTTTGGCAAGCCCTGAAAATGGTTGTCTAGCAATGATTACCAACCAATTGAACAAAGCTTGAAGAATTTTGAAAAGAATAATAAGAAATGTTACACAATCCATTTGTGTATCCAGAAAGACTCACAGCTGTAATGGCTGCCAAAAGTGGTTCTACAAAGTATTGACTCAGGGGTGAGAATACTTATGTAAATTAAATATTTCTGTATTCCATTTTCAACACATTTGCAAACATTTCTAAAAACATGTTTTCACTTGGTCATTTTAGGATATTGTGTGTAGTTGCTGTAACACAACAAAATGTGGAATAAGTCAAGGGGTATGAATACTTTCTCAAGGCACTGTAGCTAGCTGCTAACTATGAAGTTACAAGCTTGCGTTTGCTTTATGTAGTTCTCATGTTGTCTGTATTGGTCAAAGGAAATGCAGTAGCACTGGAGTGGGTAGTGCTTCTCAAATGCATTCTGTACAACCTCATCCTCACAAGAACGTACTCAAGAGGACGTCCTCGGAGAACGGTAGTATTGGGAAACACCCTCAGTGTCTCAGGTTAGCCTAGCCTAGCGCAGTACATAGTGTACAGAGTCACATCCATCAATCATCTGGGAGTGCCTGTCCCTGGAGCAGGCAGACTAAAGCTCACACACTCCCCAGCCCCATGCAGCCCCAGCCCTGACTCCCCCTCCATCCTCCCGCCATCAGCCAGCCCAACACAGCAAGGCAATATCCTCAAGGCTGGAAGGGACATAAAAGAGTGGGGTTGAGGGTTAGGAGAATGAGAAAATGGAGTTGACCCATGAATGTAAAAATCATAAAACACTGTCAGGGTCAGAAAACTGTGTACAGTGTAAATTATAACCTCAGGGTTGGTCAAAATGGGAGCTGGTAGCTTACACTTTCACTCCCTCTTCTGGCAGTAATCCATTTTAGGTACGAATAGCCAAGTGGAAGTGGCCATGTTGGGATTAGCTTGGGAAAACCAAAGGATTTGGAAATTTTACCTGTTCAGCCTATAATTGTGCCTGATATTAATGATACTGTATTTCTGATGACAAAGGACATTAGCCTGGTTAGTAAGCACTATGTTGACTAAGTCGTCATGTGGCAGCATCTCTCCTCAGCAGTGCCCAGTCCCAGTGCCACCTCAGGCCCAGCCAGGCCCTGCCCTGTCTACCTTGCCTCCCTCCATGGCCAGCCCAGTGAGTTCAGCACAGCACTGCGCCACACTGCACAACTCTCTCTCCCGTAGTCCTTCCCCTCCTCCAGTATCAGGCTGTGGCTGTGTGAGTGACTGGAGTGTAGGATACTGTGGGCCAGGGCTAGAGCCTGAGTTGGAGAGCTTTATCTGATCTCATTACCCTCCAACAAAAGCCCAAAGCCCACAGAGAGGGCAGCAGGCAGTGGATCAGGCAGCAGCACTGCAGGGGAGGGGGTGGTGGCGGGGGGTCCCAGAAGGTTGGGTAAGGGAAACATGCAGACTAGAGCTCCTTTACAGGAGACAAACAGGAAAAGCATGGCGAGAGAGAAAGGAAGAGAGGAGAAAGCACTAGGGTCTACTTCCAGAGAGCATTGTTCTGCTCTGTGTGTTATTAGGGAAAGCTAAAATAATTGTTCTGTTAGTTTAGGCTATACAAAATGACATAGACGAAACGATTTCTAACACTAATATTTGAATTGATGAGATGTATTTGATTATTCAGGGATCAAGGGAAAGTGCAGTATGCAAAGTGTAAATATATCTATGAGACCAAGTTAACCTTCAGGCCTATGGAGGGCTTGTCATGGTTCCTCCCAACTTCACCTTGCACAGACTTTGACCTAGCTGTGTGTATGTACGAGAGGGTGTTACGCTAGATGATGATCTGAAGCCGGGGCTGTGGGGCAGGTGGTGGGATGCTTTTAACCCTTCTGTCCACGTCCATAGGAGGTGTAGTAGGCCTAACCTGGCAGCTGGGTTCCTGAGTGATCTCATTTTATCCCTCTCTTGGAAACATCTGTCTCATCTTGTCAGCTCTGGATCTACTCTGCCGTCGTTCCCATTCCCCACTGTGGAAGGATAGGATGTACACCATCATTGGGCAATGTTAAGACTGACAAACACAATAGAATATCTCCATTAGTGCAGGTAGGTAGACCTGGTCACTCACTGCACTTTATTGTACAATACTGTTGTAATACACTGTACTGTACTACACTGTACAGCACTGCACTGATTGTTACTTGCGGAATAAGAACATGCAGGTGGTGCACTGTAAATAATATTTAATATTCAATAATTATAACTTAATTAGACGTTATTACACATTAGGCCACTTCATTACAACTGCCCTGCACTGTATTGTATGTACTGCAGGTAGAAGCTTAACGTCTAGCCATAACATCTTTGACTCTAGTCAAACATAGCAAGCTTAGTTGTGTGAAACGGACAGCTATTTCACACAAACCCAATGATGGCTATGAAAGGGTGCTGAACTGCTCTGAACCCTTCTGTTGTTGTTGCCTGCTGAGGCTAAAGGAGTTGTCGCAATACCTCTGGTCACTGGATGCTGCTGAGGAACCACCTTGTAGAAAAACAAACACACTTCGTCGCTCCATCCTTATCTGATCTGAGCCGTCCAATTGTGTATCGGGTGTTGGGCGCGGGCTGAACCAGGAGTGACTGATTTCAGAATTTTTGGATTTATGGGGCAACCTTTACGCCAGTTCTCTGAAATGCACCCTTCTACCCTCCCATAAAACAATAAGAGACATGGGTGGGGAGTGATCCCAAGGTCTTAAAAAACACACACTCTCAGGCAGCACACACACCTTGTACTCAGCCAGGGAATGAGACTGGTTTTCTGTGAAGAGCTTAGTAGTTAGCAAGCAGGGGGAGGAAAGCAGATGGAGGTCTCCAACCTCTCTATCCTCATGGCCTCCTGTGCAGCCAGCCGGATGGATTCACAACATTCTGAGGCAGCATCCAGCTAGTCACTACTACCTCATTAAGACCAGGTTGAGACGCTGGTCCTGCTTAAAGTCAGCTACCTAATTGCAGTTTCCCAGAGAAAAACACTGATTATAAATATGCCAACAGGCATGCTCTCAATCACAGCTGGTATTCATTCCTATAAACAAAACAAATTGTTACCTGTCTCTCTCCCTGCGAGTGAGCTTTTGGTTGTAATAATTAATTTACTTGCCTTATTATTTTTGTGTGTGTCGTGGGGGGGGGGGGGGGTGTAGCCCTAGCTCAGCGGAAAGCCTTCTTCCTCTGCACAAACACAACTAGTGGTAGTCATGCTCCCACAACACTCCCATGATCACACACATTTATGGTTGTTGGCCTCTCTCAGGAGCCTGTGAAATTGGGGGAAGGTGGAGGTGTAGTCAAACTGGACAAAATAACAGCATACTCCTCCTATCCTGGTCATCACCTATAATTCATCTGGAGAGGATTTTATCTTCACTCTGCAGCCTCCCTCTCGTGCGTGCGTGGAATCCGAGCCCCAAATCCCCGAGATGAACTTGGCAAACACACTCACAATCAAATAGAACACACTGTGAAATGTCATATGTTAATGACGCTGAATATTTAATAGTATTTCCATTAGGTTATCACATTATTATCGGCATCATTTTTAGCCCCTCCCCTTACTTGCATTGGAGCCCCGTGCACTGTGGTGCTGCCTATGTGGGAAATCAGCTCTGACGCAGTAGTAGAAATACTGGTTTCATCCCATATGGCACCCTACTCCATAAACTCTTGTCCAAGGTAGTGCACTATATAGGGAATATGGGGCCATTTGGGACATATCCACTGTTCTTCTCAACCTAATAGAGGCAGGTTTATTCTGAAGGCCTCCTAGCCTGCGTCTGTCTTTAGCCCAGTACTACGGTCAGGGACAGACAGTTATTGAGGTATCATCTAATTTCCCCAATAATACATACTGTGTTCTTCTGTTAGCTTCTTTCGATACTGATGTGAAGAAGTCTGTGGGGCTTATAACAAGTATTAGCTAGGTCTGATTAGGTCTGGTCCCATTAGAGTGTTTTGAAGCAGCAGTGGTACACTACCTAAACTGTTTAAAACAGTATATTCCAGCCGTCCATACAATATTTTGCCACGGGCCTTCCCAGCTCATTACGCTGACTATTAGATAATGCAGCATTGCCATTCTCATCTATTTATTTTGTTTAACAGTTGACCTGGATCGCGTAGCTCGAGGTGAGGCAGGTCAAAGTCACCCTGCCATTTTCAACTGGCCTACTTTCAGTGACTTCAAACACCTTAGGCCATGTGTGCCACTGGGCTAGAGGCTGCAGCAGTGTAGTGGTTGTATTCTGGTCTGCTCTCTCTGCCTCCAGGGAGGGAAGCAGGGACCTAGACACTGTGCGGTCATCTCTACACATTTCTGGCTGCACTGTGAGCTCTGACCATGAGGGTTTTTATAACAAAACATAACAGTGCGTGTCACATGCGCTGAACGTGCACTAGCAGGACGTGTACACGGTTTATGGAAATGTAGGGAAATTACTCAGCCTGTCAGATGGTTTCTAAACCCTACAGCCAGTTTTCCCTTGCATTGTGTGTGTGTGTGTGTGTGTGTGTGTGTGTGTGTGTGTGTGTGTGTGTGTGTGTGTGTGTGTGTGTGTGTGTGTGTGTGTGTGTGTGTGTGTGTGTGTGTTCAAAGCTAGTCATAGTTTTACACGCATGGACCATGTGGTCCGAGTCCCCAGTCATCATATAGCATAGTGTTTCCCACCACCTTCCCTATATGGTACAGTCCTCCACTTTACTGTGGGAAATCACAGTAGCTAGCTGAACGAGTACAGCAGTACTCCGTCATTCATGTAAGAATCCAAAGCAGGAAACACACACAGAAACAAACCGACAACTTCCTAAATCACTTGTAATGGGTTCGTTACTAAGAATGTCAACCCAAGTACAGAGTAATCCGCCTGGATGACATGTCTGATTGCCTGAGCCTTGTGGGCCCTTTCTCTCTGGTCTCTGGTGAGGGGGAAGTGCCTAGCGCCTACTACAGAGTCGTACATCTTGTTGTCACAGACACTTGCCCAATGACCCTTCCAGTCACATCTCCAGTGAGAGCTCCTCGAGGGGACACTCCACAGCTCAGCCAGCTACCTGAGGAGCCTCTCAGGCTGGGGAGGTCAGTGCATCAGGAGCCCCACTTGGTTCCCTCTGGAGCCCCAGTGCAATCATAGCCACTCTTTGTCATGTTTTATCTTTGATCTTCATGTCTTGTCCCTGTGCTTCCCTCTGCTGGTCTTATTAGGTTCTTTCCCTCTTTCTCTCTCTATCGTTCCGTTCCTGCTCCCAGCTGTTTCTCATTCTCCTAACGACCTCATTTACTCTTTCACACCTGTCCCCTATTTTGCCCTCTGATTAGAGTCCCTATTTCTCCCTCTGTTTTCCGCTTCTGCCTGGTCGGATTCTTGTTTGATGTTTGCTGTTCCTGTGTCCTTGTTCCGCCCTGTCGTGTTCTTTGCCTTCTTCAGATGCTGCGTGTGAGCAGGTGTCTATGTCAGCTACGGCCAGTGCCTTCCTGAAGCGACCTGCAGTCTGTGGTCGCGTCTCCAGTCGTTCCTCTCTATTGACGAGAGGATTTGACCATTGATAATATCCAGGAGAATCATTATTTGTTTATTACTGGAATAAAGACTCTGTTACTATTACGTCGCTTTTGGGTCCTCATTCATCAGCATAACAGAAGAATCCGACCAAGATGGACCCAGCGACTATGGATTCTCTCAACACTGCCGTCGAGTTCCAGGGAGCAATGCTCGGCAGACACGAGCAGGAATTGTTTGCTGCTCGTCATGCCGTTGAGACCCTGGCCGCTCAGGTCTCCGATCTCTCTGGACAGTTTCAGAGTCTTCATCTCGTGCCACCAGCTACTTCCTGGTCTTCCGAGTCTCCGGAACCTAGGGTTAATAACCCACCATGTTACTCTGGGCAGCCCACTGAGTGTCGCTCCTTTCTCACCCAGTGTGATATTGTGTTCTCTCTCCAGCCCAACACGTACTCAAGAGAGAGAGCTCGGATCGCTTACGTCATATCACTCCTTACTGGTCGGGCTCGGGAGTGGGGCACAGCTATCTGGGAGGCAAGGGCTGAGTGTTCTAACGATTATCAGAACTTTAAAGAGGAGATGATACGGGTTTTTGATCGTTCAGTTTTTGGGAAGGAGGCTTCCAGGGCCCTGGCTTCCCTATGTCAAGGTGATCGATCCATAACGGATTACTCTATAGAGTTTCGCACTCTTGCTGCCTCCAGTGACTGGAACGAGCCGGCGTTGCTCGCTCGTTTTCTGGAGGGACTTCACGCTGAGGTTAAGGATGAGATTCTCTCCCGGGAGGTTCCTTCCAGTGTGGACTCTTTGATTGCACTCGCCATCCGCATAGAACGACGGGTAGATCTTCGTCACCGAGCTCGTGGAAGAGAGCTCGCGTTAACGGTGTTTCCCCTCTCCGCATCTCAACCATCTCCTCCCACCGGCTCAGAGACTGAGCCCATGCAGCTGGGAGGTATTCGCATCTCGACTAAGGAGAGGGAACGGAGAATCACCAACCGCCTTTGCCTCTATTGCGGTTCTGCGGGACATTTTGTCATGTCATGTCCAGTAAAAGCCAGAGCTCATCAGTAAGCGGAGGGCTACTGGTGAGCGCTACTACTCCTGTCTCTCCATCAAGATCCTGTACTACCTTGTCGGTCCATCTACGCTGGACCGGTTCAGCTGCTTCCTGCAGTGCCTTGATAGACTCTGGGGCTGAGGGTTGTTTTATGGACGAAGCATGGGCTCGGAAACATGACATTCCTCTCAGACAGTTAGGGAAGCCCACGCCCATGTTCGCCTTAGATGGTAGTCTTCTCCCCAGTATCAGATGTGAGACACTACCTTTAACCCTCACAGTATCTGGTAACCACAGTGAGACCATTTCCTTTTTGATTTTTCGTTCACCTTTTACACCTGTTGTTTTGGGTCATCCCTGGCTAGTATGTCATAATCCTTCTATTGATTGGTCTAGTAATTCTATCCTATCCTGGAACGTTTCTTGTCATGTGAAGTGTTTAATGTCTGCTATTCCTCCTGTGTCTTCTGTCCCCTCTACTCAGGAGGAACCTGGTGATTTGACAGGAGTGCCGGAGGAATATCATGATCTGCGCACGGTCTTCAGTCGGTCCAGAGCCAGCTCCCTTCCTCCTCACCGGTCGTATGATTGTTGTATTGATCTCCTTCCGGGGACCACTCCCCCTCGGGGTAGACTATACTCTCTGTCGGCTCCCGAACGTAAGGCTCTCGAGGATTATCTGTCTGTTTCTCTCAACGCCGGTACCGTGGTGCCTTCTTCCTCTCCCGCCGGAGCGGGATTTTTCTTTGTTAAGAAGAAGGACGGTACTCTGCGCCCCTGCGTGGATTATCGAGGGCTGAATGACATAACGGTTAAGAATCGTTATCCGCTTCCCCTTATGTCGTCAGCCTTCGAGATTTTGCAGGGAGCCAGGTTCTTTACTAAGTTGGACCTTCGTAACGCTTACCATCTCGTACGCATCAGAGAGGGGGACGAGTGGAAAACGGCGTTTAACACTCCGTTAGGGCATTTTGAATACCGGGTTCTGCCGTTCGGTCTCGCTAATGCTCCAGCTGTCTTTCAGGCATTAGTTAATGATGTTCTGAGAGACATGCTGAACATTTTTGTTTTCGTTTACCTTGACGATATCCTGATTTTTTCACCGTCACTCGAGATTCATGTTCAGCACGTTCGACGTGTACTCCAGCGCCTTTTAGAGAATTGTCTCTACGTGAAGGCTGAGAAGTGCGCCTTTCATGTCTCCTCTGTCACATTTCTCGGTTCTGTTATTTCCGCTGAAGGCATTCAGATGGATCCCGCTAAGGTCCAGGCAGTCAGCGATTGGCCCGTTCCTAAGTCACGTGTCGAGTTGCAGCGCTTTCTTGGTTTCGCTAATTTCTATCGGCGTTTCATTCGTAATTTCGGTCAAGTGGCTGCCCCTCTCACAGCTCTGACTTCTGTCAAGACTTGCTTTAAGTGGTCCGGTTCCGCCCAGGGAGCTTTTGATCTCCTCAAGAAGCGTTTTACATCCGCCCCTATCCTTGTTACTCCTGACGTCACTAAACAATTCATTGTCGAGGTTGACGCTTCAGAGGTGGGCGTGGGAGCCATTCTGTCTCAGCGCTTCCAGTCTGACGATAAGGTCCATCCTTGCGCTTACTTTTCTCATCGCCTGTCGCCATCGGAACGCAACTATGATGTGGGTAACCGCGAACTGCTCGCCATCCGCTTAGCCATAGGCGAATGGCGACAGTGGTTGGAGGGGGCGACCGTTCCTTTTGTCGTTTGGACTGACCATAAGAACCTTGAGTACATCCGTTCTGCCAAACGACTTAATGCACGTCAGGCTCGTTGGGCGTTGTTTTTCGCTCGTTTCGAGTTCGTGATTTCCTATCGTCCGGGAAATAAGAACACCAAGCCTGATGCCTTATCCCGTCTCTTTAGTTCTTCTGTGGCTTCTACCGACCCCGAGGGGATTCTCCCTGAAGGGCGTGTTGTCGGGTTGACTGTCTGGGGAATTGAGAGACAGGTAAAGCAAGCACTCACTCACACTGCGTCGCCGCGCGCTTGTCCTAGTAACCTTCTGTTCGTTCCTGTCTCTACTCGTCTGGCTGTTCTTCAGTGGGCTCACTCTGCCAAGTTAGCTGGCCATCCCGGCGTTCGGGGTACGCTTGCTTCTATTCGCCAGCGGTTTTGGTGGCCTACTCAGGAGCGGGACACGCGCCGTTTCGTGGCTGCTTGTTCGGACTGCGCGCAGACTAAGTCAGGTAACTCTCCTCCTGCCGGTCGTCTCAGACCGCTTCCCATTCCTTCTCGACCATGGTCTCACATCGCCTTAGACTTTATTACCGGTCTGCCTTCGTCTGCGGGGAAGACTGTGATTCTTACGGTTATCGATAGGTTCTCTAAGGCGGCACATTTCATTCCCCTCGCTAAGCTTCCTTCCGCTAAGGAGACGGCACAAATCATCATTGAGAATGTGTTCAGAATTCATGGCCTCCCGTTAGACGCCGTTTCAGACAGAGGTCCGCAATTCACGTCACAGTTTTGGAGGGAGTTCTGTCGTTTGATTGGTGCTTCTGTCAGTCTCTCTTCCGGGTTTCATCCCCAGTCTAACGGTCAAGCAGAAAGGGCCAATCAGTCGATTGGTCGCATATTACGCAGCCTTTCGTTTCGAAACCCTGCGTCTTGGGCAGAACAGCTCCCCTGGGCTGAGTACGCTCACAACTCGCTTCCTTCGTCTGCTACCGGGCTATCTCCGTTTCAGAGTAGTCTTGGGTACCAGCCTCCTCTGTTCTCGTCCCAGCTCGCCGAGTCCAGCGTTCCCTCCGCTCAGGCTTTTGTCCAACGTTGTGAGCGCACCTGGAGGAGGGTCAGGTCTGCACTTTGCCGTTACAGGGCGCAGACTGTGAGAGCCGCCAATAGACGTAGGATTAGGAGTCCTAGGTATTGTCGCGGTCAGAGAGTGTGGCTTTCCACTCGTAACCTTCCCCTTACGACAGCTTCTCGCAAGTTGACTCCGCGGTTCATTGGTCCGTTCCGTGTCTCTCAGGTTGTCAATCCTGTCGCTGTGCGACTGCTTCTTCCGCGACATCTTCGTCGCGTCCACCCTGTCTTCCATGTCTCTTGTGTCAAGCCTTTTCTTCGCGCCCCCGTTCGTCTTCCCTCCCCCCCCCCCGTCCTTGTCGAGGGCGCTCCTATTTACAAGGTACGAAAGATCATGGACATGCGTTCTCGGGGACGTGGTCACCAGTACTTAGTGGATTGGGAGGGTTACGGTCCTGAGGAGAGGAGTTGGGTTCCATCTCGGGACGTGCTGGACCGTTCGTTGATTGATGATTTCCTTCGTTGCCGCCAGGGTTCCTCCTCGAGTGCGCCAGGAGGCGCTCGGTGAGTGGGGGGGTACTGTCATGTTTTATCTTTGATCTTCATGTCTTGTCCCTGTGCTTCCCTCTGCTGGTCTTATTAGGTTCTTTCCCTCTTTCTCTCTCTATCGTTCCGTTCCTGCTCCCAGCTGTTTCTCATTCTCCTAACGACCTCATTTACTCTTTCACACCTGTCCCCTATTTTGCCCTCTGATTAGAGTCCCTATTTCTCCCTCTGTTTTCCGCTTCTGCCTGGTCGGATTCTTGTTTGATGTTTGCTGTTCCTGTGTCCTTGTTCCGCCCTGTCGTGTTCTTTGCCTTCTTCAGATGCTGCGTGTGAGCAGGTGTCTATGTCAGCTACGGCCAGTGCCTTCCTGAAGCGACCTGCAGTCTGTGGTCGCGTCTCCAGTCGTTCCTCTCTATTGACGAGAGGATTTGACCATTGATAATATCCAGGAGAATCATTATTTGTTTATTACTGGAATAAAGACTCTGTTACTATTACGTCGCTTTTGGGTCCTCATTCATCAGCATAACACTCTTAAGCACTGGGCCTAAGAATCTCTTGTGGGGCGCTCCTGGAATATGTCACAACCCTGAGTCAAAGTGTGACCCCCCCCCCCCCCCCCCCCCCCCCCCCCCCCACCTCAGAGAACAGATAAATGGGATGGATGGGGGAGGAACCAGTCCGTTCAAAATAGACAGCGAGGAGCAAGGTTTACTCCCTCCGGCAAATCATTCCCAGTGACATAGCTAGCAAGTCAAGGTCGCCTATCAAAGTTCTCTATTGGAGGGCAATATTGGAGGTTCCCATAAACATCTCATATTCTCAGACAGGAAACGTTAGGCTATAAGCTACAACACAAATGGCTCGCTAACAACAAGCCTTTCTGTATTGACGTTTCGACTTATTGAAGAATAGCAGATAAGATTCTTGTCTCCTTAAGTTAGAGAAGGAGAGAGCACGGCTGGCGGTGTTCTCCGCTGTTAGCTATTTGATTTATTAGCTTATTTTCAGCGGTGCGTCCATCCGCCATGTGCAATGCTGCTCCCAGGTCCCATCTGCTACTGGTTGCTGCTGCCGGGCTAAAGAGGCAGCGAGCAGACATGTAATGATGGCTCTCTCTGGGAACATTACCTGCACATTTACCTGACAGCAGCAGCAGGCAAAGCCATGTCAATCACCACAGCCAAGCTGTTTCTCCTCAGCCCGCTGAAAGATGGAGTCAGGGAAAAACACCATGGTGCTCAGTAAAACACGCTGGTACTTCTATTAAGGGGCAAATGTTTCACTGCTCAGTACCACTCACACTGGCTGTTACAGAGTGTGGATTAGAATACATTAACCTTTTGTCATGTCTCCACACAGAGTTCAAGGTGAACTGGTGGTGGTGGTGGTGGCTTAACCTGTCCCAGGAGGCCTTCTCTAGCTGGTCTAGAGGACCTTACAAGGCTCCCTGCCCCTCTTTTCCCAGCTCTATCCATATCTCCATCCAACCCCCTCCGTTCACCCCCTTCCTCACTGGTATGGGAACAGTAGCCCTTCCCCCGCACCGGAAGCAGGGAGAGAGCAGAATGGTGATCGAAATTGATTCCAACATCTTCTCTCGCTTCACCCTGGCCTTTCCACTCCACTCTCATCAAAATCCAAAGAGCTTTATCTCTACCAGCCTAACTAACACACTGACTAACTTAGTGTGAGGAGTGCATGTTGTTGTGGGTACAGTGTTGAACAGCTAATTGTACTGTATCTTTATAGCAGCTGTACACAAATCCCTTTCTTCAAAGTTCTCAGTTTCCCCCACCAACCACACCTATGAGGGATTTCATTTCAATAAAAGAGAGAGAGCTGAGAGGGGAGATCAGAGGAGAGAGAGGGAGTCAGAGAGATGGGTAAGAGTCTGAAGAAAGGGGATACCGATGAGTGTGTTGTGCTCACACACAGAGAGAGAGAGAGAGAGAGAGAGAGAGAGAGAGAGAGAGAGAGAGAGAGAGAGAGAGAGAGCGAGCGAGCGAGAGAGCGAGAGAGAGAGAGGAGAAAGAAAGCAGCAATAATAGCTCTTTCTTACCGTCCTCCTCCTTAATGTGTGCGTTCTGTGGGCTGTGCATTCTCTCTCTGCGGTTCGGGGGACTCAGGTCTGAAGCAGGGCCGTGATCAGCTGATATCCATGTGGGGTCGCTCATATCAAAGTCCTCACTGCTCACTGAAGTCTCATCCTGACAGAAAAAGACAGGGAGAGGGCGAAAGAGAGAAAGAGTGGGGAGAGATTGTCATGTCATTCCATGGACAGCTAAGACAGGTGGAAGAGGGAGAAAATAAAGAGATTGGAAGATATCAGACGTTACATGTGACGGATCGGACCTCAGACATCAGAGAGGTTGCCAAAAGAGGTGGACTGAGGCTCCCTGTCTGTGTCAGGAGACTACCTAAATGGACTACTGACGGAGTGGATGACACCTTGCAGTAAGAAAATGAATGCATGTCTGGACTGCTGAGCGTTATGTTGTAAATAAATCAAACAACATAACCGCCAACAATTTACTATTATGAGTATGAGACTATGGACAAAATTCAAAGGCAGCCTGTCGTTGCACATTTGCAATACGGCAAAGTGATACGCATCAGTCATTACAGTAGCTCTCCCTTTTTAGTCACTGCATTAAGGCAAAGAGCACAGCAGACCGAGGACTACAGACGAAATACAATAACAACTCCATCTACCAGGTCCAGAAGCCTTTAGCAGCAGGCCTATACACCATGCATACGGAGCGTTAGATTAATTAAGCATTAGAAGTCCAGCTGAGGCTCCATGACCGGAGCCAAACCAAGGCCAAAAACCAACCAGCCTAATGACACCATAAGGGTTAAGGCCCCTATCTTAATTTCCATATCAGAGATGATTCTACATTCAATCTACATTCATTCCAATCCTGTTAGTTTGACTTGTGTCAGTGAGGCTCCTCTGGTTGCAGCACAGAGCAAAGAGGATCTGAGAGCCCGGCACTCCCACTAATGAGGTCCAGAGTGCTGCAGATAGCTGCCTTTCAGGCAACACAATAGACAGACAGTCAAGATACAGCCTTCCCCTCCAACAGACCCATCCACTGCACTTTAGAACTTGTTATGAAGTCTTTCACTTGCAGTATGAGCGTGTACAAGCACTTATAGTCTCACACATCCGCAACACACATGTGCACACATCATATATCATTCACACACACACACACACACACACACGACCATAAACACACACCATGTATCATGCACACACAACCGTACACACACATCATATATCATGCACACACAACCGTACACACACATCATATATCATGCACACATCCGTACTAGGGTTGCAAAGGGTCTGTCACGCCCTGATCTGTTTCACCTGTCCTCGTTAGTCTCCACCCCCTCCAGGTGTCGCTTGTTTTCCTCAATGTATTTATCCCTGTGTTTCCTGTCTCTCTGTGCCAGTGTATTTATCCCTGTGTTTCCTGTCTCTCTGTGCCAGTGTATTTATCCCTGTGTTTCCTGTCTCTCTGTGACAGTGTATTTATCCCTGTGTTTCCTGTCTCTCTGTGACAGTTCGTCTTGTATGTTTCCAAGTCAACCAGCGTTTTTCCCGTTCTCATGCTTTTTGCATTTGCCTTTTTCTTGTCCTCCCGGTTTTGACCCTTGCCTGTTTCTGGACTTTGTACCCGCCTGCCTGACCATTCTGCCTGCCTTGACCACAATCCTGTCTGCCACTCTGTATCTCCTGGACTCTGATCTGGTTTTGACCTTTTTTGCCTGTCCACGACCATTCTATTGCCTACCCTTTGGATTAATAAACACACAATTACAGGTTTCTGGTAACCACAGTGAGACCATACAGTTCCTCCTCATTGCATCTCCCCATGTTCCGGTTGTTTTGGGATTTTCCTGGCTACAAAAACACAATCCTGTGATTGACTGGACCTCAAGCTCCATCCTGGGTTGGAGCCCTTTTTGCCATTCCCACTGCCTTCAAGCAGCACAGCTGTCCCCAAGTCATCCTCCTCAGGGTGTTAGCAAGACTGTGGATGTCTCTGCTATTCCTACTGAATACCATGACCTCCTGGAAGTGTTCTGTAAGGCACGTGCTACTTCCCTTCCCCCGCACCATCCTTATAATTGTGCCATTGACGTACTCCCAGGCACTACACCACCTCGGAGTCGGTTAAATTCTCTGGCCGGACCAGAGACCAAAGCTATGGAGGAGTACATAGAGGAGTCTCTGGCCACTGGGTCCGTCCGTCCTTCTGCATCTCCTGCCAGCGCAGGGTTTTTCTTTGTGGAGAAGAAGGACAAGACCCGTCGCCCGCGCATTGATTACCGGGGACTTAACGATATCACTGTCAAAAATCGTTACTCCCTACCTCTCCTCTCCTCGGCGTTTGAATCTCTCCAGGGGGCTACCATGTTTTCAAAGTCGGACCTTCGGAATGCCTACCACCTGGTTCGGATACGTGAGGGGGATGAGTGGAAAACAGCCTTCAACACAGCCAGTGGACATTATGAGTACCATGTCATGCCATTTGGGCTCACCAACTCGCTGTTTTCCAGGCTTTGGTCAATGATGTGCTTCGGGACATGCTAAACCGGTTTGTGTTCGTCTACCTGGACGACATCCTGCTTTTTCCCCCCGATCTGCCCAAGAACATGTACTCCATGTCAGACAGGTCCTTCAGCGCCTCCTGGAAAACCAATTGTTCGTGAAAGCCGAGAAGTGTGAGTTCCACCGCTCTACTATCACCTTTCTGGGATATGTCATTGCTGATGGAAATGTTCAGATGGATCCTGGAAAGGTGAAAGCAGTGGTGCATGCAGTTGAGGCCAAACGTCCAGGGTGCAGTTGCAACGGTTTAATGGGGTGTGCAACCTTCTACCGCCGTTTCATTCGGGATTACAGCACCCAGCACCCTGTACCCGCCTGCCTGACCATTCTGCCTGCTTGACCACGGCCTGTCTGCCACTCTGTACCTCCTGGACTCTGATCTGGTTTTGACCTTTTTGCCTGTCCACGACCATTCTCTTGCCTACCCCTTTGGATTAATAAACATTGTAAGACTCCAACCATCTGCCTCTTGTGTCTGCATTTGGGTCTCACCTTGTGCCTTGATAGGGTCGGAAACTTTCCGGGAAATTTCCGGAAATTTTCCATGGGAAGTTAAGCCCTGGAATTTGGGGAATTTGCATAAATTAATTTAAAAAAGTTAGCTTATAACAGTGAACCTTGTTTGTGGGATACACATAAGGCAATGCTAGGTCGTGTGGCATATTTTGGTTAAACTATCCCCATATTCAATGGAATTGCAACCCTCTGTATGCAGTGTCCTGAAGAACCTGGAGACAGTCGCAGGAATGCATAATAGTTTTCTTTTATTAAGCCCAAATTACGGCATGCCATGTAAAGGCACAGGGACGAAGACCAAACAAACATGTAACAAAACACAGGTTTGAAAACCAAAACAAAAGAGCAAGGAGTACCTCGAATAAATCACACGCGCACAATGATTAATGCACGGGACGAGACGTGTAATCATCTGTGCAATCCACAACGGCACGAAAGCCCAAAACATGCAGCACAGGTACTCACACACACCAACGGACATTGTAACACAAATCGACAGCACCATGGTGAACAAAGGGCACATATATACAAATACCTTCAGTGGAAATAGGGGCCAGGTGTGCGCAATGAAAGTTCCAGAGGGATCCGTGACACACAGTGCATTCTTCCATCACATGCACCGCTGATTCTCAAGATCTTGCACACCAGTGAGATGCTATTGAGCCCACACTACTACACTGTCTGAACCAAGGACTTCATGCTTTCTGGTAAGTTTTGATTACAATACTGGGAGGGTGAATATATTTTATATGACAAACATTATGTTTTGTTAACTAGTAAATAGTAGCCTCCAGAAAAGTGTGTTAAAATCATTTCTAACTTGTTAACAATTTCTGCTAGTTAGTTTTTTCTACCATTTGGGTTTTAGCTTGCTTGAGCCTGCTAATTGAGGAGTGTTAATTCAACTGTTTCCATACATGTTTCATTTTAATCATTTATCTTACAAAGGAGTTGTTTAATCTAACTGCTTAAGTATTTATCTGTACATGGAATTGTATTTTTTTTTTTTTTTTTACTCCTTTCTTTCTAATCTTTACAGGAAAATGCCACGGGCACTATCTGATGTGTGGAGACATTTCACTGAGGCTAATGTAGAAGAAAAAGCTGTGTACATTTGCAAATACTGTGCCAAATCATATGTGAAGAATGCAACAAAGAAACAAGCAACCTCTGACAAAAGTCCCTCTACTTCTATTCGAGGTGGAAATTATGAATCAGACACCTTATCGATAGCAACAGATCATGGTACTCCTGGAATCAGAAGTTTTTTGACTCAATGGAGGAACGTAGTCAGAGAAATGCTGATGAATGTCTTGCTCAAGCTGTGTATGCAACTGGTTCACCTCTGATACTCACAGGCAATGTGTATTGGAAGTAGAGTTCGACCAATTAATCGGAATGGCCGATTAATTAGGGACGGTTTCAAGTTTTCATAACAATCGGAAATCGGTATTTTTGGACACCGATTTGGCCGTTTTTCATTTTTTTTACACCTTTATTTAATCTTTATTTAACTAGGCAAGTCAGTTAAGAACACATTCTTATTTTCAATGATGGCCTAGGAACGGTGGGTTAACTGCCTCGTTCAGGGGCAGAACGACAGATTTTTACCTTGTCAGTGTAACGCTCGTCTTCCTCCTCGTCTGAGGAGGAGCAAGGATCGTACCAAAGCGCAGCGTGGTTTGAATACATATTTTAATTATAGCAACGTAGACGAAAGACACTTGACAAAATACAAAACAATAAACGACGTGAACAAACGAACGAAAACATTACCGTGTGGCGAACAAACACAGACACGGCAACAATCACCCACAAACAAACAGTGAAAACAGCCTACCTTAATATGGTTCCCAATCAGAGACAATGACAAACACCTGCCTCTGATTGAGAACCATATTAGGCCAAACGAACAAACCTAAACATAGAAACAAATAACATAGACTGCCCACCCCAACTCACGCCCTGACCATACTAAATAAAGACAAAACAAGGGAAATAAGGTCAGGAACGTGACAGTCAGCTCGGGGGATTCAATCTTGCATCCTTACAGTTAACTAGTTCAACGCTCTAACCACCTGATTACATTGCACTCCACGAGGAGCCTGCCTGTTACGCGAATGCAGTAGAAGCCAAGGTAATTTGCTAGCTAGCATTAAACTTATCTTGTAAAAAACAATCAATCAATCAATCATAATCACTAGTTAACTACACATGGTTGATGATATTACTAGTTTATCTAGCGTGTCCTGTGCGTATCGTTGCTCCAATGTGTACCTAACCATAAACATCAATGCCTTTCTTAAAATCAATACACAGAAGTATATATTTTTAAACCTGCATATTTAGCTAAAAGAAATCCAGGTTAGCAGGCAATATTAACCAAGTGAAATTGTGTCACTTCTCTTGCGTTCATTGCACGCAGAGTCACTGTATATGCAACAGTTTGGGCCGCCTAATTTGCCAGAATTTTACGTAATTCTGACATAAATTTGAAGGTTGTGCAATGTAACAGGAATATTTAGACTTATGGATGCAACCCGTTAGATAAAATACGGAACGGTTCCGTATTTCACTGAAAGAATAAACGTCTTGTTTTCGAGATGATAGTTTCCGGATTCGACCATATTAATGACCTAAGGCTCGTATTTCTGTGTGTTATTATGTTATAACTAAGTCTATGATTTGATAGAGCAGTCTGACTGAGCAGTGGTAGGCAGCAGCAGGCTCGTAAGCATTTATTCAAACAGCACTTTCCTGCGTTTTGCCAGAAGCTCTTCGCTGTGCTTCAATTCTATCAACTCCCGAGATTAGGCTGGTGTAACCGATGTGAAATGGCTAGCTAGTTAGCGGGGTGCGCGCTAATAGTGTTTCAAACGTCACCCGCTCTGAGACTTGGAGTAGTTGTTCCTCTTGCTCTGCATGGGTAACGCTGCTTTGAGGGTGGCTGTTGTTGTTGTGTTCCTGGTTCGAGCCCAGGTAGGAGCGAGGAGAGGGATGGAAGCTATACTGTTACACTGGCAATACTAAAGTGCCTATAAGAACATCCAATAGTCAAAGGTTAATGAAATACAAATGGTATAGAGAGAAATAGTTCTATAATTCCTATAATAACTACAACCTAAAACTTCTTACCTGGGAATATTGAAGACTCATGTTAAAAGGAACCACCAGCTTTCATATGTTCTCATGTTCTGAGCTCCTCAAGGACATCATGGCACTGAAAACAATGGATGCACTCTACAAGAGAGCCAAGGAAATGGTTAGGTATGTGAAGAGTTATCAAGTTATAGCAGCAATCTACCTCACCAAGCAAAGTGAGAAGAATAAGAGCACCACATTGAAGCTGCCCAGCAACACCTGTTGTCATCATGTTTGACAGTCTCCTGGAGAGGAAGGAGTCTCTCCAAGAAATGACCATATCACAGTCTGCCGATATGGACAGCCCCATCAAGAGGATCCTCCTGGATGATGTATTTTGGGAGAGAGTGGTAAGCAGCCTGAAACCTATAGCAGTAGCCATTGCACGGATTGAGGGAGACAATGCAATCCTGTCTGATGTTCAGACTCTGCTTGCAGATGTAAGAGAAAAAATCCGTACTGCCCTGCCCACTTCACTGTTGCTCCAAGCAGAGGAAATTGTAGTTCTGAAATACATCAAAAAACATGAAGACTCCTGCCTGAAGCCCATACACGCCGCAGCGTACATGTTGGACCCCAAGTATGCTGGCAAGAGCATCCTGTCTGGTGCAGAGATCAACAAGGCCTATGGTGTCATCACTACCATGTCTCGCCACCTTGGCCTGGATGAGGGCAAGGTTCTTGGCAGTCTGGCGAAGTACACTTCCAAGCAAGGGCTTTGGGATGGAGATGCAATATGGCAGTCGTGCCAACATATCTCATCAGCCACCTGGTGGAAGGGACTTTGTGGATCTGAGGCTTTTTCCCCTGTTGCCTCCATCATCCTCCAAATCCCACCAACATCAGCCGCCTCAGAGCGCAACTGGTCCTTGTTTGGGAACACACACACCAAAGCACACAACAGGCTGACCAATACAAGGGTTGAAAAATGGGTGGCCATCCAGGCAAATGTGAGGCTTTTAGAGCCTGAGAACGAGCCATCCTCAACACGGTTGGAAAGTGACAGTGAAGATGAGGCCTCAGAGTCTGATGTTCAAGAGGTGGACATTGAGGAGGTCCATGGAGAAGACATGGAAGCCTGAGAGGAAAACAACCAAAGCTTTAGTTTCTAGACTATCATTTTACAGATGTATGTTGAAAACGTTTTTGGGAGATGCGATGGATCATTGGGGATCATTCAATATTCCCTTTCTTTTGTTGTTAAGTGAAATCATCCCATGTGAAGAGTCAACTAATTTAATTAAAGTTCAATTCGTAACTAAATATATATATATATTTTTCTATTGGAAGGATTTAATCATTTGCAATTTTGTTTACTTATGATAAGGTAAATATATCCAGTGCAAAAAACATCTACATTTAAATTGTATTAATATTAATTTGCATATATTTCCATTAATTCCCATATATTCCCGTTAATTCCCACGGAAAGTTTCACCTCTAAATATTCCCCAAAATGTGCAACCCTAATCCGTACACACACATTATATATCATGCACACACAACCGTAAACACACACAAATCATATATCATGCACACACAACCGTACACATGCGTCATATATCATGCACACACAACCGTACACATGCATCATATATCATGCACACACAACCGTACACATGCATCATATATCATGCACACACAACCGTACACATGCGTCATATATCATGCACACACAACCGTACACATGCGTCATATATCATGCACACACAACCGTACACATGCGTCATATATCATGCACACACAACCGTACACATGCGTCATATATCATGCACACACAACCGTACACATGCGTCATATATCATGCACACACAACCGTACACATGCATCATATATCATGCACACACAACCGTACACATGCGTCATATAGCCTGCTATCACTACTATCTGTATCAGTATTTTTTCTGATTGAGCAACATGAAGGGAATACACACAAAAACAGACTCAAACTACACTGATTCACTAACAAGGGCAGTGATGAAACAGTCTGAAGAGAACTAACTGTAAGTTGGTTTTTCAGGCGATGTTTAGGCCTAACACAACCTCCTTCCGGGGAATGTTTTACAAATCGTCCGGAGCCCCCTTAAATTTTCCATGATAAGTGGACAGCGCATAGTCACGATCAATAATGATGAAAACTAGATATCACGATCAATAATGATGTAACCTATATGTCACGATCAATAATGATGAAACCTACACTGAGTGTATAAAACATAAATATTGAGTTGCACCCCCCACCCCCCTTTTCCCTCAGAACAGCCTCAATTCGTTGGGGCATGGACTCTCAAAGGTGTCGAAAGGTTCCACGGGGATGCTGGCCCATGTTGACTCCAATGCTTCCCATAGTTGTGTCAAGATGACTCAATGTCCTTAGGGTGGTGGACCATTCTTGATACACACGGGAAACTGTTGAGTGAAAAACCCAGCAGCATTGCAGTTCTTCACACACTCCAACTGGTGCGCCTGGCACCTACTACCATATCCTGTTCAAAAGCACTTCAATCTTTTGTCTTGCCCATTCACCCTCTGAATGGCACACATACACAATCCATGTCTCAATTGTATCAAGGCTTAAAAATCATTCTTTAACCTGTACTCTCCCCTTCCTCTGACTGAAATGGATTTAACAGGTGACATCAATAAGGGATCATAGCTTTTACCTGGATTCACCTGGTCAGTCTGTCATGGAAAGAACAGTGTTGATAATGTTTTGTACACAGAGTATATGCACGGCCTCTTCAGAGAGGACCAAATTAAACAGAATGCCATAGGCAGTTAGGTGTGCATACTTTGTGTACATTTCTGCAGTCATTAACAGCAAGAAGGGATCATAGTCATACCGTAGTGCAGACAACACAAAGAACCTGGCTGCTCCTCCATCTTTCCACAAGGAACAACAGACATCAGCCAAACCCCCCCACATGTATACCCAACAGGACCTGTCAGTCACCCTCTGCCCACATGCTGGCTGCCCAGCAGCACGGTTATCTTCTTTCACTTGCAAATTGACCTGTGCATTATTGATGAGTTTATGTGGATGGAGAGATACAGGCGGTCCTTAACTAACTGGTCCGCTGTTGATTCGACCCAGGTGCAGCCCTACCCTACAGCATGGCACAGTGGAAGGCATCAAGACAAGGACAGGATCTAAGTACAGCACCGGTGGCCATATGTAGAAATTGTAGCAGATTGTCATTAAATTGTGACTGCTGTCACACTGTACCTAAAGGTAACAAATGTCATTGGGCAGTGGAGAGGAGATAGAGAGGGCTGAATGGAGAGGGGCTGGAGGGGTCGCTGGGTCATCAGTCACGGGGAGTGGAAGGGGTCATGGCAGCATGTCCTATTGAGGTCAAGCAGAGCAGTGTGTAATCAGCATTCTGACGAGATGCTGCTAGGTGAATGTCAACAGATTCTCAGCTACTGTACCTATGGCACTCAATCACACTGGAGGCTGCAAGTATCTGATAGCTGACATCACTGACTCACTATAGGCCTATATGTATGTCTTCTTCTGCCACAGTTACCACAATGAGTTAGGTTTACACACACTTCTTAGCTTAACAATCCTGACATCCTGAGTGAATACGCTGATGCCTGACAAGGACATAAAGTTAGGCTCGTCTTCTTTGTAGATTAACTGGTTGGCAGTCAGTACAGGCCTATGTCCGTACTAGAAATCTATGACGAAAAAATGAATATCTATAACACACTGGCCTATATCGTTAGCACATTAATCAACTTAAAGTGAGTGATCTAAAAGGCCCTGCATTTAATCTGACGTTTAACTCCTTTTCAATTACAATCATATGAACTCACATTAACTGGTTACGTTGTTATGTGTCGGTTAGGGAGAGAATCCAATTTGGAACAATGCAGACAAGGGTTTATTGTCTATCTGCCTACCTACAGTATCCCTCCCTCCGTCTGTCTGCATCCATTTCACCCCCACGGCTCAATCCTAGATGCTGCCCTTCCTTTTATTCGTTTTTATTGTTTATTAATGATCCCAGTCTAATGCTTTCATCTCATCTAAATACAGATGAATCACAGCCTGGGTGGAAGGAGAAAGCAGGACCAACCAAATGACATCTCTTTGGGCTTTAATGAAATACAACAGCACCACTCCCTTTCTTAGGCAACATCAAATAGCCTGTGTTCAAAGATCTAAGCCCAGGCTAATTAAGATACAACCTAATACTTTACTTTGTGTGAATATGTGACTCGGTTTATCAGTTTGGTAAACAACTGGGAAGTGGAGATCCATCCTACTTGTCTCTATTCTGTATCAATCAATCAGATTTATTTCATAAAGACCTTTTTACATCAGCAGTTGTCACAAAGCTGTATGGAACCACAAAACCATGCAAGCTACCATAGGGTACATAGCCGAGGTGTTCTTTGCAATTCCAGTTCTTCAAATATCTTCCAGTATATTTGCCACTGCATCCAACCAAGGACCTGAGTCTGTTTACAAGGACATCACTCCAGCGCAGGAGCCATGCTCCTCAAATTGAGGATGGGAGGAAAAGCTCTTTAAAAAAGAATTAACTGGCAGCACTTATATTTTTAACACGTGGAAGAAGAGTAAAAAGCTTATATTTTCATCACGGTGGAAGAAGAGTAAAAAGCTTATATTTTCATCACGGTGGAAGAAGAGTAAAAAGCTTATATTTTCATCACGGTGGAAGAGTAAAAAGCTTATATTTTCATCACGTGGAAGAAGAGTAAAAAGCTTATATTTTCATCACGTGGAAGAAGAGTAAAAAGCTTATATTTTCATCATGGTGGAAGAAGAGTAAAAAGCTTATATTTTCAACACGGTGGAAGAAGAGTAAAAAGCTTATATTTTCATCATGGTGGAAGAAGAGTAAAAAGCTTATATTTTCATCACGTGGAAGAAGAGTAAAAAGCTTATATTTTCATCACGTGGAAGAAGAGTAAAAAGCTTATATTTTCATCACGGTGGAAGAAGAGTAAAAAGCTTATATTTTCATCATGGTGGAAGAAGAGTAAAAAGCTTATATTTTCAACACGGTGGAAGAGTAAAATGCTTCCATGATCATTCTTCCATATCACAAATACGCAAGTGGACTGTGAAGCTGAAGTTTTGTCAAGCACAGCAGAATGGATGAGGAGGAGGCCCAGCTCTAGGACAACACTGTTTTGATATGGCATCTTGATAAGCTCCTCAATAAATATTTTCGATATGGGACCATAAATGCAATAATTCCAATGATTGACGTGCCTTCAAACAAGTCAATCACACATAAAAACATATTCTGAGGCACAGGCTTGTTCATGGTTTAAAATTCAGTCCCATTTTCCCCATGTATCTCCTTAAACACCCCAGTATTTATTCACCAAAACAATTAGGCTTAGCCCCAACACACTCCAATGTAAAAAAAAAAACAGAGGACACAAAATGACCCCTTGTGCCATCTGAAGTGCTTTTTCCACAGAGGCCGGAACTGAGAAAGTACATTTCAAGCTAATGCAGTTAGCAACCGGACCTTTCCTCTCTGCTCAGCTCTGCTCTGCTCAGCTCTGCGCTCATATCCAGGCAGCTCTCTAGACTCTGCCAATTGTTCTCTTCACTTTAAAGTGTGCAGCAGGCGGGCGGGGGAACAACAGACCCTCCAGTCTAAGACGAAATCGGCGTTCTTCCACCTGCCCCCTCCCCTCCTCCATCATCCTGCATTTTTCTCCCTCCTCACTTCTTCTCCTCCCATCACATGGATGCTGGTATTTCAGCAGCAGTAGCAGCAGCAGCACTGCATTCTCTCCTCTATAAATAGGGAGGAAGGGACAGCATGTTTATTGGCTGCCATGGAAACTGATCAGGAACATTAGGCTTGGAAATTAAATTGATTCTGAACAATTCTGGTTCTGAGAAATTTGAAGAGGAGAGAAATTAAGCACTGTACGACTGCTAAAGATGAAGGCTAAAATACAAGGATTCAGACTAGTCAATTCAAACATGTTCAGTAGGATTAATCCCAGTTTAACCAATTGACATGATTTTATTTCCTTTTACAGTAAATGCAGGCATAAGCAAATTAGAGAGGCCAGGGGCATGTGGTAAGACTGAGTAAGACATTTACAGGCTTCCGTGCAAATTGTGGTGTTTTCTTTTTAATCTCTCCTAATGAACATGGAGCAACATATTGATGTCAACAGCCATAAATGCAATAGAAGTTCCAAAATAGAGAATATTATCTCAAACTTGATGAGATAATGACAGGTGTTAGGCAAACTAGTATCTAGGTGGATCTAGACCAGGCCTGGGCAATTATGTTCCATGGAGGGCCACATTAGAATATATTTTTGCCATCACGGGCCAGAATCATATTATAGGATTATACATCATGTGTATGACTATATTGGCAGATATATACAGTGGGGAGAACAAGTATTTGATACACTGCCGATTTTGCAGGTTTTACTACTTACAAAGCATGTAGAGGTCTGTAATTTTTATCATAGGTACACTTCAACTGTGAGAGACGGAATCTAAAACAAAAATTCAGAAAATCACATTGTATGATTTTTAAGTAATTCATTTGCATTTTATTGCATGACACATCAGAAAAGCAGAACTTAATATTTGGTACAGAAACCTTTGTTTGCAATTACAGAGATCATACGTTTCCTGTAGTTCTTGACCAGGTTTGCACACACTGCAGCAGGGATTTTGGCCCACTCCTCCATACAGACCTTCTCCAGATCCTTCAGGTTTCGGGGCTGTCGCTGGGCAATACGGACTTTCAGCTCCCTCCAAAATTGGGTTCAGGTCTGGAGACTGGCTAGGCCACTCCAGGACCTTGAGATGCTTCTTACGGAGCCACTCCTTAGTTGCCCTGGCTGTGTGTTTCGGGTCGTTGTCATGCTGGAAGACCCAGCCACGACCTATCTTCAATGCTCTTACTGAGGGAAGGAGGTTGTTGGCCAAGATCTCGCGATACATGGCCCCATCCATCCTCCCCTCAATACAGTGCAGTCGTCTTGTCCCCTTTGCAGAAAAGCATCCCCAAAGAATGATGTTTCCACCTCCATGCTTCACGGTTGGGATGGTGTTCTTGGGGTTGTACTCATCCTTCTTCTTCCTCCAAACACGGCGAGTGGAGTTTAGACCAAAAAGCTCTATTTTTGTCTCATCAGACCACTTCTCCCATTCCTCCTCTGGATCATCCAGATGGTCATTGGCAAACTTCAGACAGGCCTGGACATGCGCTGGCTTGAGCAGGGGGACCTTGCGTGCGCTGCAGGATTTTAATCCATGACGGCGTAGTGTGTTACTAATGGTTTTCTTTGAGACTGTGGTCCCAGCTCTCTTCAGGTCATTGACCAGGTCCTGCCGTATAGTTCTGGGCTGATCCCTCACCTTCCTCATGATCATTGATGCCCTACGAGGTGAGATCTTGCATGGAGCCGCAGACTCCATGCAAGATGATTGACCGTCATCTTGAACTTCTTCCATTTTCTAATAATTGCGCCAACAGTTGTTGCCTTCTCACCAAGCTGCTTGCCTATTGTCCTGTAGCCCATCCCAGCCTTGTGCAGGTCTACAATTTTATCCCTGATGGCCTTACACAGCTCTCTGGTCTTGGCCATTGTGGAGAGGTTGGAGTCTGTTTGATTGAGTGTGTGGACAGGTGTCTTTTATACAGGTAACGAGTTCAAACAGGTGCAGTTAATACAGGTAATGAGTGGAGAACAGGAGGGCTTCTTAAAGAAAAACTAACAGGTCTGTGAGAGCCGGAATTCTTACTGGTTGGTAGGTGATCAAATACTTATGTCATGCAATAAAATGCAAATGAATTACTTAAAAATCATACAATGTGATTTTCTGGATTTTTGTTTTAGATTCCGTCTCTCACAGTTGAAGTGTACCTATGATAAAAATTACAGACCTCAACATGCTTTGTAAGTAGTAAAACCTGCAAAATCGGCTGTGTGTCAAATACTTGTTCTCCCCACTGTATATACACTGTAAATCACATCCAGATATGCTACTTAATTTACTTTTTTAACATGCACAGAAATAAACCACATCCATGTTTTCCTTTTAGTAGGTATTTTCATTATTAAACATGCAATGAACTACACGGAGGGAAAAGTACACCGTGCATTCAGCACCACGGACAGAACTCTTGTTAACGGGTATGCCCAAAAACACAAGAAAGAGAGAGAGAGCTCAACATGACATTTAAACTACTCAATCAGTGTGAGGAGTGAAGTCTCTGATGTACATTGACTAGAGCAGTGAAGTCTCTGATGGGCATTGACTAGAGCAGTGAAGTCTCTGATGGACATTGACTAGAGCAGTGAAGTCTCTGATGGGCATTGACTAGAGCAGTGGAGTCTCTGATGGGCATTGACTAGAGCAGTGAAGTCTCTGATGGGCATTGACTAGAGCAGTGAAGTCTCTGATGGACATTGACTAGAGCAGTGAAGTCTCTGATGGACATTGACTAGAGCAGTGAACTCTCTGATGGGTATTGACTAGAGCAGTGAAGTCTCTGATGGGCATTGACTAGAGCAGTGAACTCTCTGATGGGTATTGACTAGAGCAGTGAAGTCTCTGATGGGCATTGACTAGAGCAGTGAAGTCTCTGATGGACATTGACTAGAGCAGTGAAGTCTCTGATGGGCATTGACTAGAGCAGTGAACTCTCTGATGGGCATTGACTAGAGCAGTGAACTCTCTGATGGGTATTGACTAGAGCAGTGAAGTCTCTGATGGGCATTGACTAGAGCAGTGAAGTCTCTGATGGACATTGACTAGAGCAGTGAAGTCTCTGTAGGGGCATTGACTAGAGCAGTGAAGTCTCTGATGGACATTGACTAGAGCAGTGAAGTCTCTGATGGGCATTGACTAGAGCAGTGAAGTCTCTGATGGGCATTGACTAGAGCAGTGAACTCTCTGATGGGCATTGACTAGAGCAGTGAACTCTCTGATGGGTATTGACTAGAGCAGTGAAGTC